>NW_018744916.1:0-332200 GCF_001683475.1 Chenopodium quinoa
TTTTTTCAAAAAGCTCTGTTTGAATGTGTTTGACTTTCCTTTGATTCAATTAGCTTATATAGAATGTGTTTGACTTTCATTTTTTTAATTAGCTTTGTTTAATTGTGTTTGACTTTCATTTGATTCTAGAAGATTTGTTTGAATGTGTTTGACTTTCATTTGATTCAATTAGCTTTTCTTGAATGTGTTTGACTTTCATTTGATTCAATTAGCTTTGTAGAATGCATTTGACTTTTATTTGATTAAATTAGCTTTGTTGAATGCATTTGACTTTCATTTGATTCAGAAAGCTTTGTTGGAATGTGTTTTACTTTTATTAGATTTAATTAGCTTTGTTTGAATGTGTTTGACTTTTATTTGATTCAAAAAGCTTTGTTTGAATGTGTTTTGAATTTCATTTGATTCAATTAGCTTTCTTTGAATGTGTTTGACTTTCATTTTATTTAATTAGCTTGTTAAATATACTTGACTTTCGTTTGATTCAGAAAGCTTTGTTTGAATGTGTTTGACTTTCATTGGATTCAATTAGGTTTGTTAGTGTGTTTTGCCTCTCATTTGATTCAATTAGCTTTGTTGAATGCATTAGACTTTAATTTGATTCAAAGCTTTTTTTGTTTGTGTTTGAATTTCATTTGATTCAATTAGCTTTTTACAATGCATTTGACTTTCATTTGATTTATTTAGCTTTGTTAAATGTACTTGACTTTCGTTTGATTCAGAAAGCTTTGTTTGAATGTGTTTGACTTTCATTTGATTTAATTAACTTTGTTTGAATGTGTTTGACTTTTATTTGATTCAACAAGCTTTGTTTGAATGTGTTTGACTTTCATTTGATTCAATTAGCTTTCTTGGAATGTGTTTGACTTTCATTTGATTCGTTTAGCTTTGTAGAATGCATTTGACTTTCATTTGATTTAATTAGCTTTGTTAACGCTCTGTTTGAATGTGTTTGACTTTCATTTGATTCAATTAGATTTGTTTGAATGTGTTTGTCTTTCATTGGATTCAATTAGGTTAGTTTGAATGTGTTGACTTTCATTTGATTTAATTAGCTTTATAGAATGCATTTGACTTTCATTTGATTTAATTAGATTTATTAAATGTATTTGACATTCTTTTGATTCAGAAAGCTTTGTTTGAATGTGTTTGACTTTCATTTGATTTAATTAGCTTTGTTTAAATGTGTTTGACTTTGATTTGATTCGTTTAGCTTTGTAGAATGCATTTGACTTTAATTTGATTGAAAAACTTTATTTGAATGTGTTTGACTTTCATTCGAACCAATTAGCTTTGATGAATGCATTTACTTTCATTTTTTCAAAAAGCTCTGTTTGAATGTGTTTGACTTTCCTTTGATTCAATTAGCTTATATAGAATGTGTTTGACTTTCATTTTATTTAATTAGCTTTGTTTAATTGTGTTTGACTTTTCATTTGATTCTAGAAGATTTGTTTGAATGTGTTTGACTTTCATTTGATTCAATTAGCTTTTCTTGAATGTGTTTGACTTTCATTTGATTCAATTAGCTTTTGTAGAATGCATTTGACTTTTATTTGATTAAATTAGCTTTGTTGAATGCATTTGACTTTCATTTGATTCAGAAAGCTTTGTTGGAATGTGTTTGACTTTTATTAGATTTAATTAGCTTTGTTTGAATGTGTTTGACTTTTATTTGATTCAAAAAGCTTTGTTTGAATGTGTTTGAATTTCATTTGATTCAATTAGCTTTCTTTGAATGTGTTTGACTTTCATTTGATTTAATTAGCTTTGTTAAATATACTTGACTTTCGTTTTGATTCAGAAAGCTTTGTTTGAATGTGTTTGACTTTCATTGGATTCAATTAGGTTTGTTAGAATGTGTTTGCCTCTCATTTGATTCAATTAGCTTTGTTGAATGCATTAGACTTTAATTTGATTCAAGAAGCTTTTTTTGTTTGTGTTTGAATTTCATTTTGATTCAATTAGCTTTTTACAATGCATTTGACTTTCATTTGATTTAATTAGCTTTGTTAAATGTACTTGACTTTCGTTTGATTCAGAAAGCTTTGTTTGAATGTGTTTGACTTTCATTTGATTTAATTAACTTTGTTTGAATGTGTTTGACTTTTATTTGATTCAAAAAGCTTTGTTTGAATGTGTTTGACTTTCATTTGATTCAATTAGCTTTCTTGGAATGTGTTTGACTTTCATTTGATTCGTTTAGCTTTGTAGAATGCATTTGACTTTCATTTGATTTAATTAGCTTTGTTAACGCTCTGTTTGAATGTGTTTGACTTTCATTTGATTCAATTAGGTTTGTTTGAATGTGTTTGTCTTTCATTGGATTCAATTTGGTTAGTTTGAATGTGTTGACTTTCATTTGATTCAATTAGCTTTATAGAATGCATTTGACTTTCATTTGATTTTAATTAGATTTATTAAATGTATTTGACTTTCATTTGATTCAGAAAGCTTTGTTTGAATGTGTTTGACTTTCATTTGATTTAATTAGCTTTGTTTAAATGTGTTTGACTTTGATTTGATTCGTTTAGCTTTGTAGAATGCATTTGACTTTAATTTGATTGAAAAAGCTTTATTTGAATGTGTTTGACTTTCTTTCGAACCAATTAGCTTTGATGAATGCATTTTACTTTTATTTTATTCAAAAAGCTCTGTTTGAATGTGTTTGACTTTCCTTTGATTCAATTAGCTTATATAGAATGTGTTTGACTTTCATTTTATTTAATTAGCTTTGTTTAATTGTGTTTGACTTTCATTTGATTCTAGAAGATTAGTTTGAATGTGTTTGACTTTCATTTGATTCAATTAGCTTTTCTTGAATGTGTTTGACTTTCATTTGATTCAATTAGCTTTGTAGAATGCATTTGACTTTTATTTGATTAAATTAGCTTTGTTGAATGCATTTGACTTTCATTTGATTCAGAAAGCTTTGTTGGAATGTGTTTGACTTTTATTAGATTTAATTAGCTTTGTTTGAATGTGTTTGACTTTTATTTGATTCAAAAAGCTTTGTTTGAATGTGTTTGAATTTCATTTGATTCAATTAGCTTTCTTTGAATGTATTTGACTTTCATTTGATTTAATTAGTTTTGTTAAATATACTCGACTTTCGTTTGATTCAGAAAGCTTTGTTTGAATGTGTTTGACTTTCATTTTATTTAATTAACTTTGTTTGAATGTGTTTGACTTTTATTTGATTCAACAAGCTTTGTTTGAATGTGTTTGACTTTCTTTTTATTTAATTAGCTTTGTTTAAATGTGTTTGACTTTCATTTGATTCAATTAGCTTTGTACAATGCATTTGACTTTCCATTGATTTAATTAGCTTTATTAAATGTATTTGACTTTCATCTGATTCAGAAAGCTTTGTTAAAAATGTGTTTGCCTCTCATTTGATTCAATTAGCTTTGTTGAATGCATTAGATTTAAATTTGATTCAAGAAGCTTATTTTGAATGTGTTTGAATTTCATTTGATTCAATTAGCTTTCTTTGAATGTGTTTGACTTTCATTTGATTCGTTTAGCTTTGTAGAATGCATTTGACTTTCATTTGATTTAATTAGCTTTGTTAACGCTCTGTTTGAATGTGTTTGACTTTCATTTGATTCAATTAGGTTGTTTGAATGTGTTTGTCTTTCATTGGATTCAATTAGGTTAGTTTGAATTCGTTGACTTTCATTTGATTCAATTAGCTTTATAGAATGCATTTCACTTTCATTTGATTCAAAAAGCTCTATTTGAATGATTTTGTCTTTCATTTAATTTAATTAGGTTTGTTTGAATGTGTTTGACTTTTATTGGATTCAATTTGGTTTGTTTGAATGTGTTTGGCTTTCATTCGATTCAATTAGCTTTGATGAACGCATTTGATTTTCATTTGATTCAAAAAGCTTTGTTTGATTGTGTTTGACATTCATTTGATTCATTTAGGTTTTTTTTAAATGTGTTTGACGTTCATTGGATTCAATTAGGTTTGTTTGAATGTGTTTGACTTTCATTCGATTCAATTAGCTTTGATAAATGCATTTGACATTCATTTGATTAAAAAAGCTTTGTTTGAATGTGTTTGACTTTCATTTGATTCAATTAGCTTTATTGAATGTATTTGACTTTCATTTGATTCAAGAAGATGTGTTTGAATGTGTTTGACTTTCATTTGATTCAATTAGCTTTGCTTGAACGTGTTTGACTTTTATTTGATTCAATTAGCTTTGTAGAATGCATTTGACTTTCATTTGATTAAATTAGCTTTGTTGAATACATTTGACTTTCATTTGATTCAGAATGCTTTGTATGAATGTGTTTGACTTTCATTTGATTTAATTAGCTTAGTTTGAAAGTGTTTTACTTTTATTTGATTCAAAAAGCTTTGTTTGAATGTGTTTGACTTTCATTTGATTCAATTAGGTTTGTTTGAATGTGTTTGACTTTCATTTGATTCGTTTAACTTTGTAGAACGCATTTGACTTTCATTTAATTTAATTAGCTGTGTTGAACGCAATTGACTTTCATTTGATTCAGAAAGCTTTATTTGAATGTGTTTGACTTTCATTTGATTCAATTAGCTTTATAGAATGCATTTTACTTTCATTTGATTCAAAAAGCCCTGTTTGAATGTGTTTGACTACCATTTGATTTAATTAAGTTTGTTTGAATGTGTTCGACTTTCATTCGATTCAATTAGGTTTGTTTGAATGTGTTTGACTTTCATTTGATTCAATTAGGTTTGTTTGAATGTGTTTGACTTTCATTGGATTCAATTAGGTTTGTTAGAATGTGTTTGCCTCTCATTTGATTCAATTAGCTTTGTTGAATGCATTGGACTTTAATTTGATTCAAGAAGCTTATTTTTAATGTGTTTGAATTTCATTTGATTCAATTAGCTTTTTACAATGCATTTGACTTTCATTTGATTTAATTAGCTTTGTTAAATGTACTTGACTTTCGTTTGATTCAGAAAGCTTTGTTTAATTGTGTTTGACATTCATTTGATTCAGTTAGCTTTATTGAATGCATTTGACTTTCATTTGATTCAAGAAGATTTGTTTGAATGTGTTTGACTTTCATTTGATTCAATTAGCTTTTCTTGAATGTGTTTGACTTTCATTTGATTCAATTAGCTTTGTAGAAAGCATTTGACTTTCATTTGATTAAATTAGCTTTGTTGAATATATTTGACTTTCATTTGATTCAGAAAGCTTTGTTGGAATGTGTTTGACTTTCATTTGATTTAATTAGCTTTGTTTGAATGTGTTTGACTTTTATTTGATTCAAAAAGCTTTGTTTGAATGTGTTTGAATTTCATTTGACTTTCATTTGATTCGTTTAGCTTTGTAGAATGCATTTGACTTTCATTTGATTTAATTATCTTTGTTAATGCTCTGTTTGAATGTGTTTGACTTTCATTTGATTCAATTAGGTTTGTTTGAATGTGTTTGTCTTTCATTGGATTCAATTAGGTTAGTTTGAATGTGTTGACTTTCATTTGATTCAATTAGCTTTATAGAATGCATTTGACTTTCATTTGATTCAAAAAGCTCTATTTGAATGATTTTGTCTTTCATTTAATTTAATATGGTTTGTTTGAATGTGTTTGACTTTTATTGGATTCAATTTGGTTTGTTTGAATGTATTTGATTTTCATTCGATTCGATTAGCTTTGATGAACGCATTTGATTTTCATTTTATTCAAAAAGCTTTGTTTGATAGTGTTTGACATTCATTTGATTCAATTAGGTTTTTTTAAATGTGTTTGACGTTCATTGGATTCAATTAGGTTTGTTTGAATGTGTTTGACTTTCATTCGATTCAATTAGCTTTGATAAATGCATTTGACTTTCATTTGATTAAAAAAGCTCTGTTTGAATATGTTTGACTTTCATTTGATTCAGTTAGCTTTATTGAATGCATTTGACTTTCAATTGATTCAAGAATATGTGTTTGAATGTGTTTGACTTTCATTTGCTTCAATTAGCTTTTGATGTGTAAACAAGATGAGAAACCTTGTTACAAAAATGATAAGTTAAAAGATTCAAAGGATTTTAAGATTCAATTATCAAGTGATCAGTTTAGTTAGGGGAACTCTCACCCTAAGCTAAGGATATAGCAAAGAGGAACTCTCACTCGTTTGCTTGGGATAGTCTAGATGAGGGAACTCTCACCAAATCATAAACTATAAGTCCTAATCTTGGGAACTCTCACCAAAACTAACACTCTTCAAATTCGGATACTCAAATTTGGAAAACAAAGTGAACTAAACTCAAGTCACTTCAATTAACAAAACACACGTTTTAGGCAAATAATCTTGGATGATTTTTCATTCATTCAAAGTATGCTATTTATAGCATCAATACAACCTTTTCACTTGCCTACTTTAATTAACAAAATGAAATAGACAAAAGGAAATTAACTAAGGGAATGAGTGGAGAATACACGTCCCACTTAACCCCATTACAAACATGATTAAACTAATTAAAAGACCTAAAGACTAGGCTTGAAACAAGGGAAGATGACCAGCCAAAATAGCATCCAAAGAGCATCACAAACACACGCTCAAAACAGCCACCCTTCAAGCTTTTGTAACTCCCATTTTAATGCCTTGATTCACGCCTCTTTATTCTTCATAACCCCCAAATAATGAGGTGCAATGTTCAGCCAACAAACTCCATAATTCACGCCCAACAAGTGCCATGAATCACGCCACTTTAATCAGCCCAAGTAACTTACAAACGGCTAGCATGAATTACGCCCAAACCGTCTCCAATTCAGCTTGCCCTTTAACGTGTAATTGGAGCTTGAAAAACCGTCACTTGCTAGATACTTTCTACAAGGTTAATTACACTAAGTGAAGTGTAACCACTTGTAAAATCTTTCGGACCAAAACCGTGCAAAGGATTAAGGAATGATTTGGACAGAAACAATTCCTTTGCATTGCTTTGAACTTGGACCTCACCTTGACCACTTGGATTATTACAAACGTTAGAACTTTGACCATATTGGTCATCCTCCTCGTCTTCAAAAGGAATTGCCCTCAATTCGTCATCATCAAAGTATGGAGCAAGGTCCCCAACGTTGAATGTGCTTGAGACACCAAATTGGCCCCCCAAATCAACCTTGTATGCATTGTCATTGATCTTTTCCACGATTTCAAATGGTCCTTCGGCTCTTGGCATAAGTTTGTTCTTTCTTTTGCTAGGAAACCTCTCTTTCCTCATGTAAATCCATACTAAGTCACCAACTTCAAATTGCTTCACGTTTTTCACCCTCTTGTTGGCTTGTTTCTTGTAGACTTCATTTGCTTTCTCAATGTTCTTCCTAACTTCCTTGTGAACTTTCAACATGAACTCGGCTTGTTCCTTAGCTCCACCATGAACGAACTTGTCTTGTGGCAAAGCTATGAGATCAATAGGAACATAAGGATTGACACCATAGACTACTTCAAAAGGAGAGTACTTTGTAGTAGCACTAGGAGTCCGATTGTAAGCAAACTCGGCATGAGCTAGCTTGACATCCCAATCCTTAGCACTCTTACTAACCAAGGTCCTAAGCAACGAACCCAGAACTCTATTCACCACTTCAGTTTGCCCATCGGTTTGTGGATGGTGTGAAGTAGAAAACAGCAGCTTTGTTCCCATTAGGCGCCATATTGATTTCCAAAAATGACTAAGAAATTTTGTATCACGATCGGACACAATGGTGCGTGGCACCCCATGAAAACGAACCACTTCTTCAAAGTATAACTTAGCCACTTTCATAGCATCTTCGGTTTTGTGACAAGGAATGAAATGAGCCATTTTCGAAAAACCGATCAACAACCACCATGATTGAGTCTTTACCCCTTTGAGTTCTAGGTAAAGCCACAATGAAATCCATGCTCACATCCTCCCAAGGTCTTTCCGGAACTGGCAAAGGCTTGTAGAGACCTTTGTGAAACACCATCTTGGCCCTTTGACAAGTAGAACAACGACTAACCACATGATGAACCGTGGCTAACATTTTCGGCCAATAAAAGTGAGCTTGAAGAAGCTCCATTGTTTTTTGAATTCCCACGTGACCAGCTAGACCTCCTCCATGAGCCTCATGAATCAACAAGCTTCTAATTGGACATTTAGGAATGCATAACCGATTTCCCTTAAAAAGAAAGCCATCATGTAAGGAAAATAAGTCATATACTCCATGGACACATTTCTGTATTATTCCATTGAAATCGCCATCCTCCTTGTAGTATGCTTTGATCAAATCAAACCCAAGAACCTTTGCTTCGACAACTCCAAGCAAATTGTGTCTCCTAGATAAAGCATCCGCAACAACATTAGCCTTTCCACTCTTGTATTTAGAGGAAAAGTTAAAGGTTTGCAAGAATTCAACCCATTTAGCATGTCTTGAATTCAACTTCTTTTGACCATGGATGAACCTTAAAGATTCATGGTCCGAATGTAATATGAACGGTTGTGGTCTCAAGTAGTGTGACCAATGATCTAGAGCTCGTACCATAGCATAGAACTCTTTATCATAGGTGGAATAATTCAACTTGCCTTGACTCAATTTTTCACTGAAATAAGCAATTGGACGCCCTTCTTGAATCAAAACTGCTCCAATCCCCTTCCCACTTGCGTCACACTCAACTTCAAATGGTTTGGAAAAATCAGGGAGTGCAAGAATAGGAGTGTTGCACATTTTCTCCTTGACTTCCTCAAAGGCCTTTTGAGCTTGTGTAGTCCATTCAAACGTCCCCTTTTTAGTACACTCAGTTATAGGAGCCATGAGTGTGCTAAAATTCTTGATAAATCTTCTATAGAAAGAAGCTAGACCATGGAAAGAACGGACCTCCGTGAGTGTTTTCGGACTAGGCCATGATTGAATTGCTTCAACCTTGCAAGGATCCACCTTCACGCCATTACCTGAAACTATGTAACCAAGAAAAGTGACCTCATATAACATAAAATCACATTTTTCAAGTTTCCCATACAATTTTTGCGTTCTTAAAACAGAAAAAACTTGAAACAAATGTTCTAAATGCTCATCCTTATTTTTAGAGTAAATAAGGATATCATCAAGGTACACCACCACGAATTTGCCAAGGAATGGCCTCAACACCTCGTTCATTAATCTCATGAACGTGCTAGGTGCATTGGTCAATCCAAATGGCATTACAAGCCATTCATACAACCCATGCTTTGTCTTGAATGCAGTCTTCCATTCATCACCTTCCCTCATACGAATTTGATGGTAACCACTTCTCAAATCAACTTTTGAAAATACATTTGAACCACTCAATTCGTCCAACATATCATCTAGTCATGGAATTGGGAACCTGTACTTGATAGTAATATTGTTAACAGCTCTACTATCAATGCACATACGCCAAGTACCATCCTTTTTAGGAACCAACAAAGCAGGAACTGCACATGGACTCATAGATTCACGCACATAGCCCATACCCATCAATTCTTCGATTTGTCTTTGCAACTCCTTAGTTTCTAAAGGGTTACATCTATAGGCAGGTTTATTTGGTAGAGGTGCGCCTGGAATGAGATCAATTTGATGCTCAATCCCTCTCAAGGGTGGTAATCCCTTAGGTAACTCATCAGGAAAAACATCCTCAAACTCTTTAATCAACTTTGCAAGTTTAGGATTTTGACTCACAAATTTTTCATGGATTTCTTTAGAGTACAACATGAATATCTCTTCCTCACCCTCAAACTCCCTCTCAAACTCTTTACAAGATAATAAAGAAATTTGTGACTTTTGTGGTTGTGAAAACCGTGGGGGTGGTAAAGGGTGCAACTTCTTTTGTTTCCCTTGGTGAGTGATAGTGTAGGTGTTATGGTACCCATCATGGATAGATTTTTTATCAGATTGCCACGGTCTACCAAGAAGAATATGACAAGAATCCATTAAAACAACATCACACAATTGACTATCATGATATGAACCAATCGAAAAATTCACCATACATTGCTTTCTAACCCCAGTGCTAGCATTAGAATCTAACCAACTCAATTTGTAAGGATGTGGATGATTAGTGGTGGTAAGACCTAGTTTAGATACTAAAGTTTTCGACACAGTATTAGCCTCACTGCCCCCATCAATAATTAAATCACATACCTCGTCACCAACTTTACATTTGGTGATGAAAATGTGTTGTCTTTGTGGCGCCAAAGGTTCCTCCACACGAGCTTGCAAAGCTCTCCTAACCACCAAGTTTGTTTTGTCCTCCATTTCAGGATAGCATTGGTCCTCCTCCTCATCCTTTTCATGCGGGGTCACCTCCTTCTCTTCTTCAGACTCAAATTCCTCCCAATTGATGCTTTGGGTGGCTATGAGTTTAACCTCTTGCATGGTTAAGGCTCTTGAATTAGGACAATCTTTTTTATAATGTCCTCTACCTCCACACTTGTAACATACAATGTCACTAAGTTTGAAGTCTTTCGTGTTCCTCTTAGGTGGCTCATTAGGCTTGCTAAAAGAAGAACCCTCCTTCGAGTTGAAGGGTGGTTTACGTACCACTGGAGTAGTAGTAGGCGTTTTCTTCCTTCTCCTTTTAGCATCAAACTTTGTCACAAGTTTGCAAGCTTCCACAAACGTGAGGTTAGTGTAACCGTCAAGTTTGTCTTGTAACTCTTGTTCCAACCCAGCTACAAAACGTCCCAACTTCAGCTCTTCATTTTCAGTCACCTCACATACAATGGCAAGCCTATCAAATTCTTTGATATAGTCTTCCACCGAATCACCATTTTGTTGGAGAGTACTCCATTTCACATACTGATTTTGCTTGTAATTGTGAGGAATGAAACGATCTCTCATTCTTTTCTTCAGCTTTTCCCAAGTGGAAATGTGAGCCTTACCCCTAAGGGTACGCCCCCTTTGTTCTCCTTGCAACCAACTGTCACCATAGCCCTTCAGTTTGACTTTGGCTATCTTGTACTGTTGAACCGTCTCATGGATGTCCTTGTACTCAAAGTACCTTTCCAAGGATTTCTCCCACTCCAAGTACTTCTCCGGATAAAGTGTCCCATCAAAGGCAGGAACGTCCACTTTGAGACTCCTATCCTCCCTCCTAGGTGGAGGGTCTTCACCTTGATCTCTCCTATCTTGCTCGTTCATGAGCCTTGCCATCAAGGCAGCAAGGTTCCCTTGTAGATTGGCATTGGTTTCGGCCAACCTTTCCTGACTAGCAATGGATCGATTAAGAGCTTCCAATGCTGTCCTCAAATCTTGATTTTCTCCCATGGTATGTAGGTATTCGACCCCTCTGGAAAATTTAAGAAAATTTCCCCCTACCTGACGCGCCAAATGATGTGTAAACAAGATGAGAAACCTTGTTACAAAAATGATAAGTTAAAAGATTCAAAGGATTTTAAGATTCAATTATCAAGTGATCAGTTTAGTTAGGGGAACTCTCACCCTAAGCTAAGGATATAGCAAAGAGGAACTCTCACTCGTTTGCTTGGGATAGTCTAGATGAGGGAACTCTCACCAAATCATAAACTATAAGTCCTAATCTTGGGAACTCTCACCAAAACTAACACTCTTCAAATTCGGATACTCAAATTTGGAAAACAAAGTGAACTAAACTCAAGTCACTTCAATTAACAAAACACACGTTTTAGGCAAATAATCTTGGATGATTTTTCATTCATTCAAAGTATGCTATTTATAGCATCAATACAACCTTTTCACTTGCCTACTTTAATTAACAAAATGAAATAGACAAAAGGAAATTAACTAAGGGAATGAGTGGAGAATACACGTCCCACTTAACCCCATTACAAACATGATTAAACTAATTAAAAGACCTAAAGACTAGGCTTGAAACAAGGGAAGATGACCAGCCAAAATAGCATCCAAAGAGCATCACAAACACACGCTCAAAACAGCCACCCTTCAAGCTTTTGTAACTCCCATTTTAATGCCTTGATTCACGCCTCTTTATTCTTCATAACCCCCAAATAATGAGGTGCAATGTTCAGCCAACAAACTCCATAATTCACGCCCAACAAGTGCCATGAATCACGCCACTTTAATCAGCCCAAGTAACTTACAAACGGCTAGCATGAATTACGCCCAAACCGTCTCCAATTCAGCTTGCCCTTTAACGTGTAATTGGAGCTTGAAAAACCGTCACTTGCTAGATACTTTCTACAAGGTTAATTACACTAAGTGAAGTGTAACCACTTGTAAAATCTTTCGGACCAAAACCGTGCAAAGGATTAAGGAATGATTTGGACAGAAACAATTCCTTTGCATTGCTTTGAACTTGGACCTCACCTTGACCACTTGGATTATTACAAACGTTAGAACTTTGACCATATTGGTCAGCTTTGCTTGAACGTGTTTGACTTTCATTTGATTCAATAAGCTTTGTAGAATGCATTTGACATTCATTTGATTAAATTAGCTTTGTTGAATACATTTGACTTTCATTTGATTCAGAAAGCTTTGTATGAATGTGTTTGACTTTCATTTGATTTAATTAGCTTAGTTTGAAAGTGTTTGACTTTTGTTTGATTCAAAAAGCTTTGTTTGAATGTGTTTGACTTTCATTTGATTCAATTAGGTTTGTTTAAATGTGTTTGACTTTCATTTGATTCGTTTAACTTTGTAGAACGCATTTGACTTTCATTTGATTTAATTATCTTTGTTGAACGGAATTGACTTTCATTTGATTCAGAAAGCTTTATTTGAATGTGTTTGACTTTCATTTGATTCAATTAGCTTTATAGAATGCATTTGAATTTCATTTGATTCAAAAAGCTCTGTTTGAATGTGTTTGACTTCCATTTGATTTAATTAAGTTTGTTTGAATGTGTTTGACTTTCATTTGATTCAACAAGCTTTGTTTGAATGTGTTTGACTTTCATTTGATTCAATTAGCTTTCTTTGAATATGTTTCACTTTCATTTGATTCGTTTAGCTTTGTAGAATGCATTTGACTTTCATTTGATTTAATTAGATTTATTAAATGTATTTGTCTTTCATTCGATTCAGAAAGCTTTGTTTGAATGTGTTTGACTTTCATTTGATTTAATTAGCTTTGTTTGAATGTGTTTGACTTTGATTTGATTCGTTTAGCTTTGTAGAATGCATTTGACTTTAATTTGATTGAAAAAGCTTTATTTGAATGTGTTTGACTTTCATTCGAATCAATTAGCTTTGATGAATGCATTTGACTTTCATTTTATTCAAAAAGCTCTGTTTGAATGTGTTTGACTTTCCTTTGAATCAATTAACTTATATAGAATTTGTTTGACTTTCATTTTATTTAATTAGCTTTGTTTAATTGTGTTTGACTTTCATTTGATTCAGTTAGCTTTATTGAATGCATTTGACTTTCATTTGATTCTAGAAGATTTGTTTGAATGTGTTTGACTTTCATTTGATTCAATTAGCTTTTCTTGAATGTGTTTGACTTTCATTTGATTAAATTAGCTTTGTAGAATGCATTTGACTTTCATTTGATTAAATTAGCTTTGTTGATTGCATTTGACTTTCATTTGATTCAGAAAGCTTTGTTGGAATGTGTTTGACTTTCATTTGATTTAATTAGCTTTGTTTGAATGTGTTTGACTTTTATTTGATTCAAAAAGCTTTGTTTGAATGTGTTTGAATTTCATTTGATTTAATTAGCTTTCTTTGAATGTGTTTGACTTTCATTTGATTCGTTTAGCTGTGTAGAATGAATTTGACTTTCATTTGATTTAATTAGCTTTGTTAACGCTTTGTTTGAATGTGTTTGACTTTCATTTGATTCAATTAGGTTTGTTTGAATGTGTTTGACTTTAATTTGATTCAATTAGGTTTGTTTGAATGTGTTTGACTTTCATTGGATTCAATTAGGTTTGTTAGAATGTGTTTGCCTCTCATTTGATTCAATTAGCTTTGTTGAATGCATTAGACTTTAATTTGATTCAAGAAGCTTTTTTTGAATGTGTTTGAATTTCATTTGATTCAATTAGCTTTTTACAATGCATTTGACTTTCATTTGATTTAATTAGCTTTGTTAAATGTACTTGACTTTCGTTTGATTAAGAAAGCTTTGTTTGAATGTGTTTGACTTTCATTTGATTTAATTAACTTTGTTTGAATGTGTTTGACTTTTATTTGATTCAACAAGCTTTGTTTGAATGTGTTTGACTTTCATTTGATTCAATTAGCTTTCTTTGAATGTGTTTGACTTTCATTTGATTCGTTTAGCTTTGTAGAATGCATTTGACTTTCATTTGATTTAATTAGATTTATTAAATGTATTTGACTTTCATTTGATTCAGAAAGCTTTGTTGGAATGTGTTTGACTTTCATTTGATTTAATTAGCTTTGTTTGAATGTGTTTGACTTTCATTTGATTCAAGAAGCTTTGTTTGAATGTGTTTGAATTTCATTTGATTTAATTAGCTTTCTTTGAATGTGTTTGACTTTCATTTGATTCGTTTAGCTGTGTAAATGCATTTGACTTTCATTTGATTTAATTAGCTTTGTTAACGCTCTGTTTGAATGTGTTTGACTTTCATTTGATTCAATTAGGTTTGTTTGAATGTGTTTGTCTTTCATTGGATTCAATTAGGTTAGTTTGAATGTGTTGACTTTCATTTGATTCAATTAGCTTTATATAATGCATTTGACTTTCATTTGATTCAAAAAGCTCTATTTGAATGATTTTGTCTTTCATTTAATTTAATTAGGTTTGTTTGAATGTGTTTGACTTTTATTGGATTCAATTTGGTTTGTTTGAATGTGTTTGACTTTCATTCGATTCAATTAGCTTTGATGAACGCATTTGATTTTCATTTGATTCAAAAAGCTTTGTTTGATTGTGTTTGACATTCATTTGATTCAATTAGGTTTTTTTAAATGTGTTTGACGTTCATTGGATTCAATTAGGTTTGTTTGAATGTGTTTGACTTTCATACGATTCAATTAGCTTTGATAAATGCATTTGACTTTCATTTGATTAAAAAAGCTCTGTTTGAATGTGTTTGACTTTCATTTGATTCAATTAGCTTTGCTTGAACGTGTTTGACTTTCATTTGATTCAATTAGCTTTGTAGAATGCATTTGACTTTCATTTGATTAAATTAGCTTTGTTGAGTACATTTGACTTTCATTTGATTCAGAAAGCTTTGTATGAATGTGTTTGACTTTCATTTGATTTAATTAGCTTAGTTTGAAAGTGTTTGACTTTTATTTGATTCAAAAATCTTTGTTTCAATGTGTTTGACTTTCATTTTATTCAATTAGGTTTGTTTGAATGTGTTTGACTTTCATTTGATTCGTTTAACTTTGTAGAACGCATTTGATTTTCATTTGATTTAATTAGCTTTTTTGAACGCAATTGACTTTCATTTGATTCAGAAAGCTTTTTTTGAATGTGTTTGACTTTCATTTGATTCAATTAGCTTTATAAAATGCATTTGACTTTCATTTGATTCAAAAAGCTCTGTTTGAATGTGTTTGACTTCCATTTGATTTAATTAAGTTTGTTTGAATGTGTTTGACTTTCATTCGATTCAAATAGGTTTGTTTGAATGTGTTTGACTTTCATTTGATTCAATTAGGTTTGTTGAACACAATTGACTTTCATTTAATTCAGAAAGCTTTATTTGAATGTGTTTGACTTTCATTTGATTCAATTAGCTTTATAGAATGCATTTCACTTTCATTTGATTCAAAAAGCTTTGTTTGAATGTGTTTGACTTCCATTTGATTTAATTAAGTTTGTTTGAATGTGTTTGACTTTCATTCGATTCAATTAGGTTTGTTTGAATGTGTTTGACTTTCATTTGATTCAAATAGGTTTGTTTGAATGTGTTTGACTTTCATTGGATTCAATTAGGTTTGTTAGAATGTGTTTGCCTCTCATTTGATTCAATTAGCTTTGTTGAATGCATTAGACTTTAATTTAATTCAAGAAGCTTATTTTGAATGTGTTTGAATTTCATTTGATTCAATTAGCTTTGTAGAATGCATTTGACTTTCATTTGATTTAATTAGATTTATTAAATGTATTTGACTTTCATTTGATTCAGAAAGCTTTGTTTGAATGTGTTTGACTTTCATTTGATTTAATTAGCTTTATTTAAATGTGTTTGACTTTGATTTGATTCGTTTAGCTTTGTAGAATGCATTTGACTTTAATTTGATTGAAAAAGCTTTATTGGAATGTGTTTGACTTTCATTCGAACCAATTAGCTTTGATGAATGCATTTGACTTTCATTTTATTCAAAAAGCTCTGTTTGAATGTGTTTGACTTTCCTTTGATTCAATTAGCTTATATAGAATGTGTTTGACTTTCATTTTATTTAATTAGCTTTGTTTAATTGTGTTTGACTTTCATTTGATTCAGTTAGCTTTATTGAATGCATTTGACTTTCATTTGATTCAAGAAGATTTGTTTGAATGTGTTTGACTTTCATTTGATTCGATAAGCTTTTCTTGAATGTGTTTGACTTTCATTTTATTCAATTAGCTTTGTAGAAAGCATTTGACTTTCATTTGATTAAATTAGCTTTGTTGAATATATTTGACTTTCATTTGATTCAGAAAGCTTTGTTGGAATGTGTTTGAATTTCATTTGATTTAATTAGCTTTGTTTGAATGTGTTTGACTTTTATTTGATTCAAAAAGCTTTGTTTGAATGTGTTTGAATTTCATTTGATTTAATTAGCTTTCTTTGAATGTGTTTGACTTTCATTTGATTCGTTTAGCTTTGTAGAATGCATTTGACTTTCATTTGATTTAATTAGCTTTGTTAACGCTCTGTTTGAATGTGTTTGACTTTCATTTGATTCAATTAGGTTTGTTTGAATGTGTTTGTCTTTCATTGGATTCAATTAGGTTAGTTTGAATGTGTTGACTTTCATTTGATTCAATTAGCTTTATAGAATGCATTTGACTTTCATTTGATTCAAAAAGCTCTATTTGAATGATTTTGTCTTTCATTTAATTTAATATGGTTTGTTTGAATGTGTTTGACTTTTATTGGATTCAATTTGGTTTGTTTGAATGTGTTTGACTTTCATTCGATTCAATTAGCTTTGATGAACGCATTTGATTTTCATTTGATTCAAAAAGCTTTGTTTGATTGTGTTTGACATTCATTTGATTCAATTAGGTTTTTTTAAATGTGTTTGACGTTCATTGGATTCAATTAGGTTTGTTTGAATGTGTTTGACTTTCATTCGATTCAATTAGCTTTGATAAATGCATTTGACTTTTATTTGATTAAAAAAGCTCTGTTTGAATGTGTTTGACTTTCATTTGATTCAATTAGCTTTATTGAATGTATTTGACTTTCATTTGATTCAAGAAGATGTGTTTGAATATGTTTTTCTTTTATTTGATTCAATTAGCTTTGCTTGAACGTATTTGACTTTCATTTGATTCAATTAGCTTTGTAGAATGCATTTGACTTTCATTTGATTAAATTAGCTTTGTTGAATACATTTGACTTTCATTTGATTCAGAAAGCTTTGTTTGAATGTGTTTGACTTTCATTTGATTTAATTAGCTTAGTATGAAAGTGTTTGACTTTTATTTGATTCAAAAAGCTTTGTTTGAATGTGTTTGACTTTCATTTGATTCAATTAGGTTTGTTTGAATGTGTTTGACTTTCATTTGATTCGTTTAACTTTGTAGAACGCATTTGACTTTCATTTGATTTAATTATCTTTGTTGAACGCAATTGACTTTCATTTGATTCAGAAAGCTTTATTTGAATGTGTTTGACTTTCATTTGATTTAATTAAGTTTGTTTGAATGTGTTTGACTTTCATTCGATTCAATTAGGTTTGTTTGAATGTGTTTGACTTTCATTTGATTCAATTAGGTTTGTTTGAATGTGTTTGACTTTCATTAGATTCAATTAGGTTTGTTAGAATGTGTTTGCCTCTCATTTGATTCAATTAGCTTTGTTGAATGCATTAGACTTTAATTTGATTCAAGAAGCTTATTTTGAATGTGTTTGAATTTCATTTGATTCAATTAGCTTTTTACAATGTATTTGACTTTCATTTGATTTAATTAGCTTTGTTAAATATACTTGACTTTCGTTTGATTCAGAAAGCTTTGTTTGAATGTGTTTGACTTTCATTTGATTTAATTAACTTTGTTTGAATGTGTTTGACTTTTATTTGATTCAACAAGCTTTGTTTGAATGTGTTTGACTTTCAATTGATTCAATTAGCTTTCTTTGAATGTGTTTGACTTTAATTTGATTCGTTTAGCTTTGTAGAATGCATTTGACTTTCATTTGATTTAATTAGATTTATTAAATGTATTTGACTTTCATTTGATTCAGAAAGCTTTGTTTGAATGTGTTTGACTTTCATTTGATTTAATTAGCTTTGTTTGAATATGTTTGACTTTGATTTGATTCGTTTAGCTTTGTAGAATGCATTTGACATTAATTTGATTGAAACAACTTTATTTGAATGTGTTTGACTTTCATTCAAATCAATTAGCTTTGATGAATGCATTTGACTTTCATTTTATTCAAAAAGCTCTGTTTGAATGTGTTTGACTTTCCTTTGATTCAATTAGCTTATATAGAATGTGTTTGACTTTCATTTGATTTAATTAGCTTTGTTTAATTGTGTTTGACTTTCATTTGATTCAGTTAGCTTTATTGAATGCATTTGACTTTCATTTGATTCAAGAAGATTTGTTTGAATGTGTTTGACTTTCATTTGATTCAATTAGCTTTTCTTGAATGTGGTTGACTTTCATTTGATTCAATTAGCTTTGTAGAAAGCATTTGACTTTCATTTGATTTAATTAGCTTTGTTTGAATGTGATTGACTTTTATTTGATTCAAAAAGCTTTGTTTGAATGTGTTTGAATTTCATTTGATTCAATTAGCTTTCTTTGAATGTGTTTGACTTTCATTTGATTCGTTTAGCTTTGTAGAATGCATTTGACTTTCATTTAATTTAATTAGCTTTGTTAACGCTCTGTTTGAATGTGTTTGACTTTCATTTGATTTAATTAGGTTTGTTTGAATGTGTTTGTCTTTCATTGGATTCAATTAGGTTAGTTTGAATGTGTTGACTTTCATTTGATTCAATTAGCTTTATAGAATGCATTTGACTTTCATTTGATTCAAAAAGCTCTATTTGAATGATTTTGTCTTTCATTTAATTTAATTAGGTTTGTTTGAATGTGTTTGACTTTTATTGGATTCAATTTGGTTTGTTTGAATGTGTTTGACTTTCATTCGATTCAATTAGCTTTGATGAACGCATTTGATTTTCATTTGATTCAAAAAGCTTTGTTTGATTGTGTTTGACATTCATTTGATTCAATTAGGTTATTTTAAATGTGTTTGACGTTCATTGGTTTCAATTAGGTTTGTTTGAATGTGTTTGACTTTCATTCGATTTAATTAGCTTTGATAAATGCATTTGACTTTCATTTGATTAAAAAAGCTCTGTTTGAATGTGTTTGACTTTCATTTGACTCAATTAGCTTTATTGAATGTATTTGACTTTCATTTGATTCAAAAAGATGTGTTTGAATGTGTTTGACTTTCATTTGATTCAATTAGCTTTGCTTGAACGTGTTTGACTTTCATTTGATTCAATTAGCTTTGTAGAATGCATTTGACTTTCATTTGATTAAATTAGCTTTGTTGAATACATTTGACTTTCATTTGATTCAGAAAGCTTTGTATGAATGTGTTTGACTTTCATTTGATTTAATTAGCTTAGTTTGAAAGTGTTTGACTTTTATTTGATTCAAAAAGCTTTGTTTGAATGTGTTTGACTTTCATTTGATTCAATTAGGTTTGTTTGAATGTGTTTGACTTTCATTTGATTCGTTTAACTTTGTAGAACGCATTTGACTTTCATTTGATTTAATTAGCTTTGTTGAACACAATTGACTTTCATTTAATTCAGAAAGCTTTATTTGAATGTGTTTGACTTTCATTTGATTCAATTAGCTTTATAGAATGCATTTCACTTTCATTTGATTCAACAAGCTTTGTTTGAATGTGTTTGACTTTCATTTGATTCAATTAGCTTTATTTGAATGTGTTTGACTTTCATTTGATTCGTTTAGCTTTGTAGAATGCATTTGACTTTCATTTGATTTAATTAGCTTTGTTGACGCTTTGTTTGAATGTGTTTGACTTTCATTTGATTCAATTAGGTTTGTTTGAATGTGTTTGTCTTTCATTGGATTCAATTAGGTTAGTTTGAATGTGTTGACTTTCATTTGATTCAATTAGCTTTATAGAATGCATTTGACTTTCATTTGATTTAAAAAGCTCTATTTGAATGATTTTGTCTTTCATTTAATTTAATTAGGTTTGTTTGAATGTGTTTGACTTTTATTGGATTCAATTTGGTTTGTTTGAATGTGTTTGACTTTCATTCGGTTCAATTAGCTTTGATGAACGCATTTGATTTTCATTTGATTCAAAAAGCTTTGTTTGATTGTGTTTGACATTCATTTGATTCAATTAGGTTTTTTAAATGTGTTTGACGTTCATTGGATTCAATTAGGTTTGTTTGAATGTGTTTGACTTTCATTCGATTCAATTAGCTTTGATAAATGCATTTGACTTTCGTTTGATTAAAAAATCTCTGTTTGAATGTGTTTGACTTTCATTTGATTCAATTAGCTTTATTGAATGTATTTGACTTTCATTTGATTCAAGAAGATGTGTTTGAATATGTTTTTCTTTCATTTGATTCAATTAGCTTTGCTTGAACGTGTTTGACTTTCATTTGATTCAATTAGCTTTGTAGAATGCATTTGACTTTCATTTAATTAAATTAGCTTTGTTGAATACATTTGACTTTCATTTGATTCAGAAAGCTTTGTATGAATCTGTTTGACTTTCATTTGATTTAATTAGCTTAGTTTGAAAGTGTTTTGACTTTTATTTGATTCAACAAGCTTTGTTTGAATGTGTTTGACTTTCTTTTTATTCAATTAGGTTTGTTTGAATGTGTTTGACTTTCATTTGATTCGTTTAACTTTGTAGAACGCATTTGACTTTCATTTGATTTAATTATCTTTGTTGAACGCAATTGACTTTCATTTGATTCAGAAAGCTTTATTTGAATGTGTTTGACTTTCATTTGATTCAATTAGCTTTATAGAATGCATTTGACTTTCATTTGATTCAAAAAGCTCTATTTGAATGTGTTTGACTTCCATTTGATTTAATTAAGTTTGTTTGAATGTGTTTGACTTTCATTCGATTCAATTAGGTTTGTTTGAATGTGTTTGACTTTCATTTGATTCAATTAGGTTTGTTTGAATGAGTTTGACTTTCATTGGATTCAATTAGGTTTGTTAGAATGTGTTTGCCTCTCATTTGATTCAATTAGCTTTGTTGAATGCATTAGACTTTAATTTGATTCAAGACGCTTATTTTGAATGTGTTTGAATTTCATTTGATTCAATTAGCTTTTTACAATGCATTTGACTTTCCTTTGATTTAATTAGCTTTGTTAAATGTACTTGACTTTCGTTTGATTCAGAAAGGTTTGTTTGAATGTGTTTGACTTTCGTTTGATTTAATTAACTTTGTTTCAATGTGTTTGACTTTTATTTGATTCAACAAGCTTTGTTTGAATGTGTTTAACTTTCATTTGATTCAATTAGCTTTCTTTGAATGTGTTTGACTTTCATTTGATTCGTTTAGCTTTGTAGAATGCATTTGACTTTCATTTGATTTAATTAGCTTTGTTAACGCTCTGTTTGAATGTGTTTGACTTTCATTTGATTCAATTAGGTTTGTTTGAATGTGTTTGTCTTTCATTGGATTCAATTAGGTTAGTTTGAATGTGTTGACTTTCATTTGATTCAATTAGCTTTATAGAACGCATTTGACTTTCATTTGATTCAAAAAGCTCTATCTGAATGATTTTGTCTTTCATTTAATTTAATTAGGTTTGTTTGAATGTGTTTGACTTTTATTGGATTCAATTTGGTTTGTTTGAATGTGTTTGACTTTCATTCGATTCAATTAGCTTTGATGAACGCATTTGATTTTCATTTGATTCAAAAAGCTTTGTTTGATTGTGTTTTACATTCATTTGATTCAATTAGGTTTTTTTAAATGTTTTTGACGTTCATTGGATTCAATTAGGTTTGTTTGAATGTGTTTGACTTTCATTCGATTCAATTAGCTTTGATAAATGCATTTGACTTTCATTTGATTAAAAAAGCTCTGTTTGAATGTGTTTGACTTTCATTTGATTCAATTAGCTTTATTGAATGTATTTGACTTTCATTTGATTCAAGAAGATGTGTTTGAATGCGTTTGACTTTCATTTGATTCAATTAGCTTTGCTTGAACGTGTTTGACTTTCATTTGATTCAATTAGCTTTGTAGAATGCATTTGACTTTCATTTGATTAAATTAGCTTTGTTGAATACATTTGACTTTCATTTGATTCAGAAAGCTTTGTATGAATGTGTTTGACTTTCATTTGATTTAATTTGCTTAGTTTGAAAGTGTTTGACTTTTATTTGATTCAAAAAGCTTTGTTTGAATGTGTTTGACTTTCATTTGATTCAATTAGGTTTGTTTGAATGTGTTTGACTTTCATTTGATTCGTTTAACTTTGTAGAACGCATTTGACTTTCATTTGATTTAATTAGCTTTGTTGAACGTAATTGACTTTCATTTGATTTAGAAAGCTTTATTTGAATGTGTTTGACTTTCATTTGATTCAATTAGGTTTGTTTGAATGTGTTTGACTTTCATTGGATTCAATTAGGTTTGTTAGAATGTGTTTGCCTCTCATTTGATTCAATTAGCTTTGTTGAATGCATTAGACTTTAATTTAATTCAAGAAGCTTTTTTTGAATGTGTTTGAATTTCATTTGATTCAATTAGCTTTTTTCAATGCATTTGACTTTCATTTGATTTAATTAGCTTTGTTAAATGTACTTGACTTTCGTTTGATTCAGAAAGCTTTGTTTGAATGTGTTTGACTTTCATTTGATTTAATTAACTTTGTTTGAATGTGTTTGACTTTTATTTGATTCAACAAGCTTTGTTTGAATGTGTTTGACTTTCTTTTTATTTAATTAGCTTTGTTTGAATGTGTTTGACTTTCATTTGATTCAATTAGCTTTGTACAATGCATTTGACTTTCATTTGATTTAATTAGATTTAATAAATGTATTTGACTTTCATTTGAATCAGAAAGCTTTGTTTGAATGTGTTTGACTTTCATTTGATTTAATTAGCTTTGTTTGAATGTGTTTGACTTTGATTTGATTCGTTTAGCTTTGTAGAATGCATTTGACTTTAATTTGATTGAAAAAGCTTTATTTGAATGTGTTTGACTTTCATTCGAATCAATTAGCTTTGATGAATGCATTTGACTTTCATTTTATTCAAAAAGCTCTGTTTGAATGTGTTTGACTTTCCTTTGATTCAGTTAGCTTATATAGAATGTGTTTGACTTTCATTGTATTTAATTAGCTTTGTTTAATTGTGTTTGACTTTCATTTGATTCAGTTAGCTTTATTGAATGCATTTGACTTTCATTTGGTTCTAGAAGATTTGTTTGAATGTGTTTGACTTTCATTTGATTCAATTAGATTTATTAAATGTATTTGACTTTCATTTGATTCAGAAAGCTTTGTTTGAATGTGTTTGACTTTCATTTGATTTAATTAGCTTTGTTTGAATGTGTTTGACTTTGATTTGATTCGTTTAGCTTTGTAGAATGCATTTGACTTTAATTTGATTGAAAAAGCTTTATTAGAATGTGTTTGACTTTCATTCGAATCAATTAGCTTTGATGAATGCATTTGACTTTCATTTTATTCAAAAAGCTCTGTTTGAATGTGTTTGACTTTCCTTTGATTCAATTAGCTTATATATAATGTGTTTGACTTTCATTTTATTTAATTAGCTTTGTTTAATTGTGTTTGACTTTCATTTGATTCAGTTAGTTTTATGGAATGCATTTGACTTTCATTTGATTCTAGAAGATTCGTTTGAATGTGTTTGACTTTCATTTGATTCAATTAGCTTTTCTTGAATGTGTTTGACTTTCAATTAGCTTTGTAGAATGCATTTGACTTTCAGTTGATTAAATTAGCTTTGTTGAATGCATTTGAGTTTCATTTGATTCAGAAAGCTTTGTTGGAATGTGTTTGACTTTCATTTGATTTAATTAGCTTTGTTTGAATGTGTTTGACTTTTATTTGATTCAAAAAGCTTTGTTTGAATGTGTTTGAATTTCATTTGATTCAATTAGCTTTCTTTGAATGTGTTTGACTTTCATTTGATTCGTTTAGCTTTGTAGAATGCATTTGACTTTCATTTGATTTAATTAGCTTTGTTAACGCTCTGTTTGAATGTGTTTGACTTTCATTTGATTCAATTAGGTTTGTTTGAATGTGTTTGTCTTTCATTGGATTCAATTAGGTTAGTTTGAATGTGTTGACTTTCATTTGATTAAATTAGCTTTATAGAATGCATTTGACTTTCATTTGATTCAAAAAGCTCTGTTTGAATGTGTTTGACTTCCATTTGATTTAATTAAGTTTATTTGAATGTGTTTGACTTTCATTCGATTCAATTAGGTTTGTTTGAATGTGTTTGACTTTCATTTGATTCAATTAGGTTTGTTTGAATGTGTTTGACTTTCATTAGATTCAATTAGGTTTGTTAGAATGTGTTTGCCTCTCATTTGATTCAATTAGCTTTGTTGAATGCATTAGACTTTAATTTGATTCAAGAAGCTTATTTTGAATGTGTTTGAATTTCATTTGATTCAATTAGCTTTTTACAATGCATTTTATTTTCATTTGATTTAATTAGCTTTGTTAAATGTACTTGACTTTCGTTTGATTCAGAAAGCTTTGTTTGAATGTGTTTGACTTTCATTTGATTTAATTAACTTTGTTTGAATGTGTTTGACTTCCATTTGATTTAATTAAGTTTGTTTGAATGTGTTTGACTTTCATTCGATTCAATTAGGTTTGTTTGAATGTGTTTGACTTTCATTTGATTCAATTAGGTTTGTTTGAATGTGTTTGACTTTCATTAGATTCAATTAGGTTTGTTAGAATGTGTTTGCCTCTCATTTGATTCAATTAGCTTTGTTGAATGCATTAGACTTTAATTTGATTCAAGAAGCTTATTTTGAATGTGTTTGAATTTCATTTGATTCAATTAGCTTTTTACAATGCATTTGACTTTCATTTGATTTAATTAGCTTTGTTAAATGTACTTGACTTTCGTTTGATTCAGAAAGCTTTGTTTAAATGTGTTTGACTTTCATTTGATTTAGTTAACTTTGTTTGAATGTGTTTGACTTTTATTTGATTCAACAAGCTTTGTTTGAATGTGTTTGACTTTCTTTTTATTTAATTAGCTTTGTTTGAATGTGTTTGTCTTTCATTTGATTCAATTAGCTTTGTACAATGCATTTGACTTTCATTTGATTTAATTAGATTTATTAAATGTATTTGACTTTCATTTGATTCAGAAAGCTTTGTTTGAATGTGTTTGACTTTCATTTGATTTAATTAGCTTTGTTTGAATGTGTTTGACTTTGATTTGATTCGTTTAGCTTTGTAGAATGCATTTGACTTTAATTTGATGGAAAAAGCTTTATTTGAATGTGTTTGACTTTCATTCGAATCAATTAGCTTTGATGAATGCATTTGAATTTCATTTTATTCAAAAAGCTCTTTTTGAATGTGTTTGACTTTCCTTTGATTCAATTAGCTTATATAGAATGTGTTTGACTTTCATTTTATTTAATTAGCTTTGTTTAATTGTGTTTGACTTTCATTTGATTCAGTTAGCTTTATTGAATGCGTTTGACTTTCATTTGATTCTAGAAGATTTGTTTGAATGTGTTTGACTTTCATTTGATTCAATTAGCTTTTCTTGAATGTGTTTGACTTTCATTTGATTCAATTAGCTTTGTAGAATGCATTTGACTTTCATTTGATTAAATTAGCTTTGTTGAATGCATTTGACTTTCATTTGATTCAGAAAGCTTTGTTGGAATGTGTTTGACTTTCATTTGATTTAATTAGCTTTGTTTGAATGTGTTTGACTTTTATTTGATTCAAAAAGCTTTGTTTGAATGTGTTTGAATTTCATTTGATTCAATTAGCTTTCTTTGAATGTGTTTGACTTTCATTTGATTCGTTTAGCTTTGTAGAATGCATTTGACTTTCATTTGATTTAATTAGCTTTGTTAACGCTCTGTTTAAATGTGTTTGACTTTCATTTGATTCAATTAGGTTTGTTTGAATGTGTTTGTATTTCATTGGATTCAATTAGGTTAGTTTGAATGTGTTGAATTTCATTTGATTCAAAAAGCTCTGTTTGAATGTGTTTGACTTCCATTTGATTTAATTAAGTTTGTTTGAATGTGTTTGACTTTCATTCGATTCAAGTAGGTTTGTTTGAATGTGTTTGACTTTCATTTGATTAAATTAGGTTTGTTTGAATGTGTTTGACTTTCATTGGATTCAATTAGGTTTGTTAGAATGTGTTTGCCTCTCATTTGATTCAATTAGCTTTGTTGAATGCATTAGACTTTAATTTGATTCAAGAAGCTTTTTTTGAATGTGTTTGAATTTCATTTGATTCAATTAGCTTTTTACAATGCATTTGACTTTCATTTGATTTAATTAGCTTTATTAAATGTACTTGACTTTCGTTTGATTCAGAAAGCTTTGTTTGAATGTGTTTGACTTTCGTTTGATTTAATTAACTTTGTTTGAATGTGTTTGACTTTTATTTGATTCAACAAGCTTTGTTTGAATGTGTTTGACTTTCTTTTTATTTAATTAGCTTTGTTTGAATGTGTTTGACTTTTGTTTCGGGGTTTTCTGATGTCCTGCGGGAGAGTTACAATTCCGAGACTGGAACCGGACGTCTGTACCTGCAAAACAACGGAAACTCCTGGTGGTGGGAGCTCCGCCTCCGACGGTCAAGTTAGTACTTGATTAAGGAGTAATTAATGCGGAAATTAAAGTGATTGTGTCTCTCTAGGTGAGAGTGTTTAATGTGAGTTTTTTAGCGTAATCCCCCTTAATGAGGACTAAAGGAGGTATTTATAACCTTGGGAAACGTGCCCATCCTAGGTTTAGGTTAACCTAGGGCTGATTGGGCTTCCCTCGGAAGTTGGGCCTGGGTGGCCGGTTTCCCCATTAGGCATGGAGTATTCCACGTGTCATGACATAATAGGTCCAAGGTGGACGAATAAGCGCGTGCCACGTGGCAAGCCCTGATAGTTCCAACTGGGGGACACTTGGCAGGACCTGATTGGTCCACGTGGCGCATACCGATTGGTAGGAGCAAAATCCCCTAATCATTTGCCTCTCACAGGTGGCACGTGACTGGTCACGTGTTACCTGTGACAAGTGTCGCACTGTAACAGGCGACGGCCTGCTACAGGTGTCAGTCGGCGAAAGGCCGAGAGATTTTCCCGCCTAAATTTTGAATTCCGAAAGTGACCCTTCGCCTTCTCACTTCGCCTATATAAGGGAGTGTTGTCTTTAGTCATTTTCACACTTGAGAACTTTGCGAGAGAACATTCGGACCCCTGAACTTGCTCTGACAATTTGGACCTTTTCTGCCTACCGCCTGTTCTGACAAGCCGACTGCAAAGGATTTTCAGAATTCATCAACCGTCACTCGTTCAGGTAACCGTCGGTTCTCTTACTCTTAATTTTCTCTTTATTTTATTATTTTTTGAAATGGCACCACGGAAGCACACGACACGACCTAGGTTAGTGATCAGTCGGTCACCGGGGACGGCTGAATCTAGGACTAGGAGTGCCGCCTGCCCTTTTCCGGACCCATCTTTGCCCTTTATACAAAGTCCGACTATATCTGTGTCTATGCAGAGCATGATGGCCAGAACAAAAAAGACTGCCAGGATCTCAAATTCAGACGGCTCCTCCCGCAGGGTGCCGATTAGTGAAACATCTGACCAGGCGCCAGATGTGGAAGTGATACAAAGCGGCTTGAAAGCCGGCTGTTCTAAGGGAGGAATCAAAGTGACCCCTTCCCATTTTTCAGTTGACAATTCTTCATTCTCTCCTGCTCCTTTTAAAGGAGAGGAGGCGGGCCCCTCCGGGAGAGGGGAGGAGTCGTCCTCTTCGGACTCGTCAGAGGACGATTCCGAGTCTAGCTCTTCTGGCCATGCTTCTCTGGACACAAAAGAGAAAAACAGTCGCCTGCAAGAGGCGAGGTTTTCTCACGCAGTTGAGAAGGGGGACAATTGGGCAGAGCCATCCGCCTCTTACCGAGAGCAAAATACCCCCTACTACTGCACGGTACCTCGGGGCCGGATCACAGCCATGCAAGAGAAAGTGGAGAGCTTTATCGCAAACCACACCATGGGCCTCGACTTTTTAGTGTTCGTGCCGGATCCAGAAGACACAGTCGTCTGGCCGGCTGGTACCAGTTATGATAGCGCATGCTTTGGCTGCTACGAGGCGGCTATCAAGGCTGGGCTGCGCTTCCCATTACATCCGGTTGTTCACCGGATCTTGGATGGGTATGAGTTGGGGTTATGGCAGTTAGCCCCGAACTCCTGGGTCAACGTACTCGGCTATGTGGCCAGGTGCGAACTGCACGGGGTGGAGCCAAGCTTCGAGGCTTTCGCCCACATGAACTACCTCAGCCGGACCCCTAAGGCAGGCGGTACCGGCTGGTATCAATTGACGAGCCACAGGGGCTACCTCATGACGAGAGGTAAAGCAAATAAATGGAAGGACTGGCGGAGCACCTTCCTCATCATTGAGAGTTCAGACACAGAGCTGAACAAGCGCTTCAACAGGTGGAACAGGAATCCGCCCCTTCTTGCAGGCGGCCGTAGCATGCCGCCTGTTCCCCCCAAGGCTAAGAAAGAGATCCTTGATAAAGGACTCTTTAAAGTAGAGTCAAGGGTCAACTCTACTTTAGGGGTACGAGAGCAAGTACCCCTGCATTGCATCTCGAGCTTTAAATGGCTCTATGACGAGTACTTTTTGGCCGCCTGTGGCCTCAGCAGTCGGTGCTCAAGAGGTAGTCGGCCTGTCGAATACTCTGTTGTTTCATGCATTTCTGGTTATGACTTGTATTAACTTTGCTAATTGTTTTTGCAGCGGACGCCATGAGCAAAATTACCGCCTCGAAGACTGCGGCGGCCATGTTGCGGGCCTCCATCATGCAACAAGCTTCAACCGACTCCCCAAAGAAGGGGGCACCCTTGGTGGGCTTCGAACCTTTCACCCTCTTTTTGGAGTTGTGTTTATGCATATACTGACTTTTTCTTCTTTTTTAGACAGGTGCTCCAAGAGCTTCTTCTTCCCAACAGCCGGACCCCAAGGCCCGGAGGACGACTGTTGCGAGCTCTCCTGGTTCTGCCAGGAAACATGTGGCGGCTGAGAAACAGCCGGCCACTTCTTCTAAAACTCCAGCTGGGCCGCCTAAAAGTATGAAATTGTCCTTTTAAATTTTAGACTTGCTCCCTTTTTTACTAGGTCTAATCCGTTTGTTTATGCTTGATGCAGCCGGCCTTCAGGAGCCTGACTTGGTAGAGGTGGCCAAGTCTATGATCAAGGCCGTTCCTCCAGCTGAAAGGGAGGCGGTCAGGGGTGTCGGCACCCTTGACCTAGACGGGATTGCAGGGGTCCTTGCTGAGGTATACTTAGCATATTTTTGAGTATTTGAATTCCTGGACGCCTGTTTTCTTTTTTGTTTGGAAACTGACGCCTGTTCCTTTTTACTTAGGCCCTGCTCCGAGTGAACGGCCTTCGCAAGCCGCTTGACCGGAAGAACAAAGAGGTAAAGGCTGCAAAAGCCATGGCCGCCTCCAACTGTGATAAGGCAATGTTTCAAATTGCCCAAAATGAAGTTCTGACCATTGATATTCTTTATTCTCAGGCGCAGGCTACCGTCGCTATTCGGGCTCAGTTAGAGGCGGCCCAAAAGAGGAATGGCGAGCTGGAGGCGACCATCACCAATCTCAAGGCCGAGCTGAAACCTCTTCGCCTAAAGATGTACTCATACGAAGCCTTGGAGAAATCCTTGGCCAACGTAAAGGAACGCCTGGTGACCAAGGAGAAGAGTCTTACTTAGGAGCTCTCGGAAAAGGCCGAGCAAGAGAAGAAAGAGCTGGTCCGGGAGATGATGGAAGACTCTGCTCAAATCCAGCGCATGACTTGGGGCCGCCTCTTCCCCAATGCCGACTTTGCCTCATGGGAAAAAACGTACCGCCAGTGCTCTGATACATATAATCAAGAGATCTTGGCGGCTGCTGAGGAAGAGGCGTTGGAGGAAGCGTTGGAGGAGGAGGAGCCGGTAGTGGCGCTTGTGCCGCTTGGGGGTAATGCATCAAAGAAGAATGCAGCTGAAGCCGAGTCCAGCAAGAAGAGTGCTGACCAGGCGGCAGCTGCTAATATTGAAGATCTGCCCCCTTCTTAAGCTTTATGTATTCTTTCCACGGCCTGCGTGCCGTTTGTTTTGTATTTACCCGGCCAGGGGGCCGGGGCTCTGAATATTTTGCCGGACTTTAATGACCGGCTTCTTTTTAATGAATCTTTTTGTTTTGCTTGCAAATTTGTCTAAGTATTGAATATTCTGATATCCAATTGTTCACTATACCGATTGTTTTACATGGCCGATAGTTGCAGACAGGTACGGATAGTTAGTCACGCCGCCTATGCCCCTGGACGACTGGTAGTCTGTTTCCAGGCTAGACGATCAGTCGGCCATTTAGCCAATCGGTATTCAAACTATTTAAGAAAGACTGGATCCCCTTTAGGCAGGCGGTCCTGTCATTTGTAAATTTAACCAAGTAGGAAAGTTGTCTAACCAAGTAAACATGATTGTTACCTAGTTGCCAAGGAACTGAGTAGTAGAGGTATCAAGCGGCGGGTACCGGTTGTTTCCCTTTATTCGCCAATGTTTGTTGGCTTTTAACTCATAATTTGTTAACCTAGCAGGAGTAGTGGTTGAGAGCCCCTGTTTGCTAAAAACAGGCGGACGACTCATACCTTTTAGGCTCCATACTAAGTTTGAGGGAGTGACCATAAGTTAACATAGGAGTTACTTAGTCTCCGTCACACTCTAGATTGAGTAGTAGAGGTACCAGGCGGCGGAGGCCGGCTGATCCCCTTGATTCGCCAATGTTTGTTGGCTATTAACTCAAGAGGTTACCTAGTAGGAATAGGGGATTGAGTGCCCCTATTTGCCAAAAAACAGGCGGTCTACTCAAACCTTTTAGGTTCCATACCAAGTTTGAGGGAGTGACTATGAGTTAACGTTGGAGTTACTCAGTCTCCGTCACACTCTAGATTGAGTAGTAGAGGTACCAGGCGGCGGAGGCCGGCTGATCCCCTTGATTCGCCAATGTTTGTTGGCTATTAACTCAAGAGGTACCCCCTGCATTTATCCCAAGTAATACAGGCGGTCATCTGACTCAGATGTCAACTGCTACCACTGGTTTGGTTAGTGATAGAGTTATCCTTGTCTCAAAAACGGCTACGTGGTTGCCCTTGGGGACAGTCGTATAGGTGCCATTTAATTAGTTTATAGAGCAATGTTCCACCCAAAAGGGAGCTGCTCTCTGCGACGAATTTCATCCGGAGGGATGCCGCCGGACGCCTGCTATGATGTTGGGACAGGTCGTATTAGTTTTGAAGATTGGATCAGTTGGCTTGGCGCCTGGTCTGATTATTCAGCCTGTGGCCTTGGTTAGTTCTTGGTGAACGTAGGTGCTAAGTAAGAGGAGGGTAGCCGCCTGTTTAGGCACAGGGTCGGCCAGGCCCTAATCTTTTTTAGCTAAGTATAAGGGGGTGGATGTGTGTTTGGAACCAGTCGGCCCTCTTCTATGGAGAGTAGCCGACTATATGTCAAGACGGCATGCCCCTATGGTGAAATAATACAATGTAGAGTAGCCAACTGTAAAGGTACAGGCGGCATGCCCCTCTGAAGATAGAGTGAAATTGACCAATATGGTCAAAGTTCTAACGTTTGTAATAATCCAAGTGGTCAAGGTGAGGTCCAAGTTCAAAGCAATGCAAAGGAATTGTTTCTGTCCAAATCATTCCTTAATCCTTTGCACGGTTTTGGTCCGAAAGATTTTACAAGTGGTTACACTTCACTTAGTGTAATTAACCTTGTAGAAAGTATCTAGCAAGTGACGGTTTTTCAAGCTCCAATTACACGTTAAAGGGCAAGCTGAATTGGAGACGGTTTGGGCGTAATTCATGCTAGCCGTTTGTAAGTTACTTGGGCTGATTAAAGTGGCGTGATTCATGGCACTTGTTGGGCGTGAATTATGGAGTTTGTTGGCTGAACATTGCACCTCATTATTTGGGGGTTATGAAGAATAAAGAGGCGTGAATCAAGGCATTAAAATGGGAGTTACAAAAGCTTGAAGGGTGGCTGTTTTGAGCGTGTGTTTGTGATGCTCTTTGGATGCTATTTTGGCTGGTCATCTTCCCTTGTTTCAAGCCTAGTCTTTAGGTCTTTTAATTAGTTTAATCATGTTTGTAATGGGGTTAAGTGGGACGTGTATTCTCCACTCATTCCCTTAGTTAATTTCCTTTTGTCTATTTCATTTTGTTAATTAAAGTAGGCAAGTGAAAAGGTTGTATTGATGCTATAAATAGCATACTTTGAATGAATGAAAAATCATCCAAGATTATTTGCCTAAAACGTGTGTTTTGTTAATTGAAGTGACTTGAGTTTAGTTCACTTTGTTTTCCAAATTTGAGTATCCGAATTTGAAGAGTGTTAGTTTTGGTGAGAGTTCCCAAGATTAGGACTTATAGTTTATGATTTGGTGAGAGTTCCCTCATCTAGACTATCCCAAGCAAACGAGTGAGAGTTCCTCTTTGCTATATCCTTAGCTTAGGGTGAGAGTTCCCCTAACTAAACTGATCACTTGATAATTGAATCTTAAAATCCTTTGAATCTTTTAACTTATCATTTTTGTAACAAGGTTTCTCATCTTGTTTACACATCATTTGGCGCGTCAGGTAGGGGGAAATTTTCTTAAATTTTCCAGAGGGGTCGAATACCTACATACCATGGGAGAAAATCAAGATTTGAGGACAGCATTGGAAGCTCTTAATCGATCCATTGCTAGTCAGGAAAGGTTGGCCGAAACCAATGCCAATCTACAAGGGAACCTTGCTGCCTTGATGGCAAGGCTCATGAACGAGCAAGATAGGAGAGATCAAGGTGAAGACCCTCCACCTAGGAGGGAGGATAGGAGTCTCAAAGTGGACGTTCCTGCCTTTGATGGGACACTTGATCCGGAGAAGTACTTGGAGTGGGAGAAATCCTTGGAAAGGTACTTTGAGTACAAGGACATCCATGAGACGGTTCAACAGTACAAGATAGCCAAAGTCAAACTGAAGGGCTATGGTGACAGTTGGTTGCAAGGAGAACAAAGGGGGCGTACCCTTAGGGGTAAGGCTCACATTTCCACTTGGGAAAAGCTGAAGAAAAGAATGAGAGATCGTTTCATTCCTCACAATTACAAGCAAAATCAGTATGTGAAATGGAGTACTCTCCAACAAAATGGTGATTCGGTGGAAGACTATATCAAAGAATTTGATAGGCTTGCCATTGTATGTGAGGTGACTGAAAATGAAGAGCTGAAGTTGGGACGTTTTGTAGCTGGGTTGGAACAAGAGTTACAAGACAAACTTGACGGTTACACTAACCTCACGTTTGTGGAAGCTTGCAAACTTGTGACAAAGTTTGATGCTAAAAGGAGAAGGAAGAAAACGCCTACTACTACTCCAGTGGTACGTAAACCACCCTTCAACTCGAAGGAGGGTTCTTCTTTTAGCAAGCCTAATGAGCCACCTAAGAGGAACACGAAAGACTTCAAACTTAGTGACATTGTATGTTACAAGTGTGGAGGTAGAGGACATTATAAAAAAGATTGTCCTAATTCAAGAGCCTTAACCATGCAAGAGGTTAAACTCATAGCCACCCAAAGCATCAATTGGGAGGAATTTGAGTCTGAAGAAGAGAAGGAGGTGACCCCGCATGAAAAGGATGAGGAGGAGGACCAATGCTATCCTGAAATGGAGGACAAAACAAACTTGGTGGTTAGGAGAGCTTTGCAAGCTCGTGTGGAGGAACCTTTGGCGCCACAAAGACAACACATTTTCATCACCAAATGTAAAGTTGGTGACGAGGTATGTGATTTAATTATTGATGGGGGCAGTGAGGCTAATACTGTGTCGAAAACTTTAGTATCTAAACTAGGTCTTACCACCACTAATCATCCACATCCTTACAAATTGAGTTGGTTAGATTCTAATGCTAGCACTGGGGTTAGAAAGCAATGTATGGTGAATTTTTCGATTGGTTCATATCATGATAGTCAATTGTGTGATGTTGTTTTAATGGATGCTTGTCATATTCTTCTTGGTAGACCGTGGCAATCTGATAAAAAATCTATCCATGATGGGTACCATAACACCTACACTATCACTCACCAAGGGAAACAAAAGAAGTTGCACCCTTTACCACCCCCACGGTTTTCACAACCACAAAAGTCACAAATTTCTTTATTATCTTGTAAAGAGTTTGAGAGGGAGTTTGAGGGTGAGGAAGAGATATTCATGTTGTACTCTAAAGAAATCCATGAAAAATTTGTGAGTCAAAATCCTAAACTTGCAAAGTTGATTAAAGAGTTTGAGGATGTTTTTCCTGATGAGTTACCTAAGGGATTACCACCCTTGAGAGGGATTGAGCATCAAATTGATCTCATTCCAGGCGCACCTCTACCAAATAAACCTGCCTATAGATGTAACCCTTTAGAAACTAAGGAGTTGCAAAGACAAATCGAAGAATTGATGGGTATGGGCTATGTGCGTGAATCTATGAGTCCATGTGCAGTTCCTGCTTTGTTGGTTCCTAAAAAGGATGGTACTTGGCGTATGTGCATTGATAGTAGAGCTGTTAACAATATTACTATCAAGTACAGGTTCCCAATTCCAAGACTAGATGATATGTTGGACGAATTGAGTGGTTCAAATGTATTTTCAAAAGTTGATTTGAGAAGTGGTTACCATCAAATTCGTATGAGGGAAGGTGATGAATGGAAGACTGCATTCAAGACAAAGCATGGGTTGTATGAATGGCTTGTAATGCCATTTGGATTGACCAATGCACCTAGCACGTTCATGAGATTAATGAACGAGGTGTTGAGGCCATTCCTTGGCAAATTCGTGGTGGTGTACCTTGATCATATCCTTATTTACTCTAAAAATAAGGATGAGCATTTAGAACATTTGTTTCAAGTTTTTTCTGTTTTAAGAACGCAAAAATTGTATGGGAAACTTGAAAAATGTGATTTTATGTTATATGAGGTCACTTTTCTTGGTTACATAGTTTCAGGTAATGGCGTGAAGGTGGATCCTTGCAAGGTTGAAGCAATTCAATCATGGCCTAGTCCGAAAACACTCACGGAGGTCCGTTCTTTCCATGGTCTAGCTTCTTTCTATAGAAGATTTATCAAGAATTTTAGCACACTCATGGCTCCTATAACTGAGTGTACTAAAAAGGGGACGTTTGAATGGACTACACAAGCTCAAAAGGCCTTTGAGGAAGTCAAGGAGAAAATGTGCAACACTCCTATTCTTGCACTCCCTGATTTTTCCAAACCATTTGAAGTTGAGTGTGACGCAAGTGGGAAGGGGATTGGAGCAGTTTTGATTCAAGAAGGGCGTCCAATTGCTTATTTCAGTGAAAAATTGAGTCAAGGCAAGTTGAATTATTCCACCTATGATAAAGAGTTCTATGCTATGGTACGAGCTCTAGATCATTGGTCACACTACTTGAGACCACAACCGTTCATATTACATTCGGACCATGAATCTTTAAGGTTCATCCATGGTCAAAAGAAGTTGAATTCAAGACATGCTAAATGGGTTGAATTCTTGCAAACCTTTAACTTTTCCTCTAAATACAAGAGTGGAAAGGCTAATGTTGTTGCGGATGCCTTATCTAGGAGACACAATTTGCTTGGAGTTGTCGAAGCAAAGGTTCTTGGGTTTGATTTGATCAAAGCATACTACAAGGAGGATGGCGATTTCAATGGAATAATACAGAAATGTGTCCATGGAGTATATGACTTATTTTCCTTACATGATGGCTTTCTTTTTAAGGGAAATCGGTTATGCATTCCTAAATGTCCAATTAGAAGCTTGTTGATTCATGAGGCTCATGGAGGAGGTCTAGCTGGTCACGTGGGAATTCAAAAAACAATGGAGCTTCTTCAAGCTCACTTTTATTGGCCGAAAATGTTAGCCACGGTTCATCATGTGGTTAGTCGTTGTTCTACTTGTCAAAGGGCCAAGATGGTGTTTCACAAAGGTCTCTACAAGCCTTTGCCAGTTCCGGAAAGACCTTGGGAGGATGTGAGCATGGATTTCATTGTGGCTTTACCTAGAACTCAAAGGGGTAAAGACTCAATCATGGTGGTTGTTGATCGGTTTTCGAAAATGGCTCATTTCATTCCTTGTCACAAAACCGAAGATGCTATGAAAGTGGCTAAGTTATACTTTGAAGAAGTGGTTCGTTTTCATGGGGTGCCACGCACCATTGTGTCCGATCGTGATACAAAATTTCTTAGTCATTTTTGGAAATCAATATGGCGCCTAATGGGAACAAAGCTGCTGTTTTCTACTTCACACCATCCACAAACCGATGGGCAAACTGAAGTGGTGAATAGAGTTCTGGGTTCGTTGCTTAGGACCTTGGTTAGTAAGAGTGCTAAGGATTGGGATGTCAAGCTAGCTCATGCCGAGTTTGCTTACAATCGGACTCCTAGTGCTACTACAAAGTACTCTCCTTTTGAAGTAGTCTATGGTGTCAATCCTTATGTTCCTATTGATCTCATAGCTTTGCCACAAGACAAGTTCGTTCATGGTGGAGCTAAGGAACAAGCCGAGTTCATGTTGAAAGTTCACAAGGAAGTTAGGAAGAACATTGAGAAAGCAAATGAAGTCTACAAGAAACAAGCCAACAAGAGGGTGAAAAACGTGAAGCAATTTGAAGTTGGTGACTTAGTATGGATTTACATGAGGAAAGAGAGGTTTCCTAGCAAAAGAAAGAACAAACTTATGCCAAGAGCCGAAGGACCATTTGAAATCGTGGAAAAGATCAATGACAATGCATACAAGGTTGATTTGGGGGGCCAATTTGGTGTCTCAAGCACATTCAACGTTGGGGACCTTGCTCCATACTTTGATGATGACGAATTGAGGGCAATTCCTTTTGAAGACGAGGAGGATGACCAATATGGTCAAAGTTCTAACGTTTGTAATAATCCAAGTGGTCAAGGTGAGGTCCAAGTTCAAAGCAATGCAAAGGAATTGTTTCTGTCCAAATCATTCCTTAATCCTTTGCACGGTTTTGGTCCGAAAGATTTTACAAGTGGTTACACTTCACTTAGTGTAATTAACCTTGTAGAAAGTATCTAGCAAGTGACGGTTTTTCAAGCTCCAATTACACGTTAAAGGGCAAGCTGAATTGGAGACGGTTTGGGCGTAATTCATGCTAGCCGTTTGTAAGTTACTTGGGCTGATTAAAGTGGCGTGATTCATGGCACTTGTTGGGCGTGAATTATGGAGTTTGTTGGCTGAACATTGCACCTCATTATTTGGGGGTTATGAAGAATAAAGAGGCGTGAATCAAGGCATTAAAATGGGAGTTACAAAAGCTTGAAGGGTGGCTGTTTTGAGCGTGTGTTTGTGATGCTCTTTGGATGCTATTTTGGCTGGTCATCTTCCCTTGTTTCAAGCCTAGTCTTTAGGTCTTTTAATTAGTTTAATCATGTTTGTAATGGGGTTAAGTGGGACGTGTATTCTCCACTCATTCCCTTAGTTAATTTCCTTTTGTCTATTTCATTTTGTTAATTAAAGTAGGCAAGTGAAAAGGTTGTATTGATGCTATAAATAGCATACTTTGAATGAATGAAAAATCATCCAAGATTATTTGCCTAAAACGTGTGTTTTGTTAATTGAAGTGACTTGAGTTTAGTTCACTTTGTTTTCCAAATTTGAGTATCCGAATTTGAAGAGTGTTAGTTTTGGTGAGAGTTCCCAAGATTAGGACTTATAGTTTATGATTTGGTGAGAGTTCCCTCATCTAGACTATCCCAAGCAAACGAGTGAGAGTTCCTCTTTGCTATATCCTTAGCTTAGGGTGAGAGTTCCCCTAACTAAACTGATCACTTGATAATTGAATCTTAAAATCCTTTGAATCTTTTAACTTATCATTTTTGTAACAAGGTTTCTCATCTTGTTTACACATCAGAAATACTCAATGGAGAGTAGCCGACTGTAAAGGTACAGATGGCATGCCCCTCTGAAAAGAGTAAAATACTCAATGGAGAGTAGCCGATTGTAAAGGTACAGACGGCATGCCCCTCTTAAATAATAAAAAATTTTAACTTGGAGAGTAGCCAACTGTTTGTCAGTAGGCGTGCCCCTCTTAGTACCAAATTGAATAGTATGCAAACTTTTATTAAGTAGCTCTTGACTATTTACATCATTCAAAAGAAATATTTCTTAAGATTATCTACATTCCAAGTTCGAGGCAACGGTTGTCCGTCTGGTGTTTCCAGACGGTAGGTACCGTCCCTGACTTCTTCACAGATTCGGTAGGGTCCTTCCCAGTTGGGAGTTAGTTTGCCAAACTCATTAGCCATAGACATGGGAACCCCGAACCGAGTGATGACATTTTTCCAAATGAATGAAATTACATCCTTCGTCTTGATTCCCTTTACAGCCTCCGCCTCTACCCATTTAGTGAAGTAGTCGACGACAACAAGTATGTACCTCCTTCCGCCTGTAGCAGGCGTATATGGACCCAGAATATCCATGCCCCACTTAGCAAACGGTAGTGGGCTATGAATGGTAGTGAGGTTAGTAGCCGGACGGTGAATTAGCTTGCCAAACCTTTGGCACTTGTCACATTTTTTCACCATCTCCATTGCATCTGCTTCTAAAGTAGGCCAGAAGTAGCCCTGTCGCCTTGCCCGTTGAGCAAGTGTCCTACCGCCTATATGAGAAGCACAGTAACCAGAGTGAAGATCGTCTAGTATCTCTCGTCCCTTTTCTAGAGTAACACACTTTAAGAAGGGTTGAAGGTACCCCTTTTTGTGAAGTTCTCCTTTTATTATTTCAAAACTGGTGGCTCGTTTTTTCAATGCTGCCGCCTGTTGATGATCATCTGGCAGGGTACCGTTTGTCAGATATGCCCTGATTGGATCCATCCAGGTTGAGCTTCTGTCTAGGATTGCAATAGGTTCTTCCTCAATGCTTCTTCTCTCCATTACTTCCCAAAAAACAGTTCGAGGAGTATCAGAGGAGGCGGACGATGCTAATTTAGACAGTGCATCCGCTTGGTTGTTTTCTGATCTCGGCATTTGGATCAGATGGAAATCCTCAAGGGAGCCGACTGCTTGTCGGACCGCCTGTAAATACTTGATCATGGCCGGATGGGTTGCTTCGTATTCGCCATTGTACTGACTCACTATCAATTGTAAATCGGAACAGGCGTCTATTTTTCTTGCCCCTACCGCCTTGCACATGCAGATTCCGGCTAGTAAAGCTTCATACTCTGCCTCACTGTTTGAGGCCTGAAAACTGAAGCGTAGAGCATACTCGTACCTGTCACCCTCTGGCGACTGACATATGACGCCTGCCCCACAACCATTTGAAGTAGAGCTTCCGTCCACATATACCTTCCAGACCTGGTCTGTAACTTGAGAGTCAGGAGGACGAGTCATCTCAACAATAAAGTCAGCAAAGGCTTGCCCCTTCACTGCTTTTCTAGGCTCCAAAGTAACTTCGAGGCTCTGAATTTCTATGGCCCATTTGATCATTCGGCCTGAAGACTCCATGATGGTCAGTGGCCGCTTGATAGGTTGGTCTGTATACACGATGATTGCATGTGCCAAAAAGTAGGGCTTCAATTTTTTAACAGCCATGAAGAGTGCAAGACCAAATTTCTCCACTAAAGGATACCTCAACTCGACATTTTTCAGTACGTGACTGACAAAGTAGACCGGGAGCTGACAGCCGTCTCTTTCAGCAAGGAGAACAGCGCTTAACGCATGATCAGAGACGGCCAGGTACATGTAGAGTACTTCTTTGGGCAAAGGGCTGACCAGCCTCGGCACGGAATGCAAATGAACTTTCAATTTCTGGAAGGCGGCCTCAGCATCCGGCCCCCATTCAAACCTTGCCTTTTTCTTAATTGCCTGGAAAAAGTATAAGCATTTGTCGCCTGATCGGCTTAGAAATCTTCCCAAGGCCGCCAGAAAACCTGTTAACTTCTGAACCTCTCGAATGGTACGAGGCGACTGCATGTCAATGACCGCCTGCACCTTCTCAGGGTTCGCCTCTATTCCTCTCTGATTGATAAGGAATCCGAGAAATTTCCCAGACTTAACTCCAAAGACACATTTCTTTGGATTGAGCATGACATGGTGCCGCCTGAGTGTGGCGAAAGTTTCTCGGAGGTCCGACAGATGATCTTTCTGAAGTTTAGTCTTGACAATCATATCATCAATGTATGCCTCGACGTTTCTCCCAATCTGATCAAAGAATACAGTGTTTATCATTCGCTGGAAGGTAGCCGGGGCATTCTTAAAACCAAACGGCATGACCGTGTAACAGTATAACCCCTGATCAGTGACGAAGGCCGTCTTCTCCTGATCTTTCTTCCATAAAGGAATTTGATGGAAACCAGAGTAGGCGTCAATAAAGCTCATCAAAGCATGGCCGGCTGTTGAGTCGACCAGGTTATCAATTTTAGGCAGAGGGTAACTGTCTTTGGGGCACGCCTTGTTTAAGTCTGTGTAGTCTACACACATTCGCCAAGTGCCATTCGGCTTTTTAACAAGCACCACATTTGCAACCCAGTCTGGGAAGTAACATTGCCGAATGAACCCTACGTCAAGTAATTTTTTAACTTCGGCGGCTGCCGCCTGACTTCTTTCTTCGCCATGGTTCCGCTTCTTCTGCCGTACCGGCTTCTTTTTCGGATCCACGGCCAATTTATGTACCGCCAGATCAGGACTAATGCCTGGCATTTCATGGACTTCGAATGCAAAGATGTCCTTGTATTCTTTCAATAGTTTGTGAAAGTCGTCACCAAGGTCTCTCAGAGCAGTCGTCCCAACTTTGACTGTTCGATCAGGACGAGAGTCGTCTAAGATCAGGTCCGTATGCTCACCAGCTGGCTGAGGGCGGAACTCATCCGATCGCTCTTCTGCCAATGATTGCTATTTTCTTTCTTTTCTTGCGGCCCCTGTCTGGGATGCCTTTCTCTTTTTGCCGCCTGCTTCTTGAACAGGCGCACTCTCCTTGACATTGTCAAGGTCTGTTATTTCACCACTTGACCCAGTGGCCATAACAGTGGGCTTGACATCCGAGAGATAGCACTCTCGGGCCATCCTTAGATCTCCCCTTAGGGAGCCGACTGTTCCATTATCCCTCTCAAAAAGCAACATAAGAGATGGGATTATAACAACCTTGGAATTATTCAGGGTTGGTCGTCCCAGAATCATGTTGTAGGCCGAGAGTTCTTCTACTACCAGGAACCGGACTACCATGTGTCGTCCTTCCCCTTTTTCGCCCAGGCGGATGGGTAAATCCACTCGTCCCAGTGGGTGGACGACTCCTCCTCCAAACCCTACTAAAGGGTGGGATGCCGGATGTATGCAATTAGTCTGATATTTTAGTTTCGACAGACATTTGCTACTGATGAGAGCTGAGGAGCTTCCGGTATCTATGAGAATTCGGCCAACTCTTTGGTTGGCCACTTTACATTCAATGACGATAGGGTCGTCATGCGGCCCTCTTACCCCTCCTAGATCTTCTTCAGTGATGACAATCTCAGGAAATGAATATTTGGAGGGCCGTTCTTGGTGAACGGAATTTACATCTAACCGTCTGATGTTGTCTTTGTTGCCCCTAATAGTGGGGCCGCCTCCTGAGAAGCCGCCTACAATGGTGTAGACGACTGCATCATCAGTATCGGAGCTGTCGGCCTGTTGTTTCTTTTTGGCCGACTGCTTTTTTGAGGAAGTGTTCCCCGCAGATTTCTTGACATAAGTGTCAAGATCACCTTGCTCAGCCAGGCGGTCCAGATACCGCATGAGACTGATGCAGTCATTGGTGTGATGACCAACATCATCATGATAAGCACAAAATTTTTCTTGGTTCCGGTTGTTTGCAGAACCCTTCATGGGGACCGGCTTCTCAATTGAGATTCGTCCCTTGATTTCTTTTAGGATAAACTGGTTATCCTTGTTAAACGCATACTTTGGGGAGTATGGTTTGAATTCTTTTTTCTTTTTCTGGGCCGGCTGTTTAGAGGAATCATCCGCCCAGACCTCTTTTCTCTTCTCATCCTTGTTGGACGACTGCTTCTGTCGTCCTTCTCTTTTGTCGGACCTTTTACCGTCCGACTGTTTTCCCGTACTACAAAGATCAGTCGCCTGTATATAGGCTTCCGCTTCAATCAAGGCCTCTTCAAGAGTCGCCACCATCTTTCGGACCAAGTCAAATTTGAAGGTCGACCCGTCCTTGAGACCTCTGAAAAAGTCAGTATAGGCTACCTCATCCGGTAACCCTTGAATCTGTATTCTCATCAGGTTAAACCGCTTGATGTAAGAACGAAGCCCCTCCTTCTCGCCCTGCTGAATTGTTCCTAAATCAAGGGTCGTCTTCTTCGCAGGGATGTTCATGGCGAAGTTGGAGGTGAATAAGTAAGCAAGTGTCCTGAAGTTATTTACACAACCAGTCGGCAGGTTGCCGAACCATTGTTGTGCGATTCCTTTGAGAGTCGCTGGGAAACACTTGCACCAAGTGGGATCATCCAACCCTTGAAGGTACATCAGGTTGGTGAATGCCATCAGATGGTCTTCTGGGTTAGTAGTGCCGTCATAGGCGCCTACTAATACATTTTTCACTTTGGCCGGCTGAGCGGCTTCAGTAATTTCCTTGGAGAAGGCCGACGGCTGTTCACCAAGTCTAAGCAACCGTAGCTGTCAGTCCATAGGTTGGACGTTTTTTGCTGCATGTCCACCAAACGAAGGTGGCTGCAAAAAATACTGTTGTTGCGGCACAAACGGTAAGTTTGGTACCGCCTGGTCGCTATGAAAGCCGGACTGACGGGAGGTGCCGCCTGACTGACTCTCATGATACGACTGAGTATGCTTTATCGAGGCATTTCGCAGACTGTCTTGGAAGTTTGAAGTAGAGGCCGACTCTGACAATCGGTCACTCTTCTTATGCTCTAGCAGTAGCCGAGCGTCTGTGAATGTTTGCTTCGACCCGTCCGCCTGAATATGACGAACAGGTTTCCTATTTCCTGTAGGAAAACAGAATTTTGTAAAATCAAGGGCAGGTGGCTCCCGCTTCCTAGATTTAGGATGAGGAGTCGCCTCTCGCCCTTGAACTGGCTTCCTCTTCAGTGAAGTGGAGGGTTTCTTAGCCGACTGCTCCTTGACTAGAGCAGGCGGCTTCTTGTTGATCAACTCTTGAATCTCTCCCTTGAAGTCCCTCATGAAGGTCATGAGTTCGTTCCTTGTGATGGGAGCAGACCCATCAGTCGGCTGCTGCCGAACAAGCGGTGCGCCTGCTGGCTCACTTCCAGTTTGAAGATGTTCCCGTTCCCTTCTTTCGGTATGACGGGTACGTCGGGCCCTTAGGGTCCCGTCTGAAGCTGTGTGAGCTTCAACTTCAAATTCATCCTCAGTATCGTGGTCCGACTGAACTTGAGGGTCGTCTAGGGGACGCCTCTCTTCAGGAGTCGGTACAGACTTGGATGCCATCTCAGAAGTACTCTCCCCACAGACGGCGCCAAATGTTTCGGGGTTTTCTGATGTCATGCGGGAGAGTTACAATTCCGAGACTGGAAACGGACGCCTGTACCTGCAAAACAATGGAAACTCTTGGTGGTGGGAGCTCCGCCTCCGACGGTCAAGTTAGTACTTGATTAAGGAGTAATTAATGCGGAAATTAAAGTGATTGTGTCTCTCTAGGTGAGAGTGTTTAATGTGAGTTTTTTAGCGTAATCCCCCTTAATGAGGACTAAGGGAGGTATTTATAACCTTGGGAAACGTGCCCATCCTAGGTTTAGGTTAACCTAGGGCTGATTGGGCTTCCCTCGGAAGTTGGGCCTGGGTGGCCGGTTTCCCCATTAGGCATGGAGTATTCCACGTGTCATGACATAATAGGTCCAAGGTGGACGAATAATCGCGTGCCACGTGGCACGCCCTGATAGTTCCAACTGGGGGACACTTGGCAGGACCTGATTGGCCCACGTGGCGCATTCCGATTGGTAGGAAAAAAATCCCCTAATCAACTTTCATTTGATTCAATTAGCTTTGTACAATGCATTTGACTTTCATTTGATTTAATTAGATTTATTAAATGTATTTGACTTTCATTTGATTCAGAAAGCTTTGTTTGAATGTGTTTGACTTTCATTTGATTTAATTAGCTTTGTTTGAATGTGTTTGACTTTGATTTGATTCGTTTAGCTTTGTAGAATGCATTTGACTTTAATTTGATTGAAAAAGCTTTATTTGAATGTGTTTGACTTTCATTCGAATCAATTAGCTTTGATGAATGCATTTGACTTTCATTTTATTCAAAAAGCTCTGTTTGAATGTGTTTGACTTTCCTTTGATTCAATTAGCTTATATAGAATGTGTTTGAATTTCATTTTATTTAATTAGCTTTGTTTAATTGTGTTTGACTTTCATTTGATTCGGTTAGCTTTATTGAATGCATTTGACTTTCATTTGATTCTAGAAGATTTGTTTGAATGTGTTTGACTTTCATTTGATTCAATTAGCTTTTCTTGAATGTGTTTGACTTTCATTTGATTCAATTAGCTTTGTAGAATGCATTTGACTTTCATTTGATTAAATTAGCTTTGTTGAATGCATTTGACATTCATTTGATTCAGAAAGCTTTGTTGGAATGTGTTTGACTTTCATTTGATTTAATTAGCTTTGTTTGAATGTGTTTGACTTTTAGTTGATTCAAAAATCTTTGTTTGAATGTGTTTGAATTTCATTTGATTCAATTAGCTTTCTTTGAATGTGTTTGACTTTCATTTGATTCGTTTAGCTTTGTAGAATGCATTTGACTTTCATTTGATTTAATTAGCTTTGTTAACGCTCTTTTTGAATGTGTTTGACTTTCATTTGATTCAATTAGGTTTGTTTGAATGTGTTTGTCTTTCATTGGATTCAATTAGCTTAGTTTGAATGTGTTGACTTTTATTTGATTCAATTAGCTTTATAGAATGGATTTGACTTTCATTTGATTCAAAAAGCTCTATTTGAATGATTTTGTCTTTCATTTAATTTAATTAGGTTTGTTTGAATGTGTTTTACTTTTATTGGATTCAATTTGGTTTGTTTGAATGTGTTTGACTTTCTATCGATTCAATTAGCTTTGATGAACGCATTTGATTTTCATTTGATTCAAAAAGCTTTGTTTGATTGTGTTTGACATTCATTTGATTCAATTAGGTTTTTTTAAATGTGTTTGACGTTCATTGGATTCAAATAGGTTTGTTTGAATGTGTTTGACTTTCAGTCGATTCAATTAGCTTTGATAAATGCATTTGACTTTAATTTGATTAAAAAAGCTCTGTTTGAATGTGTTTGACTTTCATTTGATTCAATTAGCTTTATTGAATGTATTTGACTTTCATTTGATTCAAGAAGATGTGTTTGAATGTGTTTGACTTTCATTTGATTCAATTAGCTTTGCTTAAACGTGTTTGACTTTCATTTGATTCAATTAGCTTTGTAGAATGCATTTGACTTTCATTTGATTAGATTAGCTTTGTTGAATACATTTGACTTTCATTTGATTCAGAAAGCTTTGTATGAATGTGTTTGACTTTCATTTGATTTAATTAGCTTAGTTTGAAAGTGTTTGACTTTTATTTGATTCAATAAGCTTTGTTTGAATGTGTTTGACTTTCATTTGATTCAATTAGGTTTGTTTGAATGTGTTTGACTTTCATTTGATTCGTTTAACTTTGTAGAACGCATTTGACTTTCATTTGATTTAATTAGCTTTGTTGAACGCAATTGGCTTTCATTTGATTAAGAAAGCTTTATTTGAATGTGTTTGACTTTCATTTGATTCAATTAGCTTTATAGAACGCATTTGACTTTCATTTGATTCAAAAAGCTCTATTTGAATGTGTTTGACTTCCATTTGATTTAATTAAGTTTGTTTGAATGTGTTTGACTTTCATTCGATTCAATTAGGTTTGTTTGAATGTGTTTGACTTTCATTTGATTCAATTAGGTTTGTTTGAATGTGTTTGACTTTCATTGGATTCAATTAGGTTTGTTAGAATGTGTTTGCCTCTCATTTGATTCAATTAGCTTTGTTGAATGCATTAGACTTTAATTTGATTCAAGAAGCTTATTTTGAATGTGTTTGAATTTCATTTGATTCAATTAGCTTTTTACAATGCATTTGAATTTCATTTGATTTAATTAGATTTGTTAAATGTACTTGACTTTCGTTTGATTCAGAAAGCTTTGTTTGAATGTGTTTGACTTTCATTTGAGTTAATTAACTTTGTTTGAATGTGTTTGACTTTTATTTGATTCAACAAGCTTTGTTTGAATGTGTTTGACTTTCATTTGATTCAATTAGCTCTCTTTGAATGTGTTTGACTTTCATTTGATTCGTTTAGCTTTGTGGAATGCATTTGACTTTCATTTGATTTAATTAGCTTTTTTAACGCTCTGTTTGAATGTGTTTGACTTTCATTTGATTCAATTAGGTTGGTTTGAATGTGTTTGTCTTTCATTGGATTCAATTAGGTTAGTTTGAATGTGTTGACTTTCATTTGATTCAATTAGCTTTATAGAATGCATTTGACTTTCATTTGATTCAAAAAGCTCTATTTGAATGATTTTGTCTTTCATTTAAAATAATTAGGTTTGTTTGAATGTGTTTGACTTTTATTGGATTCAATTTGGTTTGTTTGAATGTGTTTGACTTTCATTCGATTCAATTAGCTTTGATGAACGCATTTGATTTTCATTTGATTCAAAAAGCTTTGTTTGATTGTGTTTTACATTCATTTGATTCAATTAGGTTTTTTTTAAATGTGTTTGACGTTCATTGGATTCAATTAGGTTTGTTTGAATGTGTTTGACTTTCATTCGATTCAATTAGCTTTGATAAATGCATTTGACTTTCATTTGATTAAAAAAGCTCTGTTTGAATGTGTTTGACTTTCATTTGATTCGATTAGCTTTATTGATTGTATTTGACTTTCATTTGATTCAAGAAGATGTGTTTGAATGTGTTTGACTTTCATTTGATTCAATTAGCTTTTCTTGAACGTGTTTGACTTTCATTTGATTCAATTAGCTTTGTAGAATGCATTTGACTTTCATTTGATTAAATTAGCTTTGTTGAATACATTTGACTTTCATTTGATTCAGAAAGCTTTGTATGAATGTGTTTTACTTTCATTTGATTTAATTAGCTTAGTTTGAAAGTGTTTGACTTTCATTTGATTCGTTTAACTTTGTAGAACGCATTTGACTTTCATTTGATTTAATTAGCTTTGTTGAACGCAATTGACTTTCATTTGATTTAGAAAGCTTTATAATGTGTTTGACTTTCATTTGATTCAATTAGCTTTATAGAATGCATTTGACTTTCATTTGATTCAAAAAGCTCTGTTTGAATGTGTTTGACTTCCATTTGATTTAATTAAGTTTGTTTGAATGTGTTTGACTTTCATTCGATTCAATTAGGTTTGTTTGAATGTGTTTGACTTTCGTTTGATTCAATTAGGTTTGTTTGAATGTGTTTGACTTTCATTGGATTCAATTAGGTTTGTTAGAATGTGTTTGCCTCTCATTTGATTCAATTAGCTTTGTTGAATGCATTAGAATTTAATTTGATTCAAGAAGCTTTTTTTGAATGTGTTTGAATTTCATTTGATTCAATTAGCTTTTTACAATGCATTTTAATTTCATTTGATTTAATTAGCTTTGTTAAATGTACTTGACTTTCGTTTGATTCAGAAAGCTTTGTTTGAATGTGTTTGACTTTCATTTGATTTAATTAACTTTTTTCGAATGTGTTTGACTTTTATTTGATTCAACAAGCTTTGTTTGTATGTGTTTGACTTTCTTTTTATTTAATTAGCTTTGTTTGAATGTGTTTGACTTTCATTTGATTCAATTAGCTTTGTACAATGCATTTGACTTTCATTTGATTTAATTAGCTTTATTAAATGTATTTGACTTTCATTTGATCCAGAAAGCTTTGTTTGAATGTGTTTGACTTTCATTTGATTTAATTAGATTTGTTTGAATGTGTTTGACTTTTATTTGATTCAAAAAGATTTGTTTCAATGTCTTTGTCTTTCATTTGATTCAATTAGCTTTCTTCGAATGTGTTTGACTTTCTTTTGATTCGTTTAGCTTTGTAGAATGCATTTGACTTTCATTTGATTTAATTAGCTTTGTTAACGCTCTGTTTGAATGTGTTTGACTTTCATTTGATTCAATTAGGTTTGTTTGAATGTGTTTGTCTTTCATTGGATTCAATTAGGTTAGTTTGAATGTGTTGACTTTCATTTGATTCAATTAGCTTTATAGAATGCATTTGACTTTCATTTGATTCAAAAAGCTCTATTTGAATGATTTTGACTTTCATTTAATTTAATTAGGTTTGTTTGAATGTGTTTGACTTTTATTGGATTCAATTTGGTTTTTTTTAATGTGTTTGACTTTTATTCGAATCAATTAGCTTTGATGAACGCATTTGATTTTCATCTGATTCAAAAAGCTTTGTTTGATTGTGTTTGACATTCATTTGATTCAATTAGCTTTGTTTGAATGTGTTTGACTTGTATTTGATTTAAAAAGATTTGTTTAAATGTGTTTGACTTTTATTTTATTCAATTAGCTTTGTTTGAATGTGTTTGACTTTCATTTGATTCAATTAGCTTTGTAGAATGCATTTGACTTTCATTTGATTTAATTAGCTTTGTTCAATGCATTTGACTTTCATTTGATTCAGAAAGTTTTGTTTGAATGTGTTTGACTTTCATTTGATTTAATTAGCTTTGTTTGAATGTGTTTAACTTTTATTTGATTCAAAAAAGCTTTGTTTGAATGTGTTTGAGTTTCATTTGATTCGTTTAGCTTTGTAGAATGCATTTGAATTTCATTTGATTTAAATAGATTTGATGAATGCATTTGACTTTCATTTGATTAAAAAAGCTCAGTTTGAATGTGTTTGACTTTCATTTGATTCAATTAGCTTTATTGAGTGTATTTGACATTCATTTGATTCAAGAAGATGTGTTTGAATGTGTTTGACTTTCATTTGATTCAATTAGCTTTGCTTAAACGTGTTTGACTTTCATTTGATTCAATTAGCTTTGTAGAATGCATTTGACTTTCATTTGATTAAATTAGCTTTGTTGAATACATTTGACTTTCATTTGATTCAGAAAGCTTTGTTTGAATGTGTTTGACTTTCATATGATTCGTTTAGGTTTGTAGAATGCATTTGACTTTCATTTGATTTAATTAGCTTTGTTGAATGCATTTGACTTTCATTTGATTTAGAAAGCTTTATTTGAATGTGTTTGACTTTCATTTGATTCAATTAGCTTTATAGAATACATTTGACTTTCATTTGATTCAGAAAGCTTTATTTGAATGTGTTTGACTTTCATTTGATTCAATTAGCTTTATAGAATGCATTTGACTTTCATTTGATCCAAAAAGCTTTGTTTGAATGTGTTTGACTTTCATTTGATTCAATTAGCTTTGTAGAATGCATTTGACTTTCATTTGATTAAATTAGCTTTGTTGAATGCATTTGACTTTCATTTGATTCATAAAGCTTTGTTTGAATGTGTTTGACTTTCATTTGATTTAATTAGCTTTGTTTGAATGTGTTTGACTTTAGTTTGATTCAAAAAGATATGTTTGAATGTGTTTGACTTTCATTTGATTCAATTAGCTTTCTTTGAATGTGTTTGACTTTAATTTAATTCAAAAAGCTTTGTAGAATGCATTTGACATTCATTTGATTCAAAAAGCTTTGTTTGAATGTGTTTGACTTTCATTTGATTCAATTGACTTTGTTTGAATGTGTTTGACTTTCATTAGATTCACTTAGCTTTGTAGAATGCAATTGACTTTTATTTGATTAAATTAGCTTTGTTGAATGCATTAGACTTTAATTTGATTCAAAAAGCTTTGGTTAACTGTGTTTGACTTTCATTTTATTCTAGTAGCTTTATTGAATGCATTTGACTTTTATTTTATTCAAAAAGATTTGTTTGAATGTGTTTGACTTTCATTTCATTTAATTATCTTTGTTTGAATGTGTTTGACTTTCATTTGATTCGTTTAGCTTTGTAAAATGCATTTGACTTTCATTTGATTCAATTAGCTTTGTTTAATGCATTTGACTTTCATTTAATTCAGAAAGTTTTGATTGAATGTCTTTGACTTTCATTTGATTGAATTAGTTTTATAGAATGCATTTGACTTTCATTTGATTCGAAAAGCTTTGTTTGAATGTATTTCACTTTCATTTGATTCAATTAACTTTGTTTGAATGTGTTTGACTTTCATTTGATTTAATTAGCTTTGTTTGAATGTGTTTGACTTTTATTTGATTCAAAAAGCTTTGTTTGAATGTGTTTGACTTTCATTTGATTCAATTACCTTTGTTTGAATGTGTTTGACATTCATTCGAATCAATTAGCTTTGATGAATGCATTTGACTTTCATTTGATTCAAAAAGCTATGTTTGAATGTGTTTGACTTTCCTTTGATTCAATTAGCTTTTCTAGAATGTGTTTGACTTTCATTTGATTAAATTAGCTTTGTTTAATTGTGTTTGACTTTTATTTGATTCAATTAGCTTTGTTGTTTAGGGTAAAATTACCCCTAAGACACGTGGCCCTATAAAGGCTTGCCACGTGTCAGATTTGCAACGTTCAGCAAAGGCCCCATCCCTTTACGACACGTGTCATTGTACCTTAAATTAAGGTACAACTCTCCCCTACTATAAATAGTAAGGGCTGACCTCATTAATGGGGATAAAATCAATTTTCAACACCGAACAAAACACAAATCCCCTTGCAAACGCTCTCAAATTGAGAAGCATCTATTGTCTTATTTCCCCATTAAGAAGGAGACTAACTTAATCTTCGGAGGCGGAACACCCCAGCCCCAGCCGGAGTATTCCGTTATTTGTGCAGGTAAAGGCAAAGGAAGGAGCATACTAGGAAATTGTAACTCTCCCGTAGGACACATAAAAAACCCCCAAACATCTGGCGCCGTCTATGGGGAGAGTACTTTCTAGATGACTTCAGAACTGGTACTACCGGGTAAAGGCAGTCAACTTGCTGGTGAGGCTGGGGTCCTTTCGGACCAAGATACAGCCGACAACTATGAGGTTGAAACTTACACAGCTACCGATGGTTCTTTTAGAACCAAGCATACTCGTTCCAAAGACAAATGGGAACGGGCAAAGCAGCAGGCAGGCCCAAATCATCCCATAAGGGGACCGCTTGGGTTAACTCCTGCTTCAGAGGGGGCCACCCCAGTCTCCAGGGATGAACTCATGAACATGATGATCAGTTTCAAAGGAGAAATCAAAGGGCTTCTGGATAACACAGCCGGCCCCCGTAAGGGTCAGGCGGAAAAAAAAACGTCTTGGAAAGAAGACGACCAAAACAGTAAAAGGTAGAGCATCTACCCCGCATCCGTAGTCAAATGTGCCGGCTAGGCCCATTGATTTCTCAAAGATACACACTCCCATGGATGGAGCCAGAAAACCCGTCCAGCACCTATAGTCGGATGGAACAAAAAAAGTCTATTCTAATGCTCGGAAGCTCATTCAGGATAATAAGAATCAGTGTTCCGAGTCGGCCTCAACGTCGACCTTTCGAGACAGCTTCAATGTCACGTAAGGGAGGCACTCGAGAACAAACAATGACAGCCGAACGAGTGAGGTTTCCGCTCGATCCGGCCCTCATATCATCCAAACGGCATTACATGGGACACCATACACGCCTTTTGGATCTCCATATTCACAACCGGGTCTTTTCGGGAAGCAGCAGCAGCCGCCTGTCCAGCCTACGGAATGGCAGCTTCGGCTGCTCAATCTTGGGGAACAGCCAACAGCGTTTTCCAGGGAAATCACCGAGATGGCCCAGCCGTCAAAAATTAAAAATGTGTTGGTAGGTGCCTATGACGGTACCACCAACCCGGAAGATCACCTCATGGCATACACCAACCTGATGTATTTGCAGGGTTTGGATGATGCCTCATGGTGTAGGTGCTTCCCGGCAACGTTGAAAGGGATTGCTCAGCGTTGGTTTGGCAACCTCCCGGCCGGATGCATCAATAATTTCAGCAACAAGCCTTGACCTGATGAGGATCCAAATCCATGGATTGTCTGATGATGTTGCCTACACTAATTTCTTTAAAGGCCTAAAAGATGGGTCAACTTTTAAGTTTGACTTGGTTAGGAAGAGGGTCTCTACTCTTCACGAGGCGCTTATGAAGGCGGAGGCCTACGTTCAAGCAATGGAACTCCGTGCTGTGAAACTTCCAACGGATTACAATAGATCCGGCAAAAAAGAGAGTCGACCTACCCAGCCGGCCAAAAGGGAAGAAAATAAGAGAAAAGGGGTATGGGCAGCAGACTCATCCGGACAACCTTTATAGAAAAGAAAGAGGTCGGATCCATATGTGCCAAAGTATGAATTCAACAAGGATTGTGCTTCCATTCTCAAAGAAGTAAAGGACCGGTTGAATCTTGAAAAACCGGCTCCCATGAAGAGTCCTGTAAGCGCCCGGGATAAAAGCAAATATTGCCTTTTTCATGAAGAGATTGGCCATGACACTGAAGGTTGCTTTAGCCTCAGGCGGCTCTTTGACCGGCTAGCTAATGAAGGGGCTCTTAAGTCCTATCTATCCAAGTCAAAGGGTGCTCCCAAACAAGTAAAAGGACCACCCCCAAAGACACTTGCTAATCAATCGGATACGGATGAGGAAACCATCCTAACCATAGCCCGCGGATTTGCGGGAGGTGGGCTTACCATTCGGGGCACAAAGGATAACATTCGGAAACTGGTCAACTCAATGGATGAGGGCCAGTCGTCTGGATATTCATTTCCGGAAGTTAACATCTCAGAGAAAGATAGAGGGGAGGTCAGGCGGCCTCATGATGACCCCATAGTCATCGAGTGAAAAATCGCCAATCAACGAGTTGGCCGGATCTTAATTGATACCGGGAGCTCCTCTAACCTCATAAGTTACCAGTGCTTGGAAAAACTCAAGTACAAGCCCAGTAGCATGCATCCGACCTCATACCCTCTTGTTGGTTTTGGCGGAGGAGTAATACATCCGGTGGGCATGATTGATCTACCCATCCGGTTCGGAGAAAAGGGAAAGGGTCGGCACATGGTTGTTAAGTTTCTTGTTGTAGGAGAACTGACTGCCTACAACTTGATTATTGGCCGCCCAACCCTTAACATCTCAAAAGCAGTCATCATCCCATCTCTAATGTTGATCAAGTTTGAAAGGGATGATGGCACAATCGGTTCCTTGAGTGGGGACCAAAAGATGGCGAGAGAGTGTTACCTCTCGGACATCAAACCAACGCTTGACACAGACGGTCAAAAGAAAGAAATAGTTGAACTTGACGACTGTGGTCAAAGCTCACCGGCTATGAAGCCAGCCGGTAAAAAGAGAAAGGCGGACCAAATGGCGCCTGTAAAGGAGAAACAATAGCAATCATTGTCAATGGAGAAGCCAAACGGTCTTCGTCCCCAGCCGGCTGGAGAAATGATTGACATTGTCCTTGAAGACAGCCGGCCAGACTGAACCGTCAAGGTTGGGACGGTTGCTTTTGATAGCTTGGGACCTGACTTGCTCCTTTTGCTGAAGGAGTTCAAAGACGTGTTTGCCTTTGAAGTAGAAGAGATGCCGGGGATAAGCCCGGATCTTGCTGTACATAAACTCGCTGTGGATCCTAAGAAGAAGCCGGTCAGGCAAAAGAAAAGGAACCATGGCGAGGAAAGGTCCCAAGCGACAGCAGCTGAGGTCAAGAAACTCTTAGATGCTGGGTTCATCCGGCAATGCTACTACCCGGATTGGGTAGCCAATGTGGTCCTTGTGAAAAAGCCGAATGGAACTTGGCGGATGTGTGTAGACTACACGGACTTAAACAGAGCTTGTCTAAAAGATAGTTACCCGCTTCCAAAGATAGATCATTTGGTAGACTCTACAGCCGGCCATGCCCTGATGAGCTTTATGGATGCCTACTCCGGCTTCCATCAGATACCCTTGTGGAAGAAAGACCAAGAAAAGACGGCTTTCGTCACAGATCAAGGGCTATACTGCTACACGGTGATGTCGTTTGGGTTGAAGAATGCGCCTGCCACTTTCCAACAAATGATGAACTCGGTCTTTTATGATCAGATTGGGAGGAATGTGGAGGAGTACATCGATGACATGATAGTCAAGTCAAAACTACAGGCGGATCATTTCGCTGACCTCCGAGAAACCTTCACCACCCTCAGGCGGCATAAAGTCATGTGAAACCCGAAAAAATGCATCTTTGGAGTTGAGTCTGGGAAGTTCCTCGGATTTTTGATTGATCAGAGAGGCATAGAGGCCAATCCGGACAAAGTACAGGCGGTGATTGACATGTAGTCGCCTCGTACCGTCAGGGAGGCCCAAAAACTTACCGGTTTCCTGGCGGCATTAGGGAGATTCCTCAGCCGATCAGGTGACAAGTGCCTGTATTTCTTTCAAACAATCAAAAAGAGGTCAAGGTTTGAATGGGGTGAAGATGCTGGGGCGGCATTTCAAAGGCTGAAGCAAACCTTGCATTCTTTGCCAAGATTAGTAAGTCCCCTACCCCAGGAGGCTCTCCATATGTACTTAGCCGTCTCAAATCATTCCTTGAGTGTCGTTCTCCTTGCCGAGAGAGACGGTAACCAGCTCCCAGTCTACTTTATAAGCCACGTTCTCCGGAATGCTGAACTTCGTTATCCCATGATCGAAAAATTTGGTCTGGCTTTGTTCAAAGCAGTCAAGCGGTTGAAACCTTATTTCCTGGCTCATCCGGTTACCGTCTATACTGATCAACCGCTCAAAAGGCCTATGACCACTTTAGAGTCATCCGGAAGAATGATTAAATGGGCTGTGGGAATTCAAAGTCTAGAAATCACTTTTGAATCTAGGCGGGCAGTGAAGGGTCAGGCGTTTGCTGATTTCATTGTTGAAATGACAAGACCAATACAGCCGGATAATATTGATCAAGTTTGGAAAGTATATGTAGACGGGAGCTCTACTGTGAATGGTTGTGGGGCAAGCGTAATTTGTCATTCTCCAGAGGGGGAAAAATACGAATATGCTCTACGATTCAAATTTCAAGCTTCAATGAAGCTGAATACGAGGCCCTGTTAGCTGGTATCCGCATGTGTAAGGCAGCCGGGGCAAGAAAGGTTGACGCCTGTTCAGATTCTCAACTCATCGTTAGCCAATACAACGGTGATTATGAGGCCACCCATCCGGTGATGATTAAGTATCTTCAGGCGATGGAGGAGGATGGGGCATTTGATGAATTCAGTCTAAGTCAAGTACCTAGGTCCGAGAATAATCAGGCGGATGCACTATCAAAATTGGCATAATCCGCCACATGTGACACGCCTAGGTCAGTCTTCTGGGAAGTCATGGAAAAGAAAAGAATTGAACATGATCCCATTGGAGTTCTAGATCGAAGCTCCACTTAGATGGACCCCATCCGGGATTACTTGGTAGACAGCACTCCACCGGGTGTCTCATTAGAAGCGGCTGCTCTTAAAAGACGAGCTCTAAGCTTCGTAATACACAAAGGTGAACTCTTCCGGAAGGGTTACCTTCAAGTGCTATTCAAATGTGTTACCCCAGAAAGGGGAAGGGAAATCTTGGAAGATCTGAATACCGGCTTCTATGGATCGCACATTGGCGGGAAGACTCTTGCCAAAAGAGCCAGGCGACATGGATACTTTTAGCCCACTCTCGAGGCAGACGCATTAGATATGGTAAAAAGATGTGACAAGTGCCAGAAGTTTGGCCGGCTGATCAGACAGCCGGCCACTGATTTAACGACTATTCACAGCCCTATTCCCTTTGCCAAATGGGGCATGGATATTTTGGGGCCATACACTCCTGCCCCAGGCAGCAAAAGATACATTTTAGTGGCTGTTGATTACTTCACAAAGTGGGTTGAGGCCGAGGTGGTAAAGGGCATCAAAACTAAGGATGTCATCTCCTTCATCTGGAGAAATGTCATCACCCGGTTCGGTGTACCCATGTCAATGGTCTTTGACAATGGCCCCCAGTTCGAGACGTCTGTCCTAAAGACTTGGTTGCAAGATCAAGGGATTTCCCATTACTTTGCATCCGTAGGCTGTCCTCAAGCAAACGGTCAAGTTGAAGCTTTTAACAAGCTCATCTCAGGCGGCATAAAAAAGAAGATTGAAAAAGCAGGCGGTCTTTAGGCAGAGGAATTGACTCATGTTCCTTGGTCTATCAAAACCACTGAGAAGGGGTCAACCGGTGAAACTCCATTTCTTATGGCATATGGCACAGAGGCGGTGCTTCCCATTGAATTATATGAGCCAACACTTCGAATCATGTTATATGATAAAGAGGCAAATTGGGAAGCCATGCGCCTGGCTTTGGATACCCTTCCTGAAAGAAGGGGAAATGCTGCCTTACGTCATGAAATCTACCGTTTGCGAATGACGAGGGCCTACAACAAAAGGGTGAGCAAATGCCCCCTCAAAGTTGGAGATTTTGTTTTACGAAAGCTTGAGGCAACCGGTAGGGCGAACGAACAGGGGAAACTGACCCTAAGCTGGGAAGGACCCTACCGGATTTTTGAAGAAGTTCGAAACGACACATACCGCCTGGAAACCCCAGACGGAATGCGGCTACCTCGTACCTGGAATGTAGATAACTTGAAAAAGTACTACTTCTAAGGAAGCTGTAATTTTTTGTAAATAATATTGAAATGTGAAAGCTTATATTTTCCATTTATACAAATTGTATTAGCGGTGTCTAGTGTAAAAACACAGACGGAAGAACACTTGTTCAAATCACTGCTCTAAAAAGAGCAGTCATCCGGCGACACCCATTCGGGTGAAATCGTTGAAGAGAACAGCTCCCTTCCGCATGGTACATCGTTCTAGCGATCAAATGACTCAAACGGCATTTTCATCAAAGAAATTTGCAGCCGTTAGAAATGATCCTTCGCATCTATGATTCATCCGGAAAGGACCCAAAAGTGGTCCATCCGACAAAGTGAAAATCCTAGTGGGTTAATATAACCAGGTTTTATCTAAAAGCCACCCAAACGGTTTTACAACCCAGCCGGGGCAGGAGTAGATCAACCATTGATCACCCATCCGGCTGCCAATGAAACGGTTGTATGTTTACCGTTGGAGTAAAAAGTGGGCCATTTCAGGGGCATTTTATTGTACCAGCCGGGGCAGGAGTAGATCAACCATTGATAACCCACCCGGCAGCCAATGAAACGGCTGCCTGTTTACCTTTGGAGTAAACAGGGCCATTTCAGGGGCATTTTATTGTACCAGCCGGGGCATGAGTAGATCAACCATTGATCACCCACCCAGTAGCCAATGAAACGGCTGCCTGTTTACCGTTGGAGTAAACAGTGGGCCATTTCAGGGGCATTTTATTGTACCAGCCGGGGCAGGAGTAGATCAACCATTGATCACCCATCCGGCTTCCAATGAAACGACTGCCTGTTTATCGTTGGAGTAAACAGTGGGCCATTTCAAGGGCATTTTATTGTACCATCACTACATCCGGCGTCAAATAGAACAGCTGCCTGTTTACCGTTGGAATAAATAAACAATCATTCTACTTTAGAAAAATATTAACCGGATAAGTAGTAAAAGCTTTGTAATACTTGTAGGAGTTGCAAAAATAATAAAAAATACAATAAGAGAGAATATAAAATAGCAAAACCGACTGCGTCGGCCAGTAGATTAAGATTTTAAATGTTAACCGGACCCTTGTCTGGGAAAAGTACATTGAAACACACGGCACGCATGCCGGTATAAGAAGTTAAAAAAAAAAAGAAAGGAGAAAAATTCAATGCTGCTCATGTTGCTGTTTTTGCTATGGCTGCTGCTCCGGCTGTTGCTGCTCCTGCACCTGCTCCTGAGCCAGCTCTTGAGTCTGCGCTTGCTGCTCACCCTCTTGTTGCTCTTCTTCGACCAAACTTGTCCATTCCTCAAAGGGAGCAGCGGGTCTAGTCTAAGAACCTTGGCATCATATACCTCTGAGGCATACTTGTACCTAAGGTCGAAGAACTCATAGTCATAATCCGGGTGTATGAGCCCCCAGGCGAGTTTTATGCGCTCTTCATTGTCGGTCTCGTTCTCAGCAATCAGGCGGCGTTGTTATTTTTGAAGCTCTTCTTTATGAGCCGCCTGACTAGAAGCAAGTTCATTTTTGAGCCGGTTGACGTCGGCGCGGAGATCGGCGTTTTCCTTGTAAGCTCCTTCTAAAGCCTTGAGGTCGGCTTGAAGATTGTTGACCTTTAGAGCTAGCCCATCCGCTCTCGCCTTCTCTGCCTCAGCAGCCTCAATAGTTTGCTTCAGCAATTCCTCCTGTTCCAACTCTCGTCGTTTAGTTTCCAGGTCATATCTAATGGCATTGTATTGGGAAACATCAATGAGCTCAGATGCCCGTCTCTGGGCATCCCTTTCCTCCTCTTCCTTCTTGCGCAAGGGGACCTAAAGCCCGTCAACTCTCAGCATCACCAATGATATCAGCTGGTAGAGGAATGTTAGAATAATTTTCAAACAACTGAAGCGGCAAACAAATAAGTTACAACAAGGTGATGCAGCCGGTAAAATTACTTCAGCCAGGAGAGAAGTGATCTGGTCAATGTTGACTGTATGCACAGCCGGCATAGCCTCTTTCTCGGTCCGGGTTAGGGTCCGGATCATCCTCTTGGCATACTGTTGATAGTTGGGCCGGCTGGAGGTAGCATCTGCAATTAGAGGTTTATTTGTCAGGTGTTGGGCATACGCCGTGCCAATATTCTGACGGCTGCCAGAAGAATCCCCGGACTGGTAAGCTTGGGTCTTTACTCGCATAAGCCCAAGCGGCCAGGGGGGATTAAAGGAAAAAGTCATACCTTTGTCAAACTGTGGGGTAGAATTACCCCCAGCCGCGTTTGAGCCAGTGCCCGTTTGAGTCTGACCAGCCAGAGTCACCGGCTCCTTTACACCCTCATCCACCACTTCAATGGTGGGAACAATTCCACTAAGGCTTTTGCCTCCAGTGGTGGGCCTGCCTCCTACAGGCGGTTTTGGAATAGACTTAGCCGGCGGGGGAACCGACATCTTTAGTACCTTAGCAGCAGGCAGAGGAATGTCCCCCGCCGGTCTTTTAACCATCTTAGATAGAGAGCGAGGAACAACTTTGTTCCCAACCTGCAAAAATACAAAATCAACCGGTTAATGTCAACACATCATACAGATGCTACAACCGATGAAGTAGAGGAAATAAATGTTACCCCGCCATCTTAAGCCGCCAGCTGCGACTTCTTCTTCTCAATTTGCTCCTTCCGGAGCAGAGCGGCTGAGGTAGCCGGTGTCTTTTCTTTCGGTATCGTCTCCATCGCAACTTCTACAAAAACAAAAGAAGAATGGTTAATATGCAGTACTAAGTACCAATATCAGACGGCTAGGGCCGGTGATTAATAAAAACCTACTCTTAGGAAACATGGTGCTAAGGTTGCAGGCGGAGAGAAACGCCTCATCCTTGAACCAGTCCGGGTGGGGCACCCAGAACTGAGGAACTATTATCTCGCTCCCATCATCCAGGCTGGAGGTCGTCTTTTTGAAAAGGCCCTTCTGCATGATTTGCTCCCATGCCTCGCTTGGCACACTAGGTAGAGCACACTTCCTACCAAGCAAAGCTGGATGTTTATTGTATCTATGCAGTCGGCGATTAAGTTGAGGAGATGGAGAAGAGACGACATAAAATTTGCTCTTCCAATTACTCCGTTTGGATGGTTTGTCCAACGTCATCATATATTCCGGGTGGGTGGTTAGAGTATACCATGCATTCCACCCACCCAGCGCCCTGCTGAGATAATGCATGTGTGCAAAGGCTTCCCAGCTTAGTTTGACCTCTTGCAACGCGCAGGCGGCGATGTATCCAAGTATGTTGACCCATGAGTTGGGGGTCAACTGCCATACGCCCAAGTCATACCCCCTTAGTATGGCTTTAATGCAGTGGTGGAGGGGGAACCGGAGGCCGGCAGTGAATGCCGCCTCATAACAGCCGAAGTAGTTGTCGGCATTATCCACATCGTTAGTCCAGACGACGCTTGCCTCTACAGGCGGGACAACCACTTCCCATCCCTCCCCAACCAGTTTCTTTTGTAAAAAAGCAGGGAGAGTGGCATTTAGAGTGACCACATCCCTTGCGGACATGGTCATGTCGGTAGGGTCGCCAACAGCCGGCCACTTATAGGCTTCTTCGTAAATAGGGGCAGCCGTTCCAGGAGACTCCTCATCAGACCCGGACTCCTCATTACCGACTGATCCCTCTCCGGAATCTTCACCGGATCCCTCTCCGAATTCCTCAGCGTTAGAACCAGAGCTATCCAAGATACTGTCACCCGGTATGCTAGGTGTATTCGGGGAATTTTGCGGAACCTCTTCATTAGGACCCATCTCAGCCAGTTCCTCGGCTTGTTCTTGATTTATAGGGTCGACTGCCGTCACTCTGATCCGAGCCATTCTGTCCTGCACATGAACAGAGACGGTCAGATTCGATGTAGGTGAAGGTTGTCCCAAGCACCCCCAGACGACAATCCCAGTCTTAGACTCAGCCGTTCCTGGTGACTGGCTGACCACAGTCGTAGGCTGTGCCGTGTGTGCATTGGTGGAGTCCATATCCTAATACTATGCAACCGGAAATAAAAGAAAGTGACAAGTGAAAGGAATGGTGTCCTTCCAACAAGTGTATTATTCCGATAGAGGGTTCAGAATTATTACAAAGCTAATTCTTCAGTAAGGTCAAGTGATCAGAATGCCTAGGTGGAGGCCGCTTCCGATCAGTAATATCAAGGTACAATTGATATTACAGCTTAATCTTAACTGAACCCTTCGGGTCGAACCCAATCGAATCTCCGATCCGAGACGTCGAATTAATCCAAAAGGATTTAATGAGTCGACAGAGTTTTACGAATACAGACGTCGGAAATTGAGCCTAGGGCGTCGAGATCGAGCGTCGCAAAATCACAAGCAACAAGTATGAGCGTAGCCGTAGCTAGCCTAGTCTAGCTCATCGCAAGCCTAGGTGCACCATGTGTGTGCTAGGCACACCATGGTGTGCTAGGCACCGTCGCAGCCTAGGCGCGCCCTAGCAGCCCATCGCAAGCTAGAATGGGTGCCTGGGTGCGCAGGGCAGCTATCGCAAGCCACACAAGCACCAGGTAGCGCATCGCAGCTAGTAGCGTGCTAGCGAGGGTGCCTGGGTGCTCATTGGTGCTGTCGCTAGCCCATCGCACCATGCACAGCCATCGCAGTGCTAGGCACTGGCGCATGGGCTTGTGCATGCATGCCTTGCACCATCGCAGCCCTATCGCACCAAGCACAGCACCCTCGTGTGCATGTGTGTGCATAGGCGCTCTCGCAACTCCCTAGCATCACGCACAACACCATCGCAGTGCTAGGCACATGCGTGTGTGCGTGTGCGTGTGCACCATCGCCCAGCAGCCTCGCAATGAGGCACCTAGCTGTGGGCTTGCGTGCGTGCCTTCGCATGGTAGCACCAAGAACAACATGCTAGCAAGGAGCACCAAGCCTAGCATGCGTGGCTCGCTAGCAGCACGCATGCTAGGCCTTGCGTGCGTAGTGCGCTGGTTGGATGTGCGCATACTGGCCTAGCTGGCTGGCAGTGCGAGAGGCCCTGTGCGAGGGGCCATGCGCGAGAGTGTGTGCGAGGGAGTGCTAGGCAGCAGCACTAGGCTAGCAGCACCAGCGCCCAGCAGCTCGCAGCGTGCTAGGGCTGATGCGTGCTAGGTCAGTGCGCGCCAGCACTACTTGCTAGCACAACAAGCTGGCTGGCTGCCCAGCCTTGGTGCTAGGCGCCAGCTGGCAGCCTTGGCAGGCTGCCAGCCCAGCTGTCCATAGGGTGACGGTTTTGGTGAGGGGTGGGGACCAAGCTTGGGCAAGGCCTTAAGGAACAAGGCAATGGTCCCCCCACCCATTTATGGTCCTCACCTAACCTTCTCTCTCTATTTGACACTTATTGCATTGTGATTAGTTTTTCTTAATAATTTGTTTTAGAAATAAATTAATTAGCAAAATACATTCTCCCACATTGGTGGAGGATGAAAAATCAAGGGATCATTTCCCTATAAATACCAAGCTTGGTATTGGGATTTGAAACAACCTTGAGTGGAATTAAAAAGGCAACTCTAAGAAAAGAGTAAACCTTTGATTCGTAAAACTCATATTTATTTTGTCCGGGTCTTGACTAACCTTCAAGACTTAGGACGCTCGGGTCGGGTCGAGGGTACGATCCGTCGGAGATCTCGTCTTTTCGGGATTTTGAAGTAAGAGCTCTTTAGGAGCAAAGCACGCGTCAAAGGTATAATTCTTGTCCTTAATCTTGTTTGATTAAGTTTATTAAGGGGCGGGTCTTGGTGGGTTTCCTTCCGCGTAGTGTCGGGTCACTACAAAACCCTACAACAAGTATCGGATGCAGCAGTACCTTTGAAATGAGAAAGTTGAGAGTTTGCTTGAAGTCACCTTAGGCGGGGAACACCGCAAAAGTGTTTAAAGCTGAAAAAGACAAAGTAAATACTTAGCCGGTTATTCACTAACTTGCCCAAAAACACCCTAGACGGTGTTCAATGAGGTTGGTCAGAAGTACCCCAGACGGTGTAAGGCTGGATGGCGGTTCGTTACAAGAGTTTGTAATGACTAGCTAGATTATTGTAAAGCTCTCTATGATACCCTAGACGGTATTCAGTGAGCTTGGTCAGAAGTACCCTAGACGGTATAAAGACCGGATGGGGGTTTATGACTTGCATATTTGAAAAGGCTAGCTAAATTGTTGTAAGGCTATCTATTATACCCCAGACGGTATTCAGTGAGGCTCTCTATGATACCCCAGACGGTATTCAGTGAGCTAGGTCAGAAGTATCCCAGACGGTATAAAACCGGATAGGGGGTTTTGACTTGCATTTTTGAAAAACTTAGCTAGATAAATTGTAAAATTCACTGAATAATACCCAAGACGGTATTCAGTGAGCTAAGTTAGAAGTACCCTTAAACGGTATAAAACCGGATGGGGGGGTTGTGATAAGCTTTGGTTAAAAAAGTAAAATGTAAGGCTCACTCCATGATACCCCATCCGGTAAAAAAGAAGTTGGGTCAAAGGTACCCCATCCGGTAAAAATACCTGATGAGGGTGTAGTAAAAAGGCCTATTCAAACGATATCCTGACGGTGAGTCACCGGATGGGGGTGCATTGAATGCACCTTAAAATTTGAAAAAGTCATGAAAGGACAAGGATGATGACCCAGCCGGTTTAAAACCGGTTGGGGTTTTTGAAATCATCACTTGACAAAACAAATACCCAGGCGGTGTAATACCGGATGGGGATGCTTTAAAAGCCTTGTTACAAAAAAAAAAGAAAAAAAAAAAAAGAGAAAGAAGCCTGCTCAAACAATACCCAGACCAGTCACCGGATGGGGGCGCATTAAATGCGTCTTATAATTTGAAAGGTCATGAAAAAGACAGGGATGATGACCCAACTGGCTTTAAAACCGGTTGGGGTTTTTGAAATCATTTTGTGGCAAAAGCTCAGAAGTATGCCAGGCGGAGTGTTACCGGATAGGTACTTTGAATGCCTGGTTATTTAAAGGTAAGTCTATTTGGGAATGGATTAGAGACCCCCTTGACGGATGGGGGTGTTTAGAATGCATTAATCTTAAAGGTTAAAGACCCCTCAGACGGAGTTATGCCGACTGAGGGAGAGAATTCAGCAATGAGATATGGGTTAAAGACCCCTAGGCGGCATGCAACCCGGATGGGGTAAAATGTTCAGTCTTCAAAAGCAGAAGTTAAAAGCAGAAAGAAAAGAGCAGCCGGTACCTTAGAGATTGGAGAAAGAATACTCAACCGGACGCCGGATGTGCTTGATTTGAAAAATGGCGGATGCAAGGAAGCTTAGGAAATTATGCAGCCGGTATCAGAGCACTCAGAAATTTTTTAAAAATTATGCAAAGTGCAGAGGAAAGAGAGAGTCTCTCTCATTTATAGAGAAGGAGCAGAAGGAAAAACGATGCCTTCTGCCCTAAAAACTTAAAATTTGAAAAAGGAGGGAAGAAGACGAACCGTCTCCTCCCATACGTCTGACACTTGTCACAGGTGACACATGGACATACCACGTCACACCTGTGAGGGGAAGATGTTTAGGGTAAAATACCCCTAAGACACTGGCCCTATAAAGGCTTGCCACGTGTTAGATTTGCAACGGTCAGCAAAGGCCCAATCCCTTTGCGACACGTGTCATTATACCCTAAATTGAGGTATAGCTCTCCCCTACTATAAATAGTAAGGGCAGACCTCTTTAATGGGGATCAAATCAATTTTCAACACCGAACAAAACACAAATCCCCTTGCAAACGCTCTTAAATCGAGAAGCATTTATTGTCTTAATTCCCCATTAAGAAGGAGACTAACTTAATCTTCAGAGGCGGAACACCCCAGCCCCAGAAGGAGTATTCCGGTATTTGTGCAGGTACAAGCAAAGAAAGGAGCATACTAAGAAATTGTTACTCTCCCGTAGGACACATAAAAAACCCCCAAACACTTGTACAATGCATTAGACTTTAATTTGAATCAAAAAGCTTTGGTTGACTGTGTTTGACTTTCATTTGATTCAATTAGCTTTTGAATGCATTTGACTTTCATTTGATTCAAGATCATTTGTTTGAATGTGTTTGACTTTCATTTGATTCAATTAGCTTTGCTTGAATGTGTTTGACTTTCATTTGATTCAATTAGCTTTGTAGAATGCATTTGACATTCATTTGATTAAATTAGCTTTGTTAAATGCATTTGACTTTCATTTGATTCAGAAAGCTTTGTTTGAATGTGTTTGACTTTCATTTGATTTAATTAGATTTGTTTGAATGTGTTTGACTTTTATTTGATTCAAAAAGCTTTGTTTGAATGTGTTTGACTTTCATTTAATTCAATTAGCTTTGTTTGAATGTGTTTGACTTTCATTTGATTCGTTTAGCTTTGTAGAATGCATTTGACTTTCTTTTGATTCAATTAGCTTTGTTGAACGCAATTGACTTTCATTTGATTCAGAAAGTTTTATTTAAATGTGTTTGACTTTCATTTGATTCAATTAGCTTTATAGAATGCATTTAACTTTCATTTAATTCAAAAAGCTCTGCTTGAATGTGTTTGATTTCATTTGATTCAATTAGGTTTGTTTAAATGTCTTTGAATTTCATTGGATTCAATTAGGTTTGTTTGAATGTGTTTGAATTTCATTTGATTCAATTAGCTTTGTTGAATGCATTCGACAATAATTTGATTCAAAAAGCTTTTTTTGAATATGTTTGACTTTCATTTGATTCAATTAGCTTTGTTTGAATGTGTTTGACTTTTATTTGATTTAAAAAGCTTTGTTTGAATGTGTTTGACTTTCATTTTATTCAATTAGCTTTGTTTGAATATGTTTGACTTTTATTTGATTTAAAAAGCTTTGTTTGAATGTGTTTGACTTTCATTTTATTCAATTAGCTTTGTTTGAATATGTTTGACTTTCATTTGATTCAATTAGCTTTGTACAATGCATTTGATTTTCATTTGAATCAAATAGCTTTGTAGAATGCATTTGACTTTCATTTGATTTAATTAGCTTTGTTTGAATGTGTTTGACTTTAATTTGATTCAAAAAGCTTTGTTTGAATGTGTTTGACTTTCATTTGATTCAATTAGCTTTATAGAATGCATTTGACTTTTATTTGATTCAAAAAGCTGTGTTTGAATGTGTTTAACATTCATTTGATTCAGTTAGGTTTGTTTAAATGAGTTCGACTTTATTGGATTCAATTAGGTTTGTTTGAATGTGTTTGACTTTCATTTGATTCAATTAGCTTTATAGAATGCATTTGACTTTCATTTGATTCAAAAAGCTGTGTTTGAATGTGTTTAACATTCATTTGATTCAGTTAGGTTTGTTTGAATGTGTTTGACTTTCATTGGATTCAATTAGCTTTGTTTAAATGTGTTTGACTTTCATTTGATTCAATTAGCTTTGTTGAATGCATTTGACTTTCTTTTGATTTCAAAAGCTTTGTTTGAATGTGTTTGACTTTCATTTGATTTAAATAGCTTCGTTTAATTATGTATGAATTTCATTTGATTCAATTAGCTTTGTAGAATGCATTAGACTTTAATTTGATTCAAAAAGCTTTATTTGAATGTGTTTGACTTTCATTTGATTCAATTAGTTTGAATGAATTTATTTGACTTTCATTTGATTCAAAAAGCTTTGTTTGAATGTGTTTGACTTTCATTTGATTCAATTAGGTTTGTTTGAATGTGTTTGACTTTCATTCGAATCAATTAGCTTTGATGAATGCATTTGACTTTCATTTTATTCAAAAGCTCTGTTTGAATGTGTTTAACTTTCATTTAATTCAATTAGCTTTACTTGAATGTGTTTGACTTTCATTTGATTAAATTAGCTTTGTTTAACTGTTTGACTTTTATTTGATTCAATTAGCTTTGTAGAATGCATTAGACTTTAATTTGAATCAAAAAGCTTTGGTTTACTGAGTTTAACTTTCATTTGATTCAATTAGCTTTATTAAATTCATTTGACTTTCATTTGATTCAAAAAGATTTGTTTGAATGTGTTTGACTTTAATTTGATTCAAAAAGCTTTGTTTGAATATGTTTGACTTTCATTTGATTTAATTAGCTTCGTTAAATGTATTTGACTTTCATTTGATTAAATTAGCTTTGCTTGAATGTGTTTGACTTTCATATTATTCAATTAGCTTTGTAGAATGCATTTGACTTTCATTTGATTCGAAAAGCTTTGTTTGAATGTGTTTGACTTTTATTTGATTCAATTAACTTTGTTTGAATGTGTTTGACTCTCATTTGATTCAATTAGCTTTGTTTGAATGTGTTTGACTTTCATTTGATTCAATTAGGTTTGTTTGAATGTGATTGACTTTCATTCGAATCAATTAGCTTTGATGAATGCATTTGACTTTCATTTGATTCAAAAAGCTCTGTTTGAATGTGTTTAACTTTCATTTTATTGAATTAGCTTTGCTTGAAAATGTTTGACTTTCATTAGATTAAATTAGCTTTAGTTAATTGTGTTTGACTTTTATTTGATTCAATTAGCTTTGTAGAATGAATTAGACTTTAATTTGAATCAAAAAGCTTTGGTTTACTGTGTTTGACTTTCATTTGATTCAATTAGCTCTATTAAATGCATTTGACTTTCATTTGATTCAAAAAGATTTGTTTGAATGTGTTTGACTTTCATTTGATTCAATTAGCTTTTCTTGAATGTGTTAGACTTTCATTTGATTCAATTAGCTTTTCTTGAATGTGTTTGACTTTCATTTGATTCAATTAGCTTTATAGAATGCATTTGACTTTCATTTGATTAAATTAGCTTTGTTGATCACATTTGACTTTCATTTGATTCAGAAAGCTTTCTTTGAATGTGTTTGATTTTCTTTTGATTTAATTAGCATTGTTTGAATGTGTTTGACTTAATTTGATTCAAAAAGCTTTGTTTGAATGTCTTTGACTTTCATTTGATTCAATTAGCTTTGTTTGAATGTGTTTGACTTTCATTCGATTCATTTAGCTTTGTAGAATGCATTTGACTTTCATTTGATTCAATTAGCTTTGTTGAATGCATTTGACTTTCATTTGATTCAGAAAGCTTTATTTGAATGTGATTGACTTTCATTTAATTCAATTAGCTTTATAGAATGCATTTGACTTTCATTTGATTCAAAAAGCACTGTTTCAATGTGTTTGACTTTCATTTGATTTAGTTGGGTTTGTTTGAATGTGTTTGACTTTTATTGGATTTAATTAGGTTTGTTTAAATGTGTTTGACTTTCATTTGATTCAATTAGCTTTGTTGAATGCATTAGACTTTAATTTGATGCAAAAAGATTTTTTTGAATGTGTTTGACTTTCATTTTATTCAATTAGCTTTGTGTGAATGTGGTTGACTTTCATTTGATTCAATTAGCTTTGTACAATGCATTTGACTTTCATTTGATTTAATTAGCTTTGTTGTATGTATTAGACTTTCATTTGATTCAGAAAGCTTTGTTTGAATGTGTTTGACTTTTATTTGATTTAATTAGCTTTGTTGAATGCATTTGACTGTCATTTGATTCAGAAAGCTTTATTTGAATGTGTTTGACTTTCATTTGATTTAATTAGCTTTATAGAATGCATTTGACTTTCATTTGATTCAAAAAGCTTTGTTTGAATGTGTTTGAATTTTATTTGATTCAATTAGGTTTGTTTGAATGTGTTTGACTTTCATTTGATTCAATTAGCTTTGATGAATGCATTTGACTTTCTTTTTGATTCAAAAAATTCTGTTTGAATGTGTTTGACTTTCATTTGATTCAATTACGTTTGTTTGAATGTGTTTGACGTTCATTGGATTCAATTAGGTTTGTTTGAATGTGTTTGACTTTCATTCGTTTCAATTAGCTTTGATAAATGCATTTGACTTTTATTTGATTCAAAAAGTTCTGTTTGAATGTGTTTGACTTTCATTTGATTTAATTAGCTTTGTTTGAATGTGTTTGACTTTTATTTGATTCAAAAAGCTTTGTTTGAATGTGTATGACTTTCATTTGATTCAATTAGCTTTGTTAAATGCATTAGACTTTAATTTGATTCAAAAAGCTTTTTTTGAATGTGTTAAACTTTCATATGATTCGATTAGCTTTGTTTGAATGTGTTTGACTATTATTTGATTCAAAAAGATTTGTTTAAATGTGTTTGACTTTCATTTTAATCAATTAGCTTTGTTTGAATGTGTTTGACTTTCATTTGATTCTATTAGCTTTGTACAATGCATTTGACTTTCATTTGAATCAATTAGCTTTGTAGAATAAATTTGACTTTCATTGAATCAAATTAGCTTTATTGAATGCATTTGACTTTCACTTGATTCAGAAAGCTTTGTTTGAATGTGTTTGATTTTCATTTGAATTAATTAGTTTTGTTTGAATGTTTTTTATTTTTATTTGATTCAAAAAGCTTTGTTTGAATGTGTTTGACTTTCATTTGATTCAATTAGCTTTGTTAGAATGTATTTGACTTTCATTTAATTCACAAAGCTTTGTAGAATGCATTTGACTTTCATTTGATTCAAAAAGCTTTGTTTGAATGTGTTTAACTTTTATTTGATTCAATTAACTTTGTTTGAATGTGTTTGACTTTCATTTGATTCAATTAGCTTTGTTGAATGCATTTGACTTTCATTTAATTCAAAAAGCTTTATTTGAATGTTTTTTACTCTTATTTGATTCAATTAGCTTTGTTTGAATGTGTTTGACTTTCATTAGATTCAATTAGCTTTGTAGAATGCAGTTGATTTTTATTTGATTTAATTAGCTTTGTTTAAATGTATTTTACTTTCATTTGATTCAATTAGCTTTGTTTGAATGTGTTCGACTTTCATTTGATTCAATTAACTTTGTTGAATGCTTTTGACTTTCTTTTGATTCAAAAAGCTTTGTTTGAATGTGTTTGACTTTCATTTAAATTAAATAGCTTTGTTTAATTATGTATGACTTTCATTTGATTCAATTAGCTTTGTAGAATGCATTAGACTTTAATTTGATTCAAAAAGCTTTATTTGAATGTGTTTGACTTTTATTTGATTCAATTAGTTTGAATGAATTCATTTGACTTTCATTTGATTCAAAAAGCTTTGTTTGAATGTGTTTGACTTTCATTTGATTCAATTAGTTTTGTTTGAATGTGTTTGACTTTCATTCGATTCATTTAGCTTTCATGAATGCATTTGACTTTCATTTGATTCAAAAAGCTCTGTTTGAATGTGTTTGACTTTCATTTGATTAAAAAAGCTTTTTTTGAATGTTTTTAACTTTCATTTGATTCAATTAGGTTTGTATGATTGAGTTTGACTTTCAATCGAATCAATTAGCTTTGATGAATGCATTTGAGTTTCATTTGATTCAAAAAGCTCTGTTTGAATGTGTTTGACTTTCATTTAATTCAATTAGCTTTGCTTGAATGTGTTTTACTTTCATTTGATTTAATTAGCTTTGTTTAATTGTGTTTGACTTTTATTTGATTCAATTAGCTTTGTAGAATGCATTAGACTTTAATTTGAATCAAAAAGCTTTGGTTAACAGTGTTTGACTTTCATTTGATTCAATTAGCTTTATTGAATGCATTTGACTTTCATTTGATTCAAAAAGAATTGCTTGAATGTGTTTGACTTTCATTTGATTCAATTAGCTTTGTTTGAATGTGTTTGACTTTCATTTGTTTCAATTAGCTTTGTACAATGCATTTGACTTTCATTTGATTTAATTAGCTTGTTAAATGTATTTGACTTTCATTTGATTCAGAAAGCTTTGTTTGAATGTGTTTGACTTTCATTTGATTTAATTAGCTTTGTTTGAATGTGTTTAACGTTTATTTGATTCAAAAAAGCTTTGTTTGAATGTGTTTGAGTTTCATTTGATTCGTTTAGCTTTGTAGAATGCATTTGACTTTCATTTGATTTAAATAGCTTTGATGAATGCATTTGACTTTCATTTGATTCAAAAGGCTCTGTTTGAATGTGTTTAACTTTCCTTTGATTCAATTAGCTTTTCTAGAATGTGTTTGACTTTTATTTGATTAAATTAGCTTTGTTTAATTGTGTTTGACTTTTATTTGATTCAATTAGCTTTCTAGAATGCATTAGACTTTAATTTGAATCAAAAAGCTTTGGTTGATTATGTTTGACTTTCATTTGATTCAATTAGCTTTATTGAATGCATTTGACTTTCATTTGATTCAAGAAGATTTGTTTGAATGTGTTTGACTTTCATTTGATTAAATTAGCTTTGCTTGAATGAGTTTGACTTTCATTTGATTCAATTAGCTTTGTAGAATGCATTTGACTTTCATTTGATTTAATTAGCTTTGTTGAATGCATTTGACTTTCATTTGATTCAGAAAGCTTTGTTTGAATGTGTTTGACTTTCATTTGATTTAAATAGATTTGTTTTAATGTGTTTGACTTTTATTTGATTCAAAAAGATTTGTTTGAATGTCTTTGTCTTTCATTTTATTCAATTAGCTTTGTTTGAATGTGTTTGACTTTCTTTTGATTCGTTTAGCTTTGTAGAATGCATTTGACTTTCATTAGATTCAATTAGCTTTGTTGAATGCATTTGACTTTCATTTGATTCAGAAAGCTTTATTTGAATGTGTTTGACTTTCACTTGATTCAATTAGCTTTATAGAATGCATTTGACTTTCATTTGATTCAAAAAGCTCTGTTTGAATGTGTTTGACTTTCATTTGATTCAATTCGGTTTGTTTGAATGTGTTTGACATTCATTTGATTCAATTAGCTTTGTTTGAATGTGTTTGAATTTCATTTGTTTCAATTAGCTTTGTACAATGCATTTGACTTTCATTTGATTTAATTAGCTTTGTTAAATGTATTTGACTTTCATTTGATTCAGAAAGCTTTGTTTGAATGTGTTTGACTTTCATTTGATTTAATTAGCTTTGTTTGAATGTGTTTACCTTTTATTTGATTCAAAAAAGCTTTGTTTGAATGTGTTTGAGTTTCATTTGATTCGTTTAGCTTTGTAGAATGCATTTGACTTTCATTTGATTTAAATAGCTTTGATGAATGCATTTAACTTTCATTTTGATTAGGGGATTTTTCCCCACCAATCACCATCTGACAAGTGGACCAATCAGGTTCCGACATGTGTCCATCACATGGGCCAATAGGAGCCTGCCACGTGTCAAGCAATGATCCGTCCACCATGGACCAATTACGACACGACACGTGTCCTTCCCCATAACACCTGGGATAAACGGTCACCTAGGCCCAACTTCCGAGGGAAGCCCAACAGCCCAAGGTTAACCTAAACCTAGATTGACACGTTTCCCGAGGTTATAAATACCTCCCTTAATCCTCATTAAGGGAGATAACACGCTAAAAAGCAGATTACACAAATTAAACACTCTCACCTAGAGAGACCCAATCACTTTAATTTTCGCATTAATTACTCCTTAATCAATTACTAACTTGACCGTCGGAGGCGGATCTCCAACCATCCGAAGCATCCGTTTGTTTTGCAGGTACACGCGTCCGGTTCCAGTCTCGGAATTGTAACTCTCCCGCAGGACATCAGAAAACCCCGAAACATTTGGCGCCGTCTGTGGGGAGAGTACTTCTGAGATGGCATCCACGTCTGTACCGACTCCTGAAGAGAGGCATCCCCTAGACGACCCTCAAGTTCAGTCGGACCACGATACTGAGAATGAATTTGAAGTTGAAGCTCACACAGCTTCAGACGAGACCCTAAGGGCCCGACGTACCCGTCTTACCGAAAGGAGGGAACGGGAACATCTTCAAACTGGAAGCGAGCCAGCAGGCGCACCGCCTGTTCGGCAGCAGCCGACTGATGGGCCTGCTCCCATCACAAGGAACGAACTCATGACCTTCATGAGGGACTTCAAGGGAGAAATTCAAGAGTTGATCAACAAGAAGCCGCCTGCTCTGGACAAGGAGCAGTCGGCTAAGAAACCCTCCACTTCACTGAAAAGGAAACCAGTTCAAGGGCGAGGGGCGACCCCTCATCCTAAATCTAGGAAGTGGGAGCCACCTGCCCTTGACTTCACAAAATACCGTTTTCCTACTCCAGGAAATAGGAAACCTGTTCATCATATTCAGGCGGACGGGTGGAGGAAAACATACACAGACGCTCGGCTACTGCTAGAGTAGAAGAAGAGTAGCCGATTGTCAAAGTCGGCCTCTACTTCAAACTTCCAAGACAGTCTGCGAAATACCTCAAAGAGGCATACTCAGTCGTATCGTGAGAGTCAGTCAGGCGGCACCTCCCGTCAGTCCGACTTTCATAGCGACCAGGCTGTACCAAACTTACTGTTTGTACCGCAACACTAGTATTTTTTACAGCCACCTCCGTTTGGTGGACATGTAGCAAAAAATGTCCAACCTATGGACTGGCAGCTACGGTTGCTTAGACTTGGTGAACAGCCGTCGGCCTTCTCCAAGGAAATTACTGAAGCCGCTCAGCCGGCCAAAGTGAAAAATGTATTAGTAGGCGCCTATGACGGCACTACTAACCCAGAAGACCATCTGATGGCATTCACCAACCTGATGTACCTTCAAGGGTTGGATGATCCCACTTGGTGCAAGTGTTTCCCAGCGACTCTCAAAGGAATCGCACAACAATGGTTCGGCAACCTGCCGACTGGTTGTGTAAATAACTTCAAGACTCTTGCTTACTTATTCACCTCCAACTTCGCCATGAACATCCCTGCGAAGAAGACGACCCTTGATTTAGGAACAATTAAGCAGGGCGAGAAGGAGGGGCTTCGTTCTTACATCAGGCGGTTTAACCTGATGAGAATACAGATTCAAGGGTTACCGGATGAAGTAGCCTATACTGACTTTTTCAGAGGTCTCAAAGACGGGTCGACCTTCAAATTTGATTTGGTCCGAAAGAGGGTGGCGACTCTTCAAGAGGCCTTGATTGAAGCGGAAGCCTATATACAGGCGACTGATCTTTGTAGTACGGTAAAACAGTCAGACGGGAAAAGGTCCGACAAAAGAGAAGAACGACAGAAACAGTCGTCAAACAAAGACGAGAAGAGAAAAGAGGTTTGGGCGGCTGATTCCTCTAAACAGCCGGCCCAGAAAAAGAAAAAAGAATTCAAACCATACTCCCCAAAGTATGTGTTTAACAAGGATAGCCAATTTATCCTAAAGGAAATCAAGGGACGGATCTCAATTAAGAAGCCGGTCCCCATGAAGGGTTCTGCAAACAGTCGGAACCAAGAAAAATTCTGTTATTATCATGAAGATGTTGGTCATCACACCAATGAATGCATCAGTCTCATGCGGTATCTAGACCGCCTGGCTGAGGAAGGTGATCTTGACACTTATGTCAAAAAATCTACGGGGAACACTTCCTCAAAAAAGCAGTCGACCAAAAAGAATCAACAGGCCGACAGCTCCGATACAGATGATGCAGTCGTCTACACCATTGCAGGCGGCTTCTCAGGAGGCGGCCCCACTATTAGGGGCAATAAAGACAATATCAGGCGGTTAGATGTAAATTCCGTTCACCAAGAACGACCCTCCAAATATTCATTTCCTGAGATTGTCATCACTGAAGAAGATCTAGGAGGGGTAAGAGGGCCGCATGACGACCCTATCGTTATTGAATGTAAAGTGGCCAACCAGAGAGTTGGCCGAATCCTCATAGATACCGGAAGCTCCTCAGATCTCATCAGTAGCAAATGTTTGTCGAAAGTAAAATATCAGACTGATTGCATACATCCGGCATCCCACCCTTTAGTAGGGTTTGGAGGAGGAGTCGTCCACCCAGTGGGACGAGTGGATTTACCCATCCGCCTGGGCGAAAAAGGGAAAGGACGACACATGGTAGTCCGGTTCCTGGTAGTAGAAGAACTCTCGGCCTACAACATGATTCTGGGACGACCAACCCTGAATAATTCCAAGGCCGTTAAAATCCCATCTCTTATGTTGCTCAAGTTTGAGAGGGATAATGGAACAGTCGGGTCCCTAAGGGGAGATCAGAGGATGGCCCGAGAGTGCTATCTCTCGGATGTCAAGCCCACTGTCATGGCCACTGGGTCGAGTGGTGGAAAAATAGACCTTGACAATTTCAAGGAGAGTGCGCCTGTTCAAGAAGCAGGCGGCAAGAAGAGAAAGGCATCCCAGACAGGTTTGACTTTCATTTGATTCAATTAGGTTTGTTTGAATGTGTTTGACTTTCATTTGATTCAATTAGCTTTGTTTGAATGTGTTTGAATTTCATTTGTTTCAATTAGCTTTGTACAATGCATTTGACTTTCATTTGATTTAATTAGCTTTGTTAAATGTATTTGACTTTCATTTGATTCAGAAAGCTTTGTTTGAATGTGTTTGACTTTCATTTGATTTAATTAGCTTTGTTTGAATGTGTTTACCTTTTATTTGATTCAAAAAAGCTTTGTTTGAATGTGTTTGAGTTTCATTTGATTCGTTTAGCTTTGTAGAATGCATTTGACTTTCATTTGATTTAAATAGCTTTGATGAATGCATTTGACTTTCATTTTGATTAGGGGATTTTTCCCCACCAATCACCATCTGACAAGTGGACCAATCAGGTTCCGACATGTGTACCGACATTTGGCGCCAGTCTCGGAATTGTAACTCTCCTACAGGACAACAGAAAACCCCGAAACATTTGGCGCCGTCTGTGGGGAGAGTACTTCTGAGATGACATCCACGTCTGTACCGACTCCTGAAGAGAGGCATCCCCTAGACGACCCTCAAGTTCAGTCGGACCACGATACTGAGAATGAATTTGAAGTTGAAGCTCACATAGCTTCAGACGGGACCCTAAGGGCCCGACGTACCCGTCATACCGAAAGGAGGGAACGGGAACATCTTCAAACTGGAAGCGAGCCAGCAGGCGCACCGCCTGTTCGGCAGCAGCCGACTGATGGGTCTGCTCCCATCACAAGGAACGAACTCATGACCTTCATGAGGGACTTCAAGGGAGAAATTCAAGAGTTGATCAACAAGAAGCCGCCTGCTCTGGACAAGGAGCAGTCGGCTAAGAAACCCTCCACTTCACTGAAAAGGAAACCATTTCAAGGGCGAGAGGCGACCCCTCATCCTAAATCTAGGAAGTGGGAGCCACCTGCCCTTGACTTCACAAAATACCGTTTTCCTACTCCAGGAAATAGGAAACCTGTTCATCATATTCAGGCGGACGGGTGGAGGAAAACATACACAGACGCTCGGCTACTGCTAGAGTAGAAGAAGAGTAGCCGATTGTCAAAGTCGGCCTCTACTTCAAACTTCCAAGACAGTCTGCGAAATAACTCAAAGAGGCATACTCAGTCGTATCGTGAGAGTCAGTCAGGCGGCACCTCCCGTCAGTCCGACTTTCATAGCGACCAGGCTGTACCAAACTTACTGTTTGTACCGCAACACTAGTATTTTTTACAGCCACCTCCGTTTGGTGGACATGTAGCAAAAAATGTCCAACCTATGGACTGGCAGCTACGGTTGCTTAGACTTGGTGAACAGCCGTCGGCCTTCTCCAAGGAAATTACTGAAGCCGCTCAGCCGGCCAAAGTGAAAAATGTATTAGTAGGCGCCTATGACGGCACTACTAACCCAGAAGACCATCTGATGGCATTCACCAACCTGATGTACCTTCAAGGGTTGGATGATCCCACTTGGTGCAAGTGTTTCCCAGCGACTCTCAAAGGAATCGCACAACAATGGTTCGGCAACCTGCCGACTGGTTGTGTAAATAACTTCAAGACGCTTGCTTACTTATTCACCTCCAACTTCGCCATGAACATCCCTGCGAAGAAGACGACCCTTGATTTAGGAACAATTCAGCAGGGCGAGAAGGAGGGGCTTCGTTCTTACATCAGGCGGTTTAACCTGATGAGAATACAGATTCAAGGGTTACCGGATGAAGTAGCCTATACTGACTTTTTCAGAGGTCTCAAAGACGGGTCGACCTTCAAATTTGATTTGGTCCGAAAGAGGGTGGCGACTCTTCAAGAGGCCTTGATTGAAGCGGAAGCCTATATACAGGCGACTGATCTTTGTAGTACGGTAAAACAGTCAGACGGGAAAAGGTCCGACAAAAGAGAAGAACGACAGAAACAGTCGTCAAACAAAGACGAGAAGAGAAAAGAGGTTTGGGCGGCTGATTCCTCTAAACAGCCGGCCCAGAAAAAGAAAAAAGAATTCAAACCATACTCCCCAAAGTATGCGTTTAACAAGGATAGCCAATTTATCCTAAAGGAAATCAAGGGACGGATCTCAATTAAGAAGCCGGTCCCCATGAAGGGTTCTGCAAACAGTCGGAACCAAGAAAAATTCTGTGATTATCATGATGATGTTGGTCATCACACCAATGACTGCATCAGTCTCATGCGGTATCTGGACCGCCTGGCTGAGCAAGGTGATCTTGACACTTATGTCAAGAAATCTGCGGGGAACACTTCCTCAAAAAAGCAGTCGGCCAAAAAGAATCAACAGGCCGACAGCTCCGATACTGATGATGCAGTCGTCTACACCATTGTAGGCGGCTTCTCAGGAGGCGGCCCCACTATTAGGGGCAACAAAGACAATATCAGGCGGTTAGATGTAAATTCCGTTCACCAAGAACGGCCCTCCAAATATTCATTTCCTGAGATTGTCATCACTGAAGAAGATCTAGGAGGGGTAAGAGGGCCGCATGACGACCCTATCGTTATTGAATGTAAAGTGGCCAACCAGAGAGTTGGCCGAATCCTCATAGATACCGGAAGCTCCTCAGATCTCATCAGTAGCAAATGTTTGTCGAAACTAAAATATCAGACTGATTGCATACATCTGGCATCCCACCCTTTAGTAGGGTTTGGAGGAGGAGTCGTCCACCCAGTGGGACGAGTGGATTTACCCATCCGCCTGGGCGAAAAAGGGAAAGGACGACACATGGTAGTCCGGTTCCTGGTAGTAGAAGAACTCTCGGCCTACAACATGATTCTGGGACGACCAACCCTGAATAATTCCAAGGCTGTTATAATCCCATCTCTTATGTTGCTCAAGTTTGAGAGGGATAATGGAACAGTCGGGTCCCTAAGGGGAGATCAGGGGATGGCCCGAGAGTGCTATCTCTCGGATGTCAAGCCCACTGTCATGGCCACTGGGTCGAGTGGTGGAAGCAGGCGGCAAGAAGAGAAAGGCATCCCAGACATGGGCCGCAAAAAAAGACAGAAAATAGCAACCATTGGCAGAGGAGCGGTCGGATGAATTCCGCCCTCAGCCGGCTGGTGAGCATACGGACTTGATCTTAGACGACTCACGTCCTGCGCGAACATTCAAAGTTGGGACGACTGCTCTAAGAGTCCTGGGTGACGACTTTCACAAACTATTGATAGAATACAAGGACATGTTTGCATTCGAAGTCCATGAAATGCCAGACATTAGTCCTGATCTGGCGGTACATAAACTGGTCGTGGATCCGAAAAAGAAGCAGGTACGGCAGAAGAAGCGGAACCATGGCGAAGAAAGAAGTCAGGCGGCAGCCGCCGAAGTTAAAAAATTACTTGACGCAGGGTTCATTCGGCAATGTTACTTCCCAGACTGGGTTGCAAATGTGGTGCTTGTTAAAAAGCCGAATGGCACCTGGCGAATGTGTGTAGACTACACAGACTTAAACAAGGCGTGCCCCAAAGACAGCTACCCTCTGCCTAAAATTGATAACCTGGTCGACTCAACAGCCGGCCATGCTTTGATGAGCTTTATGGACGCCTACTCTGGTTTCCATCAAATTCCTTTATGGAAGAAAGATCAGGAGAAGACTGCCTTCGTCACTGATCAGGGGTTATACTGTTACACGGTCATGCCGTTTGGTCTTAAGAATGCCCCGGCCACTTTCCAGCGAATGATAAACACTGTGTTCTTTGATCAAATTGGGAGAAATGTCGAGGCATATATTGATGATATGATTGTCAAGTCTAAACTTCAGAAAGATCATCTGTCGGACCTCCGAGAAACTTTCGCCACACTCAGGCGGCACCATGTCATGCTCAATCCAAGAAATGTGTCTTTGGAGTTGAGTCTGGGAAATTTCTCGGGTTCCTTATCAATCAGAGAGGAATAGAGGCGAACCCTGAGAAGGTGCAGGCGGTCATTGACAAGCAGTCGCCTCGTACCATCCGAGAGGTTCCGAAGTTAACAGGTTGTCTGGCGGCCTTGGGAAGATTTCTAAGCCGATCAGGCGACAAATGCCTATACTTTTTCCAGGCAATTAAGAAAAAGGCAAGGTTTGAATGGGGGCCGGATGCTGAGGCGGCCTTCCAGAAATTGAAAGTTCACTTGCATTCCTTGCCGAGGCTGGTCAGCCCTTTGCCCAAAGAAGTACTCTACATGTACCTGGCCGTCTCTGATCATGCGTTAAGCGCTGTTCTCCTTGCTGAAAGAGACGGCTGTCAGCTCCCGGTCTACTTTGTCAGTCATGTACTGAAAAATGGCGAGTTGAGGTATCCCTTAGTGGAGAAATTTGGTCTTGCACTCTTCATGGCTGTTAAAAAATTGAAGCCCTACTTTTTGGCACATGCAGTCGTCGTGTATGCAGACCAACCTATCAAGCGGCCACTGACCATCATGGAGTCGTCAGGCCGAATGATCAAATGGGCCATAAATTCAGAGCCTCGAAGTTACTTTCGAGCCTAGAAAAGCAGTGAAGGGGCAAGCCTTTGCTGATTTTTTTGTTGAGATGACTCGTCCTCCTGACTCTCAAGTTACAGACCAAGTCTGGAAGGTTATGTGGACGGAAGCTCTACTTCAAATGGTTGTGGAGCAGGCGTCATATGTCAGTCGCCAGAGGGCGACAGGTACGAGTATGCTTTACGCTTCAGTTTTCAGGCCTCAAACAATGAGGCAGAATATGAAGCTTTACTAGCCGGAATCCGCATGTGCAAGGCGGCAGGGGCAAGAAAAATAGACGCCTGTTCCGATTCACAATTGATAGTGAGTCAGTACAATGGCGAATACGAAGCAACCCATCCGGCCATGATCAAGTATTTACAGGCGGTCCGACAAGCAGTCGGCTCCCTTGAGGATTTCCATCTGACCCAAGTGCCGAGATCAGAAAACAACCAGGCGGATGCACTGTCAAAATTAGCATCATCCGCCTCATGTGATACTCCTCGAACTGTTTTTTGGGAAGTAATGGAGAAGAGAAGCATCGAGGAAGACCCTATTGGAATCCTAGACAGAAGCTCAACCTGGATGGATCCAATCAGGGCATATCTGACAAACGGTACCCATCCGGATGATTATCAACAGGCGGCAGCACTGAAAAAACGAGCAACCAGTTTTGAAATAATCAAGGGAGAACTTCACAAAAGGGGGTACCTTCAACCCTTCTTAAAGTGTGTTACTCCAGAAAAGGGACGAGAGATACTAGACGATCTTCACTCTGGTTACTATGCTTCCCATATAGGCGGTAGGACGCTTTCTCAACGGGCAAGGCGGCAGGGCTACTTTTGGCCTACTTTAGAAGCAGATGCGATTGTGATGGTGAAAAAATGTGACAAGTGCCAAAGGTTTGGCAAACTAATTCACCGTCCGGCTACTGACCTCACTACCATTCATAGCCCACTACCGTTTGCTAAGTGGGGCATGGATATTTTGGGTCCATATACGCCTGCTACAGGCAGAAGGAGGTACATACTTGTTGCCGTCGACTACTTCACTAAATGGGTAGAGGTGGAGGCTGTAAAGAGAATCAAGACGAAGGATGTAATTTCATTCATTTGGAAAAATGTCATCACTCGGTTCGGGGTTCCCATGTCTATGGTTTTTGATAATGGTCCCCAATTTGAGACGCCTGTTCTCAAAAGCTGGTTGGGTGACCAAGGAATTGCACACTACTTTGCATATGTCGGCCGTCCACAAGCAAACGGCCAAGTAGAAGCCTTTAATAAAATCATCTTAGACGGTCTCAAGAAAAAGATTGAACGAGCAGGCGGCCTATGGGCGGATGAATTACCACATGTTCTCTGGGCCATTAGGACGACTGAAAAAGGGGCGACTGGAGAAACTCCATTCCTCCTAACTTATGGTGCGGAAGCTGTTCTTCCAATAGAACACTACGAGCCGACTCTTCGAGTAATGCTATATGACGAAGAGGCAAACTGGGAAGCCATGCGCCTGGCATTAGACTCACTTCCTGAAAGGAGGGCCAATGTTGTCTTGCGCCATGAAATTTACCACCTGAGAATGACTAGGTCATACAACAAAAAAGTACACAGGCGTCCACTCAAAGTGGGGGACTTTGTACTTAGAAAAATGGAAGCAGTTGGTAGGGCTAATGAGTCTGGCAAACTAACTCCCAACTGGGAAGGACCCTACCGAATCTGTGAAGAGGTTAGGGACGGTACCTACCGTCTGGGAACACCAGATGGACAACCGTTGCCTCGAACTTGGAATGTAGATAATCTTAAGAAATATTTCTTTTGAATGATGTAAATAGTCAAGGGCTACTTAATAAAAGTTTGCATAATATTAAATTTTGTACTAAGAGGGGCACGCCTACTAACAAACAGTCGGCTACTCTCCATGTTTAATTTTTATTCTTACTTAAGAGGGGCAGGCCGCCTATACATTTACAGTCGGCTACTCTCCATTGAGTATTTTACTCTCTTCAGAGGGGCATGCCGTCTGTACCTTTACAGTCGGCTACTCTCCATTGAGTATTTTACTCTTCAGAGGGGCATGCCGTTGATAAGTGGCATTTATGCCACTATTTAGATCCTCTAATCGCGGTATTTTTCTACGTTTGTCCCTTGTTTGTACCCCTTTTGCTCCGTTTCTCCCTTTATTATGTTTTTGTGCTTTTCCTCGTGTTTTGTAGGCTTTTGGAGTTGATTTTGAGAGAATGAAGAGCTTGGAGAATTGGGGTTCATTTGAAGAGCTACAAAGGAAGTTAAGGAGCAAGCAAGCAAGGCCATGCGGACAACGCGGGTCGTGCTTTCAGAATGGCGCGGGCGCGCCAAACCAAGCGCGGGCGTGCCTAACATTGGGGTTGAAAATATTGAAGGAGGCAGAATGTAGGCGCGATTTGGGCGCGGCTTAGGCGCGGGCGCGCCTAAGATAGGCGCGGGCGCTCCTAAGATAGGCGCGGGCGCTCAAGGGCCTGAACTCCGAAACTAACCTTTGTTCACTCTTTTAGCCATACCTTTTTATCTACAAATTGGATTGAGGTGATTCAAGTTGCATTGGAAACTAGACTTAAAGAGCTTTCCAACGGTAGGTCGCACGTCCCCAGAAGCCTCCTAGAACAGAAGTTATTGCCGTTTGAAAAAGAATGTTGCTGTCAGATCCCAGTGCGCGGCCGCGCAGGCCTCTATCGCGGGCGCGCACGAGCAGCTACGGGTCTTTTAAATGCTTCTTCCTCTCCTCTTTTTGGCCAAGTTTTGGTGGTGGGTTTCTTTGGGGTTTTCTCTCTCCTCTTTGAGGGGTTAAACCCTAACATCTCTCCATCAATCTTCACATAAATTAGGCTTAGATTTAGTTTTAATTTTTGTTTTTATACTTTGCAATGTAGATTAAGAGTAATTTAGGGTATTTTAGAGAGAGAAAGTGAAGAGCTTCAATGGTGGATTGAAGAAGATGAAGATGCAAAGTGACATTGTTTTGGATTCCTTTTCAATACTTCAATGAGCATTCTAAACTCTATCTCATTTATTGTTCTTTCTTAATTTCTTGCTTGATTAGAGTAGTTGTTTAGATTAATTGCTTCTCTTTGTTCTTCTTGTTGGGTTTTGTGTTAGTTGTTCATTATTAGTGAGTAATTCCCTTTACTAAGGGATTGGTGATAGCATGTGGTGAATCTTGAATGTATTAGGCTAGACAAATGTTGGTTATATGTGATTAAATATACCTTGTAACCATGTTTTTACTAATTACTCCATGTGAATGGCCAATCATGTGTTGTAATTGGGTGGATTGAACTAAGTTATGACGATAGTGTAACTTAGGGATATCCATTAGGTGATCGATTCTATGCAAAAACCTTAACTTTCATAGCTTATGACGATAGTATGAGCATGTGTTAAGTTGGGAAAGCCTTTGACCCCGATAGGTGGTTAGATGGTATTGTTGGTATTGCCTTATATGAGATATTTGGTTTGCATGTAAACTCATTTCCATTGCCTAACTTTATTGAAGATCATTGTCATGTTTGACCCTCTCCCTTGGTGTTAGTTTAACTTAATATTAATCTCATTTTGTTTATTGTTCTATCCATCCTATCTCTTTGACCTAGCTTAATTGGTGGTGGTGTTGATAGTGTTTATGTCGTCTCCGTGGTTCGACCCTCTACTTACCACTAAACTTGTTTAGTGTAGGTGTAGGTTTATAAATATTGTTTGGTTGAGGGTAGTTAGTCCAACGACCTAATTATCCTTCACCAGCCGTCTGTACCTTTACAGTCGGCTACTCTCCATTGAGTATTTTACTCTATCTTCAGAGGGGCATGCCGCCTGTACCTTTACAGTCGGCTACTCTCCATTGAGTATTTTACTCTATCTTCAGAGGGGCATGCCGCCTGTACCTTTACAATCGGCTACTCTCCATTGAGTATTTTACTCTATCTTTAGAGGGGCATGCCGTCTGTACCTTTACAGTCGGCTACTCTCCATTGAATATTTTACTCTCACCATAGGGGCATGCCGTCTGGACATATAGTCGGCTACTCTCCATAGAAGAGGGCCGACTGGTTCCAAACACACAGCCACCCCCCTTATACTTAACTAAAAATGATCAGGGCCTGGCCGACCCTGTGCCTAAACAGGCGGCTACCCTCCTTTTACTTAGCACCTACGTTCACCAAGAACTAACCAAGGCCACAAGCCGAATGATCAGACCAGGCGCTAAGCCAACTGATCCAATCTTCAAAACTAATACGACCTGTCCCAACATCATAGCAGGCGTCCGGCGGCATCCCTCCGGATGAAATTCATCGCAGAGAGAAGCTCCTTTTTGGGTGGAACATTTCTCTATAAACTAAATACACGGCACCTATACGACTGCCCCCAAGGGCAACCACGTAGCCATTTTTGAGACAAGGATAACTCTATCACTAACCAAACCAGTGGTAGCAGTTGACATCTGAGTCAGATGACCGCCTGTATTACTTGGGATATATGCAGGGGGTACCACTTGAGTTAATAGCCAACAAACATTGGCGAATCTAAAGGATCAGCCGGCCTCCGCCGCCTGGTACCTTTACTACTCAACAGGAGTGACAGCGACTGAGTAACACCAAAGTTAACTCATAGTCACTCTCTCAAACTTAGTATGAAGCCCAAAAGGTATGAGTCGTCCGCCTGTTTTTAGCAACTGCCGCCTGGTCAAACCACTTGATACCTCTACTACTCAGTTACTTGGCGACTAGGTAACAATCATGTTTACTTGGTCAAACCACTTTCCTAGGTTAATTTTACAAATGACAGGACCGCCTGCCTAAAGGGGATCCAGTCTTTAAAATGGTTCGAATACCGATTGGATAAATGGCCGACTGATCGTCTAGCCTGGAAACAGACAACCAGTCGTCCAGGGGCATAGGCGGCGTGACTAACTATCCGTACCTGTCTGCAACTATCGGCCATGTAAAACAGTCGGTATAGTGCAATTGGATATCAGAATATTCAATACTTAAACAAATTTGAAGAAAAACAAAATATTCATTAAAAAGAAGCCGGTCATTAAAGACCGGCAAAATATTCAGAGCCCCGGCCCCCTGGCCGGGTAAATACAAACAAACGGCACGCAGGCCGTGGAAAGAAGACATAAAGCTTAAAGAGGGGCAGATCTTCAATATCAGCAGCTGCCGCCTGGTCAACACTCTTCTTGCTGGACTCGGCTTCAGCTGCATCCTTCTTTGATGCATTACCCCCAAGCGGCACAAGCGCCACTACCGGTTGCTCCTCCTCCTCCAACGCCTCCTCCAACGCCTCTTCCTCAGCAACCGCCAAGATCTCCTGATTATATCTATCAGAACACTAGTGGTACGTTTTTTCCCATGAGGCAAAGTCGGCATTGGGGAAGAGGCGGCCCCAAGTCATGCGCTGGATTTGAGCAGAGTCTTCCATCATCTCCCGGACCAGCTCTTTCTTTTCTTGCTCGGCCTTTTCCGAGAGCTCCTGAGTAAGACTCTTCTCCTGGGTCACCAGGCGTACCTTTACGCTCGCCAAGGATTTCTCCAAGGTTTCGTATGAGGACATCTTTTGGCGAAGAGGTCTCAGCTCGGCCTTGAGGTTGTTGATGGTCGCCTCCAGATCGCTATTCCTCTTCTGGGCCGCCCCTAACTGAGCCCGGATAGTGGCGGTAGCCTGCGCCTGATAATAAAGAATATCAATGGTCAGAACTTCATTTTGGGCAATTTGAAACATTGCCTTATCACAGTCAGAGGCGGCCATAGCTTTTGCAGCCTTTACCTCCTTGTTCTTCCGGTCAAGCGGCTTGCGAAGGCCGTTCACTCGGAGCAAGGCCTAAGTACAAAGGGGAACAGGCGTCAGTTTCCAAACAAAAAGAAAACAGGCGTCCTGGAATTCAAATACTCAAAAATATGCTAAGTATACCTCAGCAAGGACCCCTGCAATCCCGTCTAGGTCAAGGGTGCCGACACCCCTGACCGCCTCCCTTTCAGCTGGAGGAACGACCTTGATCATAAACTTGGCCACCTCGACCAAGTCAGGCTCCTAAGGGCCGGCTGCATCAAGCATAAACAAACGGATTAGACCTAGTAAAGAAGGGAGCAAGTCTAAAATTTACAAGGACAATTTCATACTTCTAGGTGGCCCAGCTGGAGTTTTAGAAGAAGTGGCCGGCTGTTTCTCAGCCGCCGCATGTTTCCTGGCAGAACCAGGAGAGCTCGCAACAGTCGTCCTCCGGGCCTTGGGGTCCGGCTGTTGGGAAGAAGAAGCTCTTGGAGCGCCCGTCTAAAAAGAAGAAAAGAGTCAGTATATGCATAAACACAACTCCAAAAAGAGGGTGAAAGGTTCGAAGCCCACCAAGGGTGCCCCCTTGTTGGGGGAGTCGGTTGAAGACTGTTGCATGATGGAGGCCCGCAACATGGCCGCCGCAGTCTTGGAGGCGGTAATTTTGCTCATGGCGTCGGCTGCAAAAACAAATAGCAATGTTAATAAAAGTCATAACAAGAAATGCACGGAACATCAGAGTATTCGACAAGCCAACTACCTCTTGAGCACTGACTGCTGAGGCCACAGGCGGCCAAAAAGTACTCGTCATAGAGCCATTTGAAGCTTGGGACGCAGTGCAGGGGTACTTGCTCTCGTTCCACCTGTTGAAGCGCTTGTTCAGCTCAGTGTCTGAACTCTCAATGATGAGGAAGGTGCTCCGCCAATCCTTCCATTTGTTTGTTTTACCTCTCGTCATGAGGTAGCCCCTATGGCTCGTCAATTGATACCAGCCGGTACCGCCTGCCTTAGGGGTCCGGCTGAGGTAGTTCATGTGGGCGAAAGCCTCAAAGTTCGGCTCCACCCCGTGCAGTTCGCACCCGGCCACATAGCCGAGTACGTTGACCCAGGAGTTCGGGGCTAACTGCCATAACCCCAACTCATACCCATCCAAGATCCGCTGAACAGCCGGATGTAGTGGGAAGCGCAGCCCAGCCTTGATGGCCGCCTCGTAGCAGCCAAAGCAGGCGCCATCATAACTGGTACCAGCCGGCCAGACGACTGTGTCTTCTGGATCTGGCACGAACACTAAAAAGCCGAGGCCCATTGTGTGGTTTGCAATAAAGCTCTCCACTTTCTCTTGCATGGCCGTGATCCGGCCCCGAGGTACCGTGCAGTAGTAGGGGTATTTTGCTCTCGGTGAGAGGCGGATGGCTCCGCCCAAGCGTCCCCCTTCTCAACTGCGTGAGAAAGCCTTGCCTCTTGTAGGCGACTGTTTTTCTCTTCTGTGTCCAGGGAAGCATGGCCAAAAGAGCTAGACTCGGAATCGTCCTCTGACGAGTCCGAAGAGGACGACTCTTCCCCTCTCCCGGAAGGGCCCGCCTCCTCTCCTTTAAAAGGATCAGGAGAGAATGAAGAATTGTCAACTGTAAAATGGGAAGGGGTCACTTTGACTCCTCTCTCAGAACTGCCGGCTTTCAAGCCGCTTTGTTTCACTTCCACATCTGGTGCCTGGTCAGATGTTTCACTAATCGGCACCTTGTGGGAGGAGCCGTCTGAATTTGAGATCCTGGCAGTCTTTTTTGTTCTGGCCATCATGTTCTGCATAGACACAGATACAGTCGGACTTTGTATAAAGGGCAAAGGGCAGGCGGCACTCCTAGTCCTAGATTCAGCCGTCCCCGGTGACCGGCTGATCACTAACCTAGGTCGTGTCGTGTGCTTCCGTGGTGCCATTTCAAAAAAGAATAAAGTAAAGAGAAAATTAAGAGTAAGAGAACCAACGGTTACCTGAACGAGTGACGATTGATGAAGTTCTGAAAATCCTTTGCAGTCGGCTTGTCAGAGCAGGCGGTAGGCAGAAACGGTCCAAAATGTCAGAGCAAGTTCAGGGGTCCGAATGTTCTCTCACAAAGTTTTCAAGTGTGAAAATGACCGAAGTCAACACTCCTTTATATAGGCGAAGTGAGAAGGCGAAGGGTCACTTCCAGAATTCAAAATTTTGGCGGGAGAATCTCTCGGCCTCTCGCCGAGTGACACCTGTAGCAGGTCGTCGCCTGTTACAGGGCGATACCTGTCACAGGTAACACGTGACCAGTCACGTGCCACCTGTGAGGGGCAAATGATTAGGGGATTATTCCCCACCAATCACCATCTGACAAGTGGACCAATCAGGTTCCGCCATGTGTCCGTCACATGGGCCAATAGGAGCCTGCCACGTGTCAAGCAATGATCCGTCCACCATGGACCAATTACGACACGACACGTGTCCTTCCCATAACACCTGGGATAACCGGTCACCTAGGCCTAACTTCCGAGGGAAGCCCAATCAGCCCAAGGTTAACCTAAACCTAGATTGACACATTTCCTGAGGTTATAAATACCTCCCTTAATCCTCATTAAGGGAGATAACACACTAAAAAGCAGATTACACACATTAAACACTCTCACCTAGAGATACCCAATCACTTTAATTTTCGCATTAATTACTCCTTAATCAATTACTAACTTGATTGTCGGAGGCGGATCTCAAACCATCCGGAGCATCCGTTTGTTTTTGCAGGTACAGGCGTCCGGTTCCAGTCTCGGAATTGTAACTCTCCCGCAGGACATCAGAAAACCCCGAAACACATTTGATTCAAAAAGCTCTGTTTAAATGTGTTTGACTTTCCTTTGATTCAATTAGATTTTCTAGAATGTGTTTGACTTTTATTTGATTAAATTAGCTTTGTTTAATTGTGTTTGACTTTTATTTGATTCAATTAGCTTTGTATAATGCATTAGACTTTAATTTGAATCAAAAAGCATTGGTTGATTTTGTTTGACTTTCATTTGATTCAATTAGCTTTATTGAATGCATTTGACTTTCATTTGATTCAAGAAGATTTGTTTGAATGTGTTTGACTTTCATTTGATTCAATTAGCTTTGCTTTGAATGAGTTTGACTTTCATTTGATTCAATTAGCTTTGTAGAATGCATTTGACTTTCATTTGATTTAATTAGCTTTGTTGAATGCATTTGACTTTCATTTGATTCAAAAAGCTTTGTTTGAATGTGTTTGACTTTCATTTGATTTAAATAGATTTGTTTGAATGTGTTTGACTTTTATTTGATTCAAAAAGATTTGTTTGAATGTCTTTGTCTTTCATTTGATTCAATTAGCTTTGTTTGAATGTGTTTGACTTTCTTTTGATTTCGATTAGCTTTGTAGAATGCATTTGACTTTCATTTGATTCAATTAGCTTTGTTGAATGCATTTGACTTTCATTTGATTCAGAAAGCTTTGTTTGAATGTGTTTTACTTTCTTTGATTCAATTAGCTTTATTGAATGCATTTGACTTTCATTTGATTAAATTAGCTTTGTTGAATGCATTAGACTTTTAATTTGAATCAAAAAGCTTTGGTTCACTTGTGTTTGACTTTCATTTGATTCAATTAGCATTATTGAATGCATTTGACTTTCATTTGATTCAAAAATATTTGTTTGAATGTGTTTGACTTTCATTGGATTCAATTAGATTTGTTTGAATGTGTTTGAATTTCATTTGATTCAATTAGCTTTGTTGAATGCATTTTGACTTTCATTTGATTCAATTAGCTTTGATTGAATTTGTTTGACTTTTATTTGATTCAAAAAGCTTTATTTGAACATGTTTGACTTTCATTTTATCCAATTAGCTTTGTTTGAATGTTTTTACTTTCATTTGATTCAATTAGCTTTGTACAATGAATTTGAATTTCATTTGATTAAATTAGCTTTGTTGAATGCATTAGACTTTAATTTGATTAAAAAAGCTTTTTGTTCACTATGTTTGACTTTCATTTGATTCAATTAGCTTTATTGAATGCATTTGATTTTCATTTGATTCAAAAAGCTTTATTTGAATGTGTTTTACTTTCATTTGATTCAATTAGCTTTGCTTGAATGTGTTTGACTTTCATTTCATTCAATTAGCTTTATCGAATGCATTTGACTTTCATTTGATTCAAAAAGCTTTATTGAATGCATTTGACTTTCATTTGATTCAAGAAGATTTGTTTGAGTGTGTTTGACTTTCATTTGATTCAATTAGCTTTGTTTGAATGAGTTTGACTTTCATTTGATTCAATTAGATTTGTAGAATGCATTTGACTTTCATTTGATTTAAATTAGCTTTGTTGAATGCATTTGACTTTCATTTGATTCAAAAAGCTTTGTTTGAATGTGTTTGACTTTCATTTGATTTAAATAGATTTGTTTGAATGTGTTTGACTTTTATTTGATTCAAAAAGATTTGTTTTGAATGTCTTTGTCTTTCATTTGATTCAATTAGCTTTGTTTGAATGTGTTTGACTTTCTTTTGATTCGTTTAGCTTTGTAGAATGCATTTGACTTTCATTTGATTCAATTAGCTTTGTTGAATGCATTTGACTTTCAATTGATTCAGAAAAGCTTTATTTGAATGTGTTTGACTTTTCATTTGATTCAATTAGCTTTATAGAATGCAATGACTTTCATTTGATTCAAAAAGCTCTGTTTGAATGTGTTTGACTTTCATTTGATTCAAAAAGCTTTGTTTGAATGTGTTTAACTTTTATTTGATTCAATTAACTTTGTTTGAATGTGTTTGACTTTCATTTGATTCAATTAGCTTTGTTGAATGCATTTGACTTTCATTTAATTCAAAAAGCTTTGTTTGAATGTTTTTTACTCTTATTTGATTTAATTAGCTTTGTTTGAATGTGTTTGACTTTCATTACATTCAATTAGCTTTGTAGAATGCAGTTGATTTTTATTTGATTTAATTAGCTTTGTTTAAATGTTTTTTACTTTCATTTGATTCAATTAGCTTTGTTTGAATGTGTTCGACTTTCATTTGATTCAATTAACTTTGTTGAATGCTTTTGACTTTCTTTTGATTCAAAAAGCTTTGTTTGAATGTGTTTGACTTTCATTTGAATTAAATAGCTTTGTTTAATTATGTATGACTTTCATTTGATTCAATTAGCATTGTAGAATGCATTAGACTTTAATTTGATTCAAAAAGCTTTATTTGAATGTGTTTGACTTTCATTTGATTCAATTAGTTTGAATGAATTTGACTTTCATTTGATTCAAAAAGCTTTGTTTAAATGTGTTTGACTTTCATTTGATTCAATTAGTTTTGTTTGAATGTGTTTGACTTTCATTCGATTCATTTAGCTTTCATGAATGAATTTGACTTTCATTTGATTCAAAAAGCTCTGTTTGTATGTGTTTGACTTTCATTTGATGCAAAAAGCTTTTTTTGAATGTTTTTAACTTTCATTTGATTCAATTAGGTTTGTATGATTGAGTTTGACTTTTATTCGAATCAATTAGCTTTGATGAATGCATTTGACTTTCATTTGATTCAAAAAGTTCTGTTTGAATGTGTTTGACTTTCATTTGATTCAAAAAGCTTTTTTTGAATGTTTTTAACTTTCATTTGATTCAATTAGGTTTGTTTAATTGTGTTTGACTTTTATTTGATTCAATTAGCTTTGTAGAATGCATTAAACTTTAATTTGAATCAAAAAGATTTGGTTAACTGTGTTTGACTTTCATTTGATTCAATTAGCTTTATTGAATGCATTTGACTTTCATTTGATTCAAAAAGAATTGATTGAATGTGTTTTACTTTCATTTGATTCAATTAGCTTTGTTTGAATGTGTTTGACTTTCATTTGTTTCAATTAGCTTTGTACAATGCATTTGACTTTCGTTTGATTTAATTAGCTTTGTTAAATGTATTTGACTTTCATTTGATTCAGAAAGCTTTGTTTGAATGTGTTTGACTTTCATTTGATTTAATTAGCTTTGTTTAAATGTGTTTGACTTTTATTTGATTCAAAAAAGCTTTGTTTTGAATGTGTTTGAGTTTCATTTAATTCGTTTAGCTTTGTAGAATGCATTTGACTTTCATTTGATTTAAATAGCTTTGATGAATGCATTTGACTTTCATTTGATTCAAAAAGCTCTGTTTGAATGTGTTTGACTTTCCTTTGATTCAATTAGTTTATCTAGAATGTGTTTGACTTTTATTTGATTAAATAAGCTTTGTTTAATTTTGTTTGAATTTTATTTGATTCTATTAGCTTTGTAGAATGCATTAGACTTTAATTTGAATCAAAAAGCTTTGGTTGATTATGTTTGACTTTCATTTCAATCAATTAGCTTTATTGAATGCGTTTGACTTTCATTTGATTCAAGAAGATTTGTTTGAATGTGTTTGACTTTCATTTGATTCAATTAGCTTTGCTTGAATGAGTTTGACTTTCATTTGATTCAATTAGCTTTGTAGAATGCATTTGACTTTCATTTGATTTAATTAGCTTTGTTGAATGCATTTGACTTTCATTTGATTCAGAAAGATTTGTTTGAATGTGTTTGACTTTCATTTGATTTAATTAGCTTTGTTTTAATGTGTTTGACTTTCTTTTAATTCGTTTAGCTTTGTAGAATGCATTTGACTTTCATTTGATTTAATTAGCTTTGTTAACGCTCTGTTTGAATGTGTTTGACTTTCATTTTATTCAATTAGCTTTATAGAATGCATTTGACTTTCATTTTATTCAAAAAGCTCTATTTGAATGTGTTTGACTTTCATTTGATTCAATTAGGTTTGTTTGAATGTGTTTGACTTTCATTTGATTCAATTAGCTTTGTTTGAATGTGTTTGAATTTCATTTGATTCAATTAGCTTTGTTTGAATGTGTTTGACTTTTATTTGATTTAAAAAGATTTGTTTAAATGTGTTTGACTTTTATTTTATTCAATTAGCTTTGTTTGAATGTGTTTGACTTTCATTTGATTCAATTAGCTTTGTACAATGCATTAGACTTTAATTTGATTCAAAAAGCTTTTTTTGCATGTGTTTGACTTTCCTTTGAATCAATTAGCTTTGTTTGGAGGTGTTTGACTTTAATTTGATTCAAAAATCTTTGTTTGAATGTGTTTGACTTTAATTTGATTCAAAAAGCTTTGTTTGAACGTGTATGACTTTCATTTTGTTCAATTAGCTTTGTTTAAATGTGTTTGACTTTCTTTTAATTCGTTTAGCTTTGTAGAATGATGTGTAAACAAGATGAGAAACCTTGTTACAAAAATGATAAGTTAAAAGATTCAAAGGATTTTAAGATTCAATTATCAAGTGATCAGTTTAGTTAGGGGAACTCTCACCCTAAGCTAAGGATATAGCAAAGAGGAACTCTCACTCGTTTGCTTGGGATAGTCTAGATGAGGGAACTCTCACCAAATCATAAACTATAAGTCCTAATCTTGGGAACTCTCACCAAAACTAACACTCTTCAAATTCGGATACTCAAATTTGGAAAACAAAGTGAACTAAACTCAAGTCACTTCAATTAACAAAACACACGTTTTAGGCAAATAATCTTGGATGATTTTTCATTCATTCAAAGTATGCTATTTATAGCATCAATACAACCTTTTCACTTGCCTACTTTAATTAACAAAATGAAATAGACAAAAGGAAATTAACTAAGGGAATGAGTGGAGAATACACGTCCCACTTAACCCCATTACAAACATGATTAAACTAATTAAAAGACCTAAAGACTAGGCTTGAAACAAGGGAAGATGACCAGCCAAAATAGCATCCAAAGAGCATCACAAACACACGCTCAAAACAGCCACCCTTCAAGCTTTTGTAACTCCCATTTTAATGCCTTGATTCACGCCTCTTTATTCTTCATAACCCCCAAATAATGAGGTGCAATGTTCAGCCAACAAACTCCATAATTCACGCCCAACAAGTGCCATGAATCACGCCACTTTAATCAGCCCAAGTAACTTACAAACGGCTAGCATGAATTACGCCCAAACCGTCTCCAATTCAGCTTGCCCTTTAACGTGTAATTGGAGCTTGAAAAACCGTCACTTGCTAGATACTTTCTACAAGGTTAATTACACTAAGTGAAGTGTAACCACTTGTAAAATCTTTCGGACCAAAACCGTGCAAAGGATTAAGGAATGATTTGGACAGAAACAATTCCTTTGCATTGCTTTGAACTTGGACCTCACCTTGACCACTTGGATTATTACAAACGTTAGAACTTTGACCATATTGGTCATCCTCCTCGTCTTCAAAAGGAATTGCCCTCAATTCGTCATCATCAAAGTATGGAGCAAGGTCCCCAACGTTGAATGTGCTTGAGACACCAAATTGGCCCCCCAAATCAACCTTGTATGCATTGTCATTGATCTTTTCCACGATTTCAAATGGTCCTTCGGCTCTTGGCATAAGTTTGTTCTTTCTTTTGCTAGGAAACCTCTCTTTCCTCATGTAAATCCATACTAAGTCACCAACTTCAAATTGCTTCACGTTTTTCACCCTCTTGTTGGCTTGTTTCTTGTAGACTTCATTTGCTTTCTCAATGTTCTTCCTAACTTCCTTGTGAACTTTCAACATGAACTCGGCTTGTTCCTTAGCTCCACCATGAACGAACTTGTCTTGTGGCAAAGCTATGAGATCAATAGGAACATAAGGATTGACACCATAGACTACTTCAAAAGGAGAGTACTTTGTAGTAGCACTAGGAGTCCGATTGTAAGCAAACTCGGCATGAGCTAGCTTGACATCCCAATCCTTAGCACTCTTACTAACCAAGGTCCTAAGCAACGAACCCAGAACTCTATTCACCACTTCAGTTTGCCCATCGGTTTGTGGATGGTGTGAAGTAGAAAACAGCAGCTTTGTTCCCATTAGGCGCCATATTGATTTCCAAAAATGACTAAGAAATTTTGTATCACGATCGGACACAATGGTGCGTGGCACCCCATGAAAACGAACCACTTCTTCAAAGTATAACTTAGCCACTTTCATAGCATCTTCGGTTTTGTGACAAGGAATGAAATGAGCCATTTTCGAAAACCGATCAACAACCACCATGATTGAGTCTTTACCCCTTTGAGTTCTAGGTAAAGCCACAATGAAATCCATGCTCACATCCTCCCAAGGTCTTTCCGGAACTGGCAAAGGCTTGTAGAGACCTTTGTGAAACACCATCTTGGCCCTTTGACAAGTAGAACAACGACTAACCACATGATGAACCGTGGCTAACATTTTCGGCCAATAAAAGTGAGCTTGAAGAAGCTCCATTGTTTTTTGAATTCCCACGTGACCAGCTAGACCTCCTCCATGAGCCTCATGAATCAACAAGCTTCTAATTGGACATTTAGGAATGCATAACCGATTTCCCTTAAAAAGAAAGCCATCATGTAAGGAAAATAAGTCATATACTCCATGGACACATTTCTGTATTATTCCATTGAAATCGCCATCCTCCTTGTAGTATGCTTTGATCAAATCAAACCCAAGAACCTTTGCTTCGACAACTCCAAGCAAATTGTGTCTCCTAGATAAGGCATCCGCAACAACATTAGCCTTTCCACTCTTGTATTTAGAGGAAAAGTTAAAGGTTTGCAAGAATTCAACCCATTTAGCATGTCTTGAATTCAACTTCTTTTGACCATGGATGAACCTTAAAGATTCATGGTCCGAATGTAATATGAACGGTTGTGGTCTCAAGTAGTGTGACCAATGATCTAGAGCTCGTACCATAGCATAGAACTCTTTATCATAGGTGGAATAATTCAACTTGCCTTGACTCAATTTTTCACTGAAATAAGCAATTGGACGCCCTTCTTGAATCAAAACTGCTCCAATCCCCTTCCCACTTGCGTCACACTCAACTTCAAATGGTTTGGAAAAATCAGGGAGTGCAAGAATAGGAGTGTTGCACATTTTCTCCTTGACTTCCTCAAAGGCCTTTTGAGCTTGTGTAGTCAATTCAAACGTCCCCTTTTTAGTACACTCAGTTATAGGAGCCATGAGTGTGCTAAAATTCTTGATAAATCTTCTATAGAAAGAAGCTAGACCATGGAAAGAACGGACCTCCGTGAGTGTTTTCGGACTAGGCCATGATTGAATTGCTTCAACCTTGCAAGGATCCACCTTCACGCCATTACCTGAAACTATGTAACCAAGAAAAGTGACCTCATATAACATAAAATCACATTTTTCAAGTTTCCCATACAATTTTTGCGTTCTTAAAACAGAAAAAACTTGAAACAAATGTTCTAAATGCTCATCCTTATTTTTAGAGTAAATAAGGATATCATCAAGGTACACCACCACGAATTTGCCAAGGAATGGCCTCAACACCTCGTTCATTAATCTCATGAACGTGCTAGGTGCATTGGTCAATCCAAATGGCATTACAAGCCATTCATACAACCCATGCTTTGTCTTGAATGCAGTCTTCCATTCATCACCTTCCCTCATACGAATTTGATGGTAACCACTTCTCAAATCAACTTTTGAAAATACATTTGAACCACTCAATTCGTCCAACATATCATCTAGTCTTGGAATTGGGAACCTGTACTTGATAGTAATATTGTTAACAGCTCTACTATCAATGCACATACGCCAAGTACCATCCTTTTTAGGAACCAACAAAGCAGGAACTGCACATGGACTCATAGATTCACGCACATAGCCCATACCCATCAATTCTTCGATTTGTCTTTGCAACTCCTTAGTTTCTAAAGGGTTACATCTATAGGCAGGTTTATTTGGTAGAGGTGCGCCTGGAATGAGATCAATTTGATGCTCAATCCCTCTCAAGGGTGGTAATCCCTTAGGTAACTCATCAGGAAAAACATCCTCAAACTCTTTAATCAACTTTGCAAGTTTAGGATTTTGACTCACAAATTTTTCATGGATTTCTTTAGAGTACAACATGAATATCTCTTCCTCACCCTCAAACTCCCTCTCAAACTCTTTACAAGATAATAAAGAAATTTGTGACTTTTGTGGTTGTGAAAACCGTGGGGGTGGTAAAGGGTGCAACTTCTTTTGTTTCCCTTGGTGAGTGATAGTGTAGGTGTTATGGTACCCATCATGGATAGATTTTTTATCAGATTGCCACGGTCTACCAAGAAGAATATGACAAGCATCCATTAAAACAACATCACACAATTGACTATCATGATATGAACCAATCGAAAAATTCACCATACATTGCTTTCTAACCCCAGTGCTAGCATTAGAATCTAACCAACTCAATTTGTAAGGATGTGGATGATTAGTGGTGGTAAGACCTAGTTTAGATACTAAAGTTTTCGACACAGTATTAGCCTCACTGCCCCCATCAATAATTAAATCACATACCTCGTCACCAACTTTACATTTGGTGATGAAAATGTGTTGTCTTTGTGGCGCCAAAGGTTCCTCCACACGAGCTTGCAAAGCTCTCCTAACCACCAAGTTTGTTTTGTCCTCCATTTCAGGATAGCATTGGTCCTCCTCCTCATCCTTTTCATGCGGGGTCACCTCCTTCTCTTCTTCAGACTCAAATTCCTCCCAATTGATGCTTTGGGTGGCTATGAGTTTAACCTCTTGCATGGTTAAGGCTCTTGAATTAGGACAATCTTTTTTATAATGTCCTCTACCTCCACACTTGTAACATACAATGTCACTAAGTTTGAAGTCTTTCGTGTTCCTCTTAGGTGGCTCATTAGGCTTGCTAAAAGAAGAACCCTCCTTCGAGTTGAAGGGTGGTTTACGTACCACTGGAGTAGTAGTAGGCGTTTTCTTCCTTCTCCTTTTAGCATCAAACTTTGTCACAAGTTTGCAAGCTTCCACAAACGTGAGGTTAGTGTAACCGTCAAGTTTGTCTTGTAACTCTTGTTCCAACCCAGCTACAAAACGTCCCAACTTCAGCTCTTCATTTTCAGTCACCTCACATACAATGGCAAGCCTATCAAATTCTTTGATATAGTCTTCCACCGAATCACCATTTTGTTGGAGAGTACTCCATTTCACATACTGATTTTGCTTGTAATTGTGAGGAATGAAACGATCTCTCATTCTTTTCTTCAGCTTTTCCCAAGTGGAAATGTGAGCCTTACCCCTAAGGGTACGCCCCCTTTGTTCTCCTTGCAACCAACTGTCACCATAGCCCTTCAGTTTGACTTTGGCTATCTTGTACTGTTGAACCGTCTCATGGATGTCCTTGTACTCAAAGTACCTTTCCAAGGATTTCTCCCACTCCAAGTACTTCTCCGGATCAAGTGTCCCATCAAAGGCAGGAACGTCCACTTTGAGACTCCTATCCTCCCTCCTAGGTGGAGGGTCTTCACCTTGATCTCTCCTATCTTGCTCGTTCATGAGCCTTGCCATCAAGGCAGCAAGGTTCCCTTGTAGATTGGCATTGGTTTCGGCCAACCTTTCCTGACTAGCAATGGATCGATTAAGAGCTTCCAATGCTGTCCTCAAATCTTGATTTTCTCCCATGGTATGTAGGTATTCGACCCCTCTGGAAAATTTAAGAAAATTTCCCCCTACCTGACGCGCCAAATGATGTGTAAACAAGATGAGAAACCTTGTTACAAAAATGATAAGTTAAAAGATTCAAAGGATTTTAAGATTCAATTATCAAGTGATCAGTTTAGTTAGGGGAACTCTCACCCTAAGCTAAGGATATAGCAAAGAGGAACTCTCACTCGTTTGCTTGGGATAGTCTAGATGAGGGAACTCTCACCAAATCATAAACTATAAGTCCTAATCTTGGGAACTCTCACCAAAACTAACACTCTTCAAATTCGGATACTCAAATTTGGAAAACAAAGTGAACTAAACTCAAGTCACTTCAATTAACAAAACACACGTTTTAGGCAAATAATCTTGGATGATTTTTCATTCATTCAAAGTATGCTATTTATAGCATCAATACAACCTTTTCACTTGCCTACTTTAATTAACAAAATGAAATAGACAAAAGGAAATTAACTAAGGGAATGAGTGGAGAATACACGTCCCACTTAACCCCATTACAAACATGATTAAACTAATTAAAAGACCTAAAGACTAGGCTTGAAACAAGGGAAGATGACCAGCCAAAATAGCATCCAAAGAGCATCACAAACACACGCTCAAAACAGCCACCCTTCAAGCTTTTGTAACTCCCATTTTAATGCCTTGATTCACGCCTCTTTATTCTTCATAACCCCCAAATAATGAGGTGCAATGTTCAGCCAACAAACTCCATAATTCACGCCCAACAAGTGCCATGAATCACGCCACTTTAATCAGCCCAAGTAACTTACAAACGGCTAGCATGAATTACGCCCAAACCGTCTCCAATTCAGCTTGCCCTTTAACGTGTAATTGGAGCTTGAAAAACCGTCACTTGCTAGATACTTTCTACAAGGTTAATTACACTAAGTGAAGTGTAACCACTTGTAAAATCTTTCGGACCAAAACCGTGCAAAGGATTAAGGAATGATTTGGACAGAAACAATTCCTTTGCATTGCTTTGAACTTGGACCTCACCTTGACCACTTGGATTATTACAAACGTTAGAACTTTGACCATATTGGTCATAGAATGCATTTGACTTTCATTTGATTCAATTAGCTTTGTTGAATGCATTTGACTTTCATTTGATTCAGAATGCTTTATTTGAATGTGTTTGCCTTTCATTTGATTCAATTAGCTTTATAGAATGCATTTGACTTTCATTTGATTCAAAAAGCTCTATTTGAATGTGTTTGACTTTCATTTGATTGAATTAGGTTTGTTTGAATGTGTTTGAATTTCATTTGATTCAATTAGCTTTGTTTGAATGTGTTTGACTTTTATTTGATTTAAAAAGATTTGTTTAAATGTGTTTGACTTTTATTTTATTCAATTAGCTTTGTTTGAATGTGTTTGACTTTCATTTGATTCAATTAGCTTTGTACAATGCATTAGACTTTAATTTGATTCAAAAAGCTTTTTTTGCATGTGTTTGACTTTCCTTTGAATCAATTAGCTTTGTTTGGAGGTGTTTGACTATAATTTGATTCAAAAATCTTTGTTTGAATGTGTTTGACTTTCATTTCATTCAATTAGCTTTGCTTGAATGTGTTTGACTTTCATTTGAATCAATTAGCTTTGTAGAGTTCATTTGACTTTTCATTTGATTAAATTAGCCTTGTTGAATGCATTTGACTTTCATTTGATTCAGAAAGCTTTGCTTGAATGTGTTTGACTTTCATTTGATTTAATTAGCTTTGTTTGAATGTGTTTGACTTTAATTTGATTCAAAAAGCTTTGTTTGAACGTGTTTGACTTTCATTTTATTCAATTAGCTTTGTTTAAATGTGTTTGACTTTCTTTTGATTCGTTTAGCTTTGTAGAATGCATTTGACTTTCATTTGATTCACTTAGCTTTGTTAAATGCATTTGACTTTCATTTGATTCAGAATGCTTTATTTGAATGTGTTTGACTTTCATTTGATTCAATTAGCTTTATAGAATGCATTTGACTTGCATTTGATTCAAAAAGCTCTGTTTGAATGTGTTTGACTTTCATTTGATTCAATTAGGTTTGTTTGAATGTGTTTGACTTTCATTTTATTCAATTAACTTTGTTTGAATGTGTTTGAATTTCATTTGATTCAATTAGCTTTGTTTGAATGTGTTTGACTTTTATTTGATTTAAAAAGATTTGTTTAAATGTGTTTGACTTTTATTTTATTCAATTAGCTTTGTTTGAATGTGTTTGACTTTCATTTGATTCAATTAGCTTTGTAGAATGCATTTGACTTTCATTTGATTTAATTAGCTTTGTTCAATGCATTTGACTTTCATTTGATTCAGAAAGCTTTGTTTGAATGTGTTTGACTTTCATTTGATTTAATTAGCTTTGTTTGAATGTGTTTAACTTTTATTTGATTCAAAAAAGCTTTGTTTGAATGTGTTTGAGTTTCATTTGATTCGTTTAGCTTTGTAGAATGCATTTGAATTTCATTTGATTTAAATAGCTTTGTTGCATGCATTTGACTTTCATTTGATTCAAAAAGCTCTATTTGAATGTGTTTGACTTTCCTTTGATTCAATTAGTTTTTCTAGAATGTGTTTGACTTTTATTTGATTAAATTAGCTTTGTTTAATTGTGTTTGACTTTTATTTGATTCAATTAGCTTTGTAGAATGCATTAGACTTTAATTTGAATCAAAAAGCTTTGGTTGATTATGTTTGACTTTCATTTGATTCAATTAGCTTTATTGAATGCATTTGACTTTCATTTGATTCAAGAAGATTTGTTTGAATGTGTTTGACTTTCATTTGATTCAATTGGCTTTGTTTGAATGTGTTTGACTTTCATTTGTTTCAATTAGCTTTGTACAATGCATTTGACTTTCATTTGATTTAATTAGCTTTGTTGAATGCATTTGACTTTCATTTGATTCAGAAAGATTAGTTTGAATGTCTTTGGCTTTCATTTGATTTAATTAGCTTTGTTTGAATGTGTTTGACTTTCTTTTGATTCGTTTAGCTTTGTAGAATGCATTTGACTTTCATTTGATTTAATTAGCTTTGTTAACGCTCTGCTTGAATGTGTTTGACTTTCATTTGATTCAATTAGCTTTATAGAATGCATTTGACTTTCATTTTATTCAAAAAGCTCTGTTTGAATGTGTTTGACTTTCATTTGATTTAATTAGGTTTGTTTGAATGTGTTTGACTTTCATTTGATTCAATTAGCTTTGTTTGAATGTGTTTGACTTTCATTTGATTCAATTAGCTTTGTACAATGCATTAGACTTTAATTTGATTCAAAAAGCTTTTTTTGAATGTGTTTGACTTTCCTTTGAATCAATTAGCTTTGTTTGGAGGTGTTTGACTTTAATTTGATTCAAAAATCTTTGTTTGAATGTGTTTGACTTTCATTTCATTCAATTAGCTTTGCTTGAATGTGTTTGACTTTCATTTGAATCAATTAGCTTTGTAGAGTTCATTTGACTTTCATTTGGTTAAATTAGCCTTGTTGAATGCATTTGACTTTCATTTGATTCAGAAAGCTTTGTTTGAATGTGTTTGACTTTCATTTGATTTAATTAGCTTTGTTTGAATGTGTTTGACTTTAATTTGATTCAAAAAGCTTTGTTTGAACGTGTTTGACTTTCATTTTATTCAATTAGCTTTGTTTAAATGTGTTTGACTTTCTTTTGATTCGTTTAGCTTTGTAGAATGCATGTGACTTTCATTTGATTCACTTAGCTTTGTTAAATGCATTTGACTTTCATTTGATTCAGAATGCTTTATTTGAATGTGTTTGACTTTCATTTGATTCAATTAGCTTTATAGAATGCATTTGACTTTCATTTGATTCAAAAAGCTCTGTTTGAATGTGTTTGACTTTCATTTGATTCAATTAGGTTTGTTTGAATGTGTTTGACTTTCATTTTATTCAATTAGCTTTGTTTGAATGTGTTTGAATTTCATTTGATTCAATTAGCTTTGTTTGAATGTGTTTGACTTGTATTTGATTTAAAAAGATTTGTTTAAATGTGTTTGACTTTTATTTTATTCAATTAGCTTTGTTTGAATGTGTTTGACTTTCATTTGATTCAATTAGCTTTGTAGAATGCATTTGACTTTCATTTGATTTAATTAGCTTTGTTCAATGCATTTGACTTTCATTTGATTCAGAAAGTTTTGTTTGAATGTGTTTGACTTTCATTTGATTTAATTAGCTTTGTTTGAATGTGTTTAACTTTTATTTGATTCAAAAAAGCTTTGTTTGAATGTGTTTGAGTTTCATTTGATTCGTTTAGCTTTGTAGAATGCATTTGAATTTCATTTGATTTAAATAGATTTGATGAATGCATTTGACTTTCATTTGATTCAAAAAGCTCTGTTTGAATGTGTTTGACTTTCCTTTGATTCAATTAGTTTTTCTAGAATGTGTTTGACTTTTATTTGATTAAATTAGCTTTGTTTAATTGTGTTTGACTTTTATTTGATTCAATTAGCTTTGTAGAATGCATTAGACTTTAATTTGAATCAAAAAGCTTTGGTTGATTATGTTTGACTTTCATTTGATTCAATTAGCTTTATTGAATGCATTTGACTTTCATTTGATTCAAGAAGATTTGTTTGAATGTGTTTGACTTTCATTTGATTTAATTAGCTTTGATAACGCTTTGTTTGAATGTGTTTGACTTTCATTTGATTCTATTAGCTTTATAGAATGCATTTGACTTTCATTTTATTCAAAAAGCTCTGTTTGAATGTGTTTGACTTTCATTTGATTCAATTAGGTTTGTTTGAATGTGTTTGACTTTCATTTGAGTCAATTAGCTTTGTTTGAATGTGTTTGACTTTCATTTGATTCACTTAGCTTTGTACAATGCATTAGACATTAATTTGATTCAAAAAGCTTTTTTCGAATGTGTTTGACTTTCCTTTGAATCAATTAGCTTTGTTTGGAGGTGTTTGACTTTAATTTGATTCAAAAATCTTTGTTTGAATGTGTTTGACTTTCATTTCATTCAATTAGCTTTGCTTGAATGGGTTTGACTTTCATTTGAATCAATTAGCTTTGTAGAGTTCATTTGACTTTCATTTGATTAAATTAGCCTTGTTGAATGCATTTGACTTTCATTTGATTCAGAAAGCTTTGTTTGAATGTGTTTGACTTTCATTTGATTTAATTAGCTTTGTTTAAATGTGTTTGACTTTAATTTGATTCAAAAAGCTTTGTTTGAACGTGTTTGACTTTCAATTTATTCAATTAGCTTTGTTTAAATGTGTTTGACTTTCATTTGATTCAGAATGCTTTATTTGAATGTGTTTGACTTTCATTTGATTCAATTAGCTTTATAGAATGCATTTGACTTTCATTTGATTCAAAAAGCTCTGTTTGAATGTGTATGACTTTCATTTGATTTAATTAGGTTTGTTTGAATGTGTTTGACTTTCATTTGATTCAATTAGCTTTGTTTGAATGTGTTCGAATTTCATTTGATTCAATTAGCTTTTTTTTAATGTGTTTGACTTTTATTTGATTTAAAAAGATTTGTTTAAATGTGTTTGACTTTTATTTTATTCAATTAGCTTTGTTTGAATGTGTTTGACTTTCATTTGATTCAATTAGCTTTGTAGAATGCATTTGACTTTCATTTGATTTAATTAGCTTTGTTCAATGCATCTGACTTTCATTTGATTCAGAAAGCTTTGTTTGAATGTGTTTGACTTACATTTGATTTAAATAGATTTGTTTGAATGTGTTTGACTTTTATTTGATTCAAAAAGATTTGTTTGAATGTCTTTGTCTTTCATTTGATTCAATTAGCTTTGTTTGAATGTGTTTGACTTTCTTTTGATTCGTTTAGCTTTGTAGAATGCATTTGACTTTCATTTGATTCAATTAGCTTTGTTGAATGCATTTGACTTTCATTTGATTTAGAAAGCTTTATTTGAATGTGTTTGACTTTCATTTGATTCAATTAGCTTTGTCGAATGCATTTGACTTTCATTTGATTTAATTAGCTTTGTTGAATGCATTTGACTTTCATTTGATTCAGAAAGATTAGTTTGAATGTGTTTGACTTTCATTTGATTTAATTAGCTTTGTTTGAATGTGTTTGACTTTCTTTTGATTCGTTTAGCTTTGTAGAATGCATTTGACTTTCATTTGATTTAATTAGCTTTGTTAACGCTCTGTTTGAATGTGTTTGACTTTCATTTGATTCAATTACCTTTATAGAATGCATTTGACTTTCATTTTATTCAAAAAGCTCTGTTTGAATGTGTTTGACTTTCATTTGATTCAATTAGGTTTGTTTGAATGTGTTTGACTTTCATTTGATTCAATTACCTTTGTTTGAATGTGTTTGACTTTCATTGGATTCAATTAGCTTTGTACAATGCATTAGACTTTAATTTGATTCAAAAAGCTTTTTTTGAATGTGTTTGACTTTTCTTTGAATCAATTAGCTTTGTTTGGAGGTGTTTGAATTTAATTTGATTCAAAAATCTTTGTTTGAATGTGTTTGACTTTCATTTGATTCAATTAGCTTTGTTTGAATGTGTTTGACTTTAATTTGATTCAAAAAGCTTTGTTTGAACGTGTATGACTTTCATTTTATTCAATTAGCTTTGTTTAAATGTGTTTGACTTTCTTTTGATTCGTTTAGCTTTGTAGAATGCATTTGACTTTCATTTGATTCAATTAGCTTTGTTGAATGCATTTGACTTTCATTTGATTCAGAATGCTTTATTTGAATGTGTTTGACTTTCATTTGATTCAATTAGCTTTATAGAATGCATTTGACTTTCATTAGATTCAAAAAGCTCTGTTTGAATGTGTTTGACTTTCATTTGATTCAATTAGGTTTGTTTGAATGTGTTTGACTTTCATTTGATTCAATTAGCTTTGTTTGAATGTGTTCGAATTTCATTTGATTCAATTAGCTTTGTTTGAAAGTGTTTGACTTTTATTTGATTTAAAAAGATTTGTTTAAATGTGTTTGACTTTTATTTTATTCAATTAGCTTTGTTTGAATATGTTTGACTTTCATTTGATTCAATTAGCTTTGTAGAAGGCATTTGACTTTCATTTGATTTAATTAGCTTTGTTCAATGCATTTGACTTTCATTTGATTCAGAAAGCATTGTTTGAATGTGTTTGACTTTCATTTGATTTAAATAGATTTGTTTGAATGTGTTTGACTTTTATTTGATTCAAAAAGATTTGTTTGAATGTCTTTGTCTTTCATTTGATTCAATTAGCTTTGTTTGAATGTGTTTGACTTTCTTTTGATTCGTTTAGCTTTGTAGAGTTCATTTGACTTTCATTTGATTAAATTAGCTTTGTTGAATGCATTTGACTTTCATTTGATTCAGAAAGCTTTATTTGAATGTGTTTGACTTTCATTTGATTCAATTAGCTTTATAGAATGCATTTGACTTTCATTTGATTCAAAAAGCTCTGTTTGAATGTGTTTGACTTTCATTTGATTCAATTAGGTTTTTTGACTGTGTTTGACTTTCATTTGATTCAATTAGCGTTGTTTGAATGTGTTTTAATTTCATTTGATTCAATTAGCTTTGTTAGAATGTGTTTGACTTTTATTTGATTAAAAAAGATTTTTTTAAATGTGTTTGACTTTTATTTTATTCAATTAGCTTTGTTTGAATGTGGTTGACTTTCATTTGATTCAATTAGCTTTGTAGAATGCATTTGACTTTCATTTGATTTAATTAGCTTTGTTGAATGCATTTGACTTTCATTTGATTTAGAAAGCTTTGTTTGAATGTGTTTGACTTTCATTTGATTTAAATAGATTTGTTTAAATGTGTTTGACTTTTATTTGATTCAAAAAGATTTGTTTGAATGTCTTTGTCTTTCATTTGATTCAATTAGCTTTGTTTGAATGTGTTTGACTTTCTTTTGATTCGTTTAGCTTTGTAGAATGCATTTGACTTTCATTTGATTCAATTAGCTTTGTTGAATGCATTTGACTTTCATTTGATTCAGAAAGCTTTATTTGAATGTGTTTGACTTTCATTTGATTCAATTAGCTTTATAGAATGCATTTGACTTTCATTTGATTCAAAAAGCTCTGTTTGAATGTGTTTGACATTCATTTAATTCAATTAGGTTTGTTTGACTGTGTTTGACTTTCATTTGATTCAATTAGCTTTGTTTTTATGTGTTTGAATTTCATTTGATTCAATTAGCTTTGTTTGAATGTGTTTGACTTTTATTTGATTTAAAAAGATTTGTTTAAATGTGTTTGACTTTTATTTTATTCAATTAGCTTTGTTTGAATGTGTTTGACTTTCATTTGATTCAATTAGCTTTGTAGAAGGCATTTGACTTTCATTTGATTTAATTAGCTTTGTTCAATGCATTTGACTTTCATTTGATTCAGAAAGCTTTGTTTGAATGTGTTTGACTTTCATTTGATTTAAATAGATTTGTTTGAATGTTTTTGACTTTTATTTGATTCAAAAAGATTTGTTTGAATGTCTTTGTCTTTCATTTGATTCAATTAGTTTTGTTTGAATGTGTTTGACTTTCTTTTGATTCGTTTAGCTTTGTAGAATGCATTTGACATTCATTTGATTCAATTAGTTTTGTTGAATGCATTTGACTTTCATTTGATTCAGAAAGCTTTATTTGAATGTGTTTGACTTTCATTTGATTCAATTAGCTTTGTCGAATGCATTTGACTTTCATTTGATTTAATTAGCTTTGTTGAATGCATTTGACTTTCATTTGATTCAGAAAGATTAGTTTGAATGTGTTTGACTTTCATTTGATTTAATTAGCTTTGTTTGAATGTGTTTGACTTTCTTTTGATTCGTTTAGCTTTGTAGAATGCATTTGACTTTCATTTGATTTAATTAGCTTTGTTAACGCTCTGTTTGAATGTGTTTGACTTTCATTTGATTCAATTAGCTTTATAGAATGCATTTGACTTTCATTTTATTCAAAAAGCTCTGTTTGAATGTGTTTGACTTTCATTTGATTCAATTAGGTTTGTTTGAATGTGTTTGACTTTCATTTGATTCAATTAGCTTTGTTTGAATGTTTTTGACTTTCATTTGATTCAATTAGCTTTGTACAATGCATTAGACTTTAATTTGATTCAAAAAGCTTTTTTTGAATGTGTTTGACTTTCCTTTGAATCAATTAGCTTTGTTTGGAGGTGTTTGAATTTAATTTGATTCAAAAATCTTTGTTTGAATGTGTTTGACTTTCATTTGATTCAATTAGCTTTGTTTGAATGTGTTTGACTTTAATTTGATTCAAAAAGCTTTGTTTGAACGTGTTTGACTTTCATTTTATTCAATTAGCTTTGTTTAAATGTGTTTGACTTTCTTTTTATTCGTTTAGCTTTGTAGAATGCATTTTACTTTCATTTGACTCAATTAGCTTTGTTGAATGCATTTGACTTTCATTTGATTCAGAATGCTTTATTTGAATGTGTTTGACTTTCATTTGATTCAATTAGCTTTATAGAATGCATTTGACTTTCATTTGATTCAAAAAGCTCTGTTTGAATGTGTTTGACTTTCATTTGATTCAATTAGGTTTGTTTGAATGTCTTTGTCTTTCATTTGATTCAATTAGCTTTGTTTGAATGTGTTTGACTTTCTTTTGATTCGTTTAGCTTTCTAGAATGCATTTGACATTCATTTGATTCAATTAGCTTTGTTGAATGCATTTGACTTTCATTTGATTCAGAAAGCTTTATTTGAATGTGTTTGACTTTCATTTGATTCAATTAGCTTTGTCGAATGCATTTGACTTTCATTTGATTTAATTAGCTTTGTTGAATGCATTTAACTTTCATTTGATTCAGAAAGATTTGTTTGAATGTGTTTGACTTTCATTTGATTTAATTAGCTTTGTTTGAATGTGTTTGACTTTCTTTTGATTCGTTTAGCTTTGTAGAATGCATTTGACTTTCATTTGATTTAATTAGCTTTGTTAACGCTTTGTTTGAATGTGTTTGACTTTCATTTGATTCAATTAGCTTTATAGAGTGCATTTGACTTTCATTTTATTCAAAAAGCTCTGTTTGAATGTGTTTGACTTTCATTTGATTCAATTAGGTTTGTTTGAATGTGTTTGACTTTCATTTGATTCAATTAGCTTTGCTTGAATGTGTTTGACTTTCATTTGATTCAATTAGCTTTGTACAATGCATTAGACTTTAATTTGATTCAAAAAGCTTTTTTTGAATGTGTTTGACTTTCCTTTGAATCAATTAGCTTTGTTTGGAGGTGTTTGAATTTAATTTGATTCAAAAATTTTTGTTTGAATGTGTTTGACTTTCATTTGATTCAATTAGCTTTGTTTGAATGTGTTTGACTTTAATTTGATTCAAAAAGCTTTGTTTGAACGTGTATGACTTTCATTTTATTCAATTAGCTTTGTTTAAATGTGTTTGACTTTCTTTTAATTCGTTTAGCTTTGTAGAATGCATTTGACTTTCATTTGATTCAATTAGCTTTGTTGAATGCATTTGACTTTCATTTGATTCAGAATGCTTTATTTGAATGTGTTTGACTTTCATTTGATTCAATTAGCTCTGTTTGAATGTGTTTGACTTTCATTTGATTTAATTAGGTTTGTTTGAATGTGTTTGACTTTCATTTGATTCAATTAGCTTTGTTTGAATGTGTTCGAATTTCATTTGATTCAATTAGCTTTTTTTTAATGTGTTTGACTTTTATTTGATTTAAAAAGATTTGTTTAAATGTGTTTGACTTTTATTTTATTCAATTAGCTTTGTTTGAATGTGTTTGACTTTCATTTGATTCAATTAGCTTTGTAGAATGCATTTGACTTTCATTTGATTTAATTAGCTTTGTTCAATGCATTTGACTTTCATTTGATTCAGAAAGCTTTGTTTGAATGTGTTTGACTTTCATTTGATTTAAATAGATTTGTTTGAATGTGTTTGACTTTTATTTGATTCAAAAAGATTTGTTTGAATGTCTTTGTCTTTCATTTGATTCAATTAGCTTTGTTTGAATGTGTTTGACTTTCTTTTGATTCGTTTAGCTTTGTAGAATGCATTTGACATTCATTTGATTCAATTAGTTTTGTTGAATGCATTTGACTTTCATTTGATTCAGAAAGCTTTATTTGAATGTGTTTGACTTTCATTTGATTCAATTAGCTTTGTCGAATGCATTTGACTTTCATTTGATTTAATTAGCTTTGTTGAATGCATTTGACTTTCATTTGATTCAGAAAGATTAGTTTGAATGTGTTTGACTTTCATTTGATTTATTTAGCTTTGTTTGAATGTGTTTGACTTTCTTTTGATTCGTTTAGCTTTGTAGAATGCATTTGACTTTCATTTGATTTAATTAGCTTTGTTAACGCTCTGTTTGAATGTGTTTGACTTTCATTTGATTCAATTAGCTTTACAGAATGCATTTGACTTTCATTTTATTCAAAAAGCTCTGTTTGAATGTGTTTGACTTTCATTTGATTCAATTAGGTTTGTTTGAATGTGTTTGACTTTCATTTGATTCAATTAGCTTTGTTTGAATGTTTTTGACTTTCATTTGATTCAATTAGCTTTGTACAATGCATTAGACTTTAATTTGATTCAAAAAGCTTTTTTTGAATGTGTTTGACTTTCCTTTGAATCAATTAGCTTTGTTTGGAGGTGTTTGAATTTAATTTGATTCAAAAATCTTTGTTTGAATGTGTTTGACTTTCATTTGATTCAATTAGCTTTGTTTGAATGTGTTTGACTTTAATTTGATTCAAAAAGCTTTGTTTGAACGTGTTTGACTTTCATTTTATTCAATTAGCTTTGTTTAAATGTGTTTGACTTTCTTTTTATTCGTTTAGCTTTGTAGAATGCATTTTACTTTCATTTGATTCAATTAGCTTTGTTGAATGCATTTGACTTTCATTTGATTCAGAATGCTTTATTTGAATGTGTTTGACTTTCATTTGATTCAATTAGCTTTATAGAATGCATTTGACTTTCATTTGATTCAAAAAGCTCTGTTTGAATGTGTTTGACTTTCATTTGATTCAATTAGGTTTGTTTGAATGTCTTTGTCTTTCATTTGATTCAATTAGCTTTGTTTGAATGTGTTTGACTTTCTTTTGATTCGTTTAGCTTTCTAGAATGCATTTGACATTCATTTGATTCAATTAGCTTTGTTGAATGCATTTGACTTTCATTTGATTCAGAAAGCTTTATTTGAATGTGTTTGACTTTCATTTGATTCAATTAGCTTTGTCGAATGCATTTGACTTTCATTTGATTTAATAAGCTTTGTTGAATGCATTTAACTTTCATTTGATTCAGAAAGATTTGTTTGAATGTGTTTGACTTTCATTTGATTTAATTAGCTTTGTTTGAATGTGTTTGACTTTCTTTTGATTCGTTTAGCTTTGTAGAATGCATTTAACTTTCATTTGATTTAATTAGCTTTGTTAACGCTTTGTTTGAATGTGTTTGACTTTCATTTGATTCAATTAGCTTTATAGAGTGCATTTGACTTTCATTTTATTCAAAAAGCTCTGTTTGAATATGTTTGACTTTCATTTGATTCAATTAGGTTTGTTTGAATGTGTTTGACTTTCATTTGATTCAATTAGCTTTGCTTGAATGTGTTTGACTTTCATTTGATTCAATTAGCTTTGTACAATGCATTAGACTTTAATTTGATTCAAAAAGCTTTTTTTGAATGTGTTTGACTTTCCTTTGAATCAATTAGCTTTGTTTGGAGGTGTTTGAATTTAATTTGATTCAAAAATTTTTGTTTGAATGTGTTTGACTTTCATTTGATTCAATTAGCTTTGTTTGAATGTGTTTGACTTTAATTTGATTCAAAAAGCTTTGTTTGAACGTGTATGACTTTCATTTTATTCAATTAGCTTTGTTTAAATGTGTTTGACTTTCTTTTAATTCGTTTAGCTTTGTAGAATGCATTTGACTTTCATTTGATTCAATTAGCTTTGTTGAATGCATTTGACTTTCATTTGATTCAGAATGCTTTATTTGAATGTGTTTGACTTTCATTTGATTCAATTAGCTCTGTTTGAATGTGTTTGACTTTCATTTGATTTAATTAGGTTTGTTTGAATGTGTTTGACTTTCATTTGATTCAATTAGCTTTGTTTGAATGTGTTCGAATTTCATTTGATTCAATTAGCTTTTTTTTAATGTGTTTGACTTTTATTTGATTTAAAATGATTTGTTTAAATGTGTTTGACTTTTATTTTATTCAATTAGCTTTGTTTGAATGTGTTTGACTTTCATTTGATTCAATTAGCTTTGTAGAATGCATTTGACTTTCATTTGATTTAATTAGCTTTGTTCAATGCATTTGACTTTCATTTGATTCAGAAAGCTTTGTTTGAATGTGTTTGACTTTCATTTGATTTAAATAGATTTGTTTGAATGTGTTTGACTTTTATTTGATTCAAAAAGATTTGTTTGAATGTCTTTGTCTTTCATTTGATTCAATTAGCTTTGTTTGAATGTGTTTAACTTTCTTTTGATTCGTTTAGCTTTGTAGAATGCATTTGACTTTCATTTGATTCAATTAGCTTTGTTGAATGCATTTGACTTTCATTTGATTCAGAAAGCTTTATTTGAATGTGTTTGACTTTCATTTGATTCAATTAGCTTTGTCGAATGCATTTGACTTTCATTTGATTTAATTAGCTTTGTTGAATGCATTTAACTTTCATTTGATTCAGAAAGATTTGTTTGAATGTGTTTGACTTTCATTTGATTTAATTAGCTTTGTTTGAATGTGTTTGACTTTCTTTTGATTCGTTTAGCTTTGTAGAATGCATTTGACTTTCATTTGATTTAATTAGCTTTGTTAACGCTTTGTTTGAATGTGTTTGACTTTCATTTGATTCAATTAGCTTTATAGAGTGCATTTGACTTTCATTTTATTCAAAAAGCTCTGTTTGAATGTGTTTGACTTTCATTTGATTCAATTAGGTTTGTTTGAATGTGTTTGACTTTCATTTGATTCAATTAGCTTTGCTTGAATGTGTTTGACTTTCATTTGATTCAATTAGCTTTGTACAATGCATTAGACTTTAATTTGATTCAAAAAGCTTTTTTTGAATGTGTTTGACTTTCCTTTGAATCAATTAGCTTTGTTTGGAGGTGTTTGAATTTAATTTGATTCAAAAATTTTTGTTTGAATGTGTTTGACTTTCATTTGATTCAATTAGCTTTGTTTGAATGTGTTTGACTTTAATTTGATTCAAAAAGCTTTGTTTGAACGTGTATGACTTTCATTTTATTCAATTAGCTTTGTTTAAATGTGTTTGACTTTCTTTTAATTCGTTTAGCTTTGTAGAATGCATTTGACTTTCATTTGATTCAATTAGCTTTGTTGAATGCATTTGACTTTCATTTGATTCAGAATGCTTTATTTGAATGTGTTTGACTTTCATTTGATTCAATTAGCTCTGTTTGAATGTGTTTGACTTTCATTTGATATAATTAGGTTTGTTTGAATGTGTTTGACTTTCATTTGATTCAATTAGCTTTGTTTGAATGTGTTCGAATTTCATTTGATTCAATTAGCTTTTTTTTAATGTGTTTGACTTTTATTTGATTTAAAATGATTTGTTTAAATGTGTTTGACTTTTATTTTATTCAATTAGCTTTGTTTGAATGTGTTTGACTTTCATTTGATTCAATTAGCTTTGTAGAATGCATTTGACTTTCATTTGATTTAATTAGCTTTGTTCAATGCATTTGACTTTCATTTGATTCAGAAAGCTTTGTTTGAATGTGTTTGACTTTCATTTGATTTAAATAGATTTGTTTGAATGTGTTTGACTTTTATTTGATTCAAAAAGATTTGTTTGAATGTCTTTGTCTTTCATTTGATTCAATTAGCTTTGTTTGAATGTGTTTGACTTTCTTTTGATTCGTTTAGCTTTGTAGAATGCATTTGACATTCATTTGATTCAATTAGTTTTGTTGAATGCATTTGACTTTCATTTGATTCAGAAAGCTTTATTTGAATGTGTTTGACTTTCATTTGATTTAAATAGATTTGTAGAATGCATTTGACTTTCATTTGATTCAAAAAGCTCTGTTTGAATGTGTTTGACTTTCATTTGATTCAATTAGGTTTGTTTGACTGAGTTTGACTTTCATTTGATTCAATTAGCTTTGTTTGAATGTGTTTTAATTTCATTTGATTCAATTAGCTTTGTTAGAATGTGTTTGACTTTTATTTGATTAAAAAAGATTTGTTTAAATGTGTTTGACTTTTATTTTATTCAATTAGCTTTGTTTGAATGTGGTTGACTTTCATTTGATTCAATTAGCTTTGTAGAATGCATTTGACTTTCATTTGATTTAATTAGCTTTGTTGAATGCATTTGCCTTTCATTTGATTTAGAAAGCTTTGTTTGAATGTGTTTGACTTTCATTTGATTTAAATAGATTTGTTTAAATGTGTTTGACTTTTATTTGATTTAAAAAGATTTGTTTGAATGTCTTTGTCTTTCATTTGATTCAATTAGCTTTGTTTGAATGTGTTTGACTTTCTTTTGATTCGTTTAGCTTTGTAGAATGCATTTGACTTTCATTTGATTCAATTAGCTTTGTTGAATGCATTTGACTTTCATTTGATTCAGAAAGCTTTATTTGAATGTGTTTGACTTTCATTTGATTCAATTAGCTTTATAGAATGCATTTGACTTGCATTTGATTCAAAAATCTCTGTTTGAATGTGTTTGACATTCATTTGATTCAATTAGGTTTGTTTGACTGTGTTTGACTTTCATTTGATTCAATTAGCTTTGTTTTAATGTGTTTGAATTTCATTTGATTCAATAAGCTTTGTTTGAATGTGTTTGACTTTTATTTGATTTAAAAAGATTTGTTTAAATGTGTTTGACTTTTATTTTATTCAATTAGCTTTGTTTGAATGTGTTTGACTTTCATTTGATTCAATTAGCTTTGTAGAAGGCATTTGACTTTCATTTGATTTAATTAGCTTTGTTCAATGCATTTGACTTTCATTTGATTCAGAAAGCTTTGTTTGAATATGTTTGACTTTCATTTGATTTAAATAGATTTGTTTGAATGTGTTTGACTTTTATTTGATTCAAAAAGATTTGTTTGAATGTCTTTGTCTTTCATTTGATTCAATTAGCTTTGTTTGAATGTGTTTGACTTTCTTTTGATTCGTTTAGCTTTGTAGAATGCATTTGACTTTCATTTGATTCAATTAGCTTTGTTGAATGCATTTGACTTTCATTTGATTCAGAAAGCTTTATTTGAATGTGTTTGACTTTCATTTGATTCTATTAGCTTTATAGAATGCATTTGACTTTCATTTGATTCAAAAAGCTCTGTTTGAATGTGTTTGACTTTCATTTGATTCAATTAGGTTTGTTTGAATGTGTTTGACTTTCATTTGATTCAATTAGCTTTGTTTGAATGTGTTCGAATTTCTTTTGATTCAATTAGCTTTTTTTTAAGGTGTTTGACTTTTATTTGATTTAAAAAGATTTGTTTAAATGTGTTTGACTTTTATTTTATTCAATTAGCTTTGTTTGAATGTGTTTGACTTTCATTTGATTCAATTAGCTTTGTAGAATGCATTTGACTTTCATTTGATTTAATTAGCTTTGTTCAATGCATTTGACTTTCATTTGATTCAGAAAGCTTTGTTTGAATGTGTTTGACTTTCATTTGATTTAAATAGATTTGTTTGAATGTGTTTGACTTTTATTTGATTCAAAAAGATTTGTTTGAATGTCTTTGTCTTTCATTTGATTCAATTAGCTTTGTTTGAATGTGTTTGACATTCTTTTGATTCGTTTAGCTTTGTAGAATGCATTTGACATTCATTTGATTCAATTAGCTTTGTTGAATGCATTTGACTTTCATTTGATTCAGAAAGCTTTATTTGAATGTGTTTGACTTTCATTTGATTCAATTAGCTTTGTCGAATGCATTTGACTTTCATTTGATTTAATTAGCTTTGTTGAATGCCTTTGACTTTCATTTGATTCAGAAAGATTAGTTTGAATGTGTTTGACTTTCATTTCATTTAATTAGCTTTGTTTGAATGTTTTGACTTTCTTTTGATTCGTTTAGCTTTGTAGAATGCATTTGACTTTCATTTGATTTAATTAGCTTTGTTAACGCTCTGTTTGAATGTGTTTGACTTTCATTTGATTCAATTAGCTTTATAGAATGCATTTGACTTTCATTTTATTCTAAAAGCTCTGTTTGAATGTGTTTGACTTTCATTTGATTCAATTAGGTTTGCTTGAATGTGTTTGACTTTCATTTGATTCAATTAGCTTTGTTTGAATGTTTTTAACTTTCATTTGATTCAATTAGCATTGTACAATGCATTAGACTTTAATTTGATTCAAAAAGCTTTTTTTGAATGTGTTTGACTTTCCTTTGAATCAATTAGCTTTGTTTGGAGGTGTTTGAATTTAATTTGATTCAAAAATCTTTGTTTGAATGTGTTTGACTTTCATTTCATTCAATTAGCTTTGTTTGAATGTGTTTGACTTTAATTTGATTCAAAAAGCTTTGTTTGAACGTGTTTGACTTTCATTTTATTCAATTAGCTTTGTTTAAATGTGTTTGACTTTCTTTTGATTCGTTTAGCTTTGTAGAATGCATTTGACTTTCATTTGATTCAATTAGCTTTGTTGAATGCATTTGACTTTCATTTGATTCATAATGCTTTATTTGAATGTGTTTGACTTTCATTTGATTCAATTAGCTTTATAGAATGCATTTGACTTTCATTTGATTCAATTAGCTTTGTACAATGCATTAGACTTTAATTTAATTCAAAAAGCTTTTTTTGAATGTGTTTGACTTTCCTTTGAATCAATTAGCTTTGTTTGGAGGTGTTTGAATTTAATTTGATTCAAAAATCTTTGTTTGAATGTGTTTGACTTTCATTTGATTCAATTAGCTTTGTTTGAATGTGTTTGACTTTAATTTGATTCAAAAAGCTTTGTTTGAACGTGTTTGACTTTCATTTTATTCAATTAGCTTTGTTTAAATGTGCTTGACTTTCTTTTTATTCGTTTAGCTTTGTAGAATGCATTTGACTTTCATTTGATTCAATTAGCTTTGTTGAATGCATTTGACTTTCATTTGATTCAGAATGCTTTATTTAAATGTGTTTGACTTTCATTTGATTCAATTAGCTTTATAGAATGCATTTGACTTTCATTTGATTCAAAAAGCTCTGTTTGAATGTGTTTGACTTTCATTTGATTCAATTAGGTTTGTTTGAATGTCTTTGTCTTTCATTTGATTCAATTAGCTTTGTTTGAATGTGTTTGACTTTCTTTTGATTCGTTTAGCTTTCTAGAATGCATTTGACATTCATTTGATTCAATTAGCTTTGTCGAATGCATTTGACTTTCATTTGATTCAGAAAGCTTTATTTGAATGTGTTTGACTTTCATTTGATTCAATTAGCTTTGTCGAATGCATTTGACTTTCATTTGATTTAATTAGCTTTGTTGAATGCATTTAACTTTCATTTGTTTCAGAAAGATTTGTTTGATTGTGTTTCACTTTCATTTGATTTAATTAGCTTTGTTTGAATGTGTTTGACTTTCTTTTGATTTGTTTAGCTTAGTAGAATGCATTTGACTTTCATTTGATTTAATTAGCTTTGTTAACGCTCTGTTTGAATGTGTTTGACTTTCATTTGATTCAATTAGCTTTATAGAATGCATTTGACTTTCATTTTATTCAAAAGGCTCTGTTTGAATGTGTTTTACTTTCATTTGATTCAATTAGGTTTGTTTGAATGTGTTTGACTTTCATTTGATTCAATTAGCTTTGTTTGAATGTGTTTGACTTTCATTTGATTCAATTAGCTTTGTACAATACATTAGACTTTAATTTGATTCAAAAAGCTTTTTTTGAATGTGTTTGACTTTCCTTTGAATCAATTAGCTTTGTTTGGAGGTGTTTGAATTTAATTTGATTCAAAAATTTTTGTTTGAATGTGTTTGACTTTCATTTGATTCAATTAGCTTTGTTTGAATGTGTTTGACTTTAATTTGATTCAAAAAGCTTTGTTTGAACGTGTTTGACTTTCATTTTATTCAATTAGCTTTGTTTAAATGTGTTTGACTTTCTTTTGATTCGTTTAGCTTTGTAGAATGCATTTGACTTTCATTTGATTCAATTAGCTTTGTTGAATGCATTTGACTTTCATTTGATTCAGAATGCTTTATTTGAATGTGTTTGACTTTCATTTGATTCAATTAGCTTTATAGAATGCATTTGACTTTCATTTGATTCAAAAAGCTCTGTTTGAATGTGTTTGACTTTCATTTGATTCAATTATGTTTGTTTGAATGTGTTTGACTTTCATTTGATTCAATTAGCTTTGTTTGAATGTGTTCGAATTTCATTTGATTCAATTAGCTTTGTTTGAATGTGTTTGACTTTTATTTGATTTAAAAAGATTTGTTTAAATGTGTTTGACTTTTATTTTATTCAATTAGCTTTGTTTGAATGTGTTTGACTTTCATTTGATTCAATTAGCTTTGTAGAAGGCATTTGACTTTCATTTGATTTAATTAGCTTTGTTCAATGCATTTGACTTTCATTTGATTTAGAAAGCTTTGTTTGAATGTGTTTGACTTTCATTTGATTTAAATAGATTTGTTTGAATGTGTTTGACTTTTATTTGATTCAAAAAGATTTGTTTGAATGTCTTTGTCTTTCATTTGATTCAATTAGCTTTGTTTGAATGTGTTTGACTTTCTTTTGATTCGTTTAGCTTTGTAGAATGCATTTGACTTTCATTTGATTCAATTAGCTTTGTTGAATGCATTTGACTTTCATTTGATTCAGAAAGCTTTATTTGAATGTGTTTGACTTTCATTTGATTCAATTAGCTTTATAGAATGCATTTGACTTTCATTTGATTCAAAAAGCTCTGTTTGAATGTGTTTGACTTTCATTTGATTCAATTAGGTTTGTTTGACTGTGTTTGACTTTAATTTGATTCAATTAGCTTTGTTTGAATGTGTTTTAATTTCATTTGATTCAATTAGCTTTGTTAGAATGTGTTTGACTTTTATTTGATTAAAAAAGATTTGTTCAAATGTGTTTGACTTTTATTTTATTCAATTAGCTTTGTTTGAATGTGGTTGACTTTCATTTGATTCAATTAGCTTTGTAGAATGCATTTGACTTTCATTTGATTTAATTAGCTTTGTTGAATGCATTTGACTTTCATTTGATTTAGAAAGCTTTGAATGAATGTGTTTGACTTTCATTTGATTTAAATAGATTTGTTTAAATGTGTTTGACTTTTATTTGATTCAAAAAGATTTGTTTGAATGTCTTTGTCTTTCATTTGATTCAATTAGCTTTGTTTGAATGTGTTTAACTTTCTTTTGATTCGTTTAGCTTTGTAGAATGCATTTGACTTTCATTTGATTCAATTAGCTTTGTTGAATGCATTTGACTTTCATTTGATTCAGAAAGCTTTATTTGAATGTGTTTGACTTTCATTTGATTCAATTAGCTTTATAGAATGCATTTGACTTTCATTTGATTCAAAAATCTCTGTTTGAATGTGTTTGACTTTCATTTGATTCAATTAGGTTTGTTTGACTGTGTTTGACTTTCATTTGATTCAATTAGCTTTGTTTTAATGTGTTTGAATTTCATTTGATTCAATTAGCTTTGTTTGAATGTGTTTGACTTTAATTTGATTCAAAAAGCTTTATTTGAATGTGTTTTACTTTCATTCGAATCAATTAGCTTTGATGAATGCATTTGACTTTCATTTGCTTCAAAAAGCTCTGTTTGAATGTGTTTGACTTTCATTTGATTCAACTAGCTTTGTTTGAATGTGTTTGACTTTCATTTGATTCAAATAGATTTGTTTGAATGTGTTTGACTTTCATTTGATTCAATTAGCTTTGTACAATGCATTAGACTTTAATTTGATTCAAAAACCTTTTTTTGAATGTGTTTGAATTTCCTTTGAATCAATTAGCTTTGTTTGGAGGTGTTTGACTTTAATTTGATTCAAAAATCTTTATTTGAATGTGTTTGACTTTCATTTCATTCAATTAGCTTTGCTTGAATGTGTTTGACTTTCATTTGAATCAATTAGCTTTGTAGAGTTCATTTGACTTTCATTTGATTAAATTAGCCTTGTTGAATGTGATTAGGGGATTTTTATCCACCAATCACCGTCTGACAAGTGGACCAACCAGGCTCCGCCACGTGTCCTTCACGAAGGACAACAGGAGCCTGCCACGTTTCAATCACAGATACGTCCTCTACGGACCACTTTAGACACGCCACGTGTCCACCCATGCCAAATGGGAAAGCCGGCCATCAAGGCCCAATCCAGTCTAGAGGCCCGATCAGCCCTAGGTTTACCTTAAACCTAGAGAGTTGCACGCTTCTCAAGGCTATAAATACTCAATTAATCCTCATTAATCACAGAAGGGAATAATCAAGAAATCAAGCAGAGAAGAACAGAGTTATTAACAACCGGCTAATCTCGCTAACAACGCAGATTACCAACCCTAAGCACTCTCACCTAGAGAGATCTCATTACTTTGATTTCTGTATTAATTACTCCTTAATCAGGTACTAACTTGACCGTTGGAGGCGGAGCTCTCAGGAGTCTCCGTTATTTTGCAGGTACAGGCGTCCGGTTCCAGTCTCGGAATTGTAACTCTCCCGCAGGACATCAGAAAACCCCGAAACAGAATGCATTTGACTTTCATTTGATTCAGAAAGCTTTGTTTGAATGTGTTTGACTTTCATTTGATTTAATTAGCTTTGTTTGAATGTGTTTGACTTTTATTTGATTCAAAAAGCTTTGTTTGAATGTGTTTGACTTTTATTTTAATCAATTTGCTTTGTTTGAATGTGTTTGACTTTCATTTGATTCTATTCGCTTTGTACAATGCATTTGACTTTCATTTGAATCAATTAGCTTTGTAGAATGCATTTGACTTTCATTGAATCAAATTAGCTTTGTTGAATGCATTTGACTTTCACTTGATTCAGAAAGCTTTGTTTGAATGTGTTTGATTTTCATTTGAATTAATTAGCTTTGTTTGAATGTGTTTGATTTTTATTTGATTCAAAAAGCTTTGTTTGAATGTGTTTGACTTTCATTTGATCTATTAGCTTTGTTAGAATGTATTTGACTTTCATTTAATTCACAAAGCTTTGTAGAATGCATTTGACTTTCATTTGATTCAAAAAGCTTTGTTTGAATGTGTTTAACTTTTATTTGATTCAATTAACTTTGTTTGAATGTGTTTGACTTTCATTTGATTCAATTAGCTTTGTTGAATGCATTTGACTTTCATTAAATTCAAAAAGCTTTGTTTGAATGTTTTTAACTCTTATTTGATTCAATTAGCTTTGTTTGAATGTGTTTGACTTTCATTACATTCAATTAGCTTTGTAGAATGCAGTTGATTTTTATTTGATTTAATTAGTTTGTTTAAATGTTTTTTACTTTCATTTGATTCAATTAACTTTTTTTGAATGTGTTCGACTTTCATTTGATTCAATTAACTTTGTTGAATGCTTTTGACTTTCTTTTGATTCAAAAAGCTTTGTTTGAATGTGTTTGACTTTCATTTGAATTAAATAGCTTTGTTTAATTATGTATGACTTTCATTTGATTCAATTAGCTTTGTAGAATGCATTAGACTTTAATTTGATTCAAAAAGCTTTATTTGAATGTGTTTGACTTTCATTTGATTCAATTAGTTTGAATGAATTCATTTGACTTTCATTTGATTCAAAAAGCTTTGTTTGAATGTGTTTGACTTTCATTTGATTCAATTAGTTTTGTTTGAATGTGTTTGACTTTCATTCGATTCATTTAGCTTTCATGAATGAATTTGACTTTCATTTGATTTAAAAAGCTCAGTTTGAATGTGTTTGACTTTCATTTGATTCAAAAAGCTTTTTTTGAATGTTTTTAACTTTCATTTGATTCAATTAGGTTTGTATGATTGAGTTTGACTTTCATTTGAATCAATTAGCTTTGATGAATGCATTTGACTTTTATTTGATTCAAAAAGCTCTGTTTGAATGTGTTTGACTTTCATTTAATTCAATTAGCTTTGCTTGAATGTGTTTTTCTTTCATTTGATTTAATTAGCTTTGTTTAATTGTGTTTGACTTTTATTTGATTCAATTAGCTTTGTAGAATGCATTAGACTTTAATTTGAATAAAAAAGCTTTGGTTAACTGTGTTTGACTTTCATTTGATTCAATTAGCTTTATTGAATGCATTTGACTTTCATTTGATTCAAAAAGAATTGCTTGAATGTGTTTGACTTTCATTTGATTCAATTAGCTTTGTTTGAATGTGTTTGACTTTCATTTGTTTCAATTAGCTTTGTATAATGCATTTGACTTTCGTTTGATTTAATTAGCTTTGTTAAATGTATTTGACTTTCATTTGATTCAGAAAGCTTTGTTTGAATGTGTTTGACTTTCATTTGATTTAATTAGCTTTGTTTGAATGTGTTTAACTTTTATTTGATTCAAAAAAGCTTTGTTTGAATGTGTTTGAGTTTCATTTGATTCGTTTAGCTTTGTAGAATGCATTTGACTTTCATTTGATTTAAATAGCTTTGAAGAATGCATTTGACTTTCATTTGATTTACAAAGCTCTGTTTGAATGTGTTTGACTTTCCTTTGATTCAATTAGTTTTTCTAGAATGTGTTTGACTTTTATTTGATTAAACTAGCTTTGTTTAATTGTGTTTGACCTTTATTTGATTCAATTAGCTTTGTAGAATGCATTAGACTTTAATTTGAATCAAAAAGCTTTGGTTGATTATGTTTAACTTTCATTTGATTCAATTAGCTTTATTGAATGCATTTGACATTCATTTGATTCAAGAAGATTCTTTTGAATGTGTTTGACTTTCATTTGATTCAATTAGCTTTGTTTGAATGTGTTTTACTTTCATTTGATTCAATTAGCTTTGCTTGAATGTGTTTGACTTTCATTTAATTAAATTAGCTTTATTGAATGCATTTGACTTTCATTTGATTCAGAAAGATTTGTTTGAATGTGTTTGACTTTAATTTGATTTAATTAGCTTTGTTTGAATGTGTTTGACTTTCTTTTGATTCGTTTAGCTTTGAAGAATGCATTTGACTTTCATTTGATTTAATTAGCTTTGTTAACGCTCTGTTTGAATGTGTTTGACTTTCATTTGATTCATTAGCTTTATAGAATGCATTTGACTTTCATTTTGTTCAAAAAGCTCTCTTTGAATGTGTTTGACTTTCATTTGATTCAATTAGGTTTGTTTGAATGTGTTTGAATTTCATTTGATTCAATTAGCTTTGTTTGAATGTGTTTGACTTTCATTTGATTCAATTAGGTTTGTTTGAATGTGTTTGAATTTCATTTGATTCAATTAGCTTTGTTTGAATGTGTTTGACTTTTATTTGATTTAAAAAGATTTGTTTAAATGTGTTTTACTTTTATTTTATTCAATTAGCTTTGTTTGAATGTGTTTGACTTTCATTTGATTCAATTAGCTTTGTACAATGCATTAGACTTTAATTTGATTCAAAAACCTTTTTTTGAATGTGTTTGAATTTCCTTTGAATCAATTAGCTTTGTTTGGAGGTGTTTGACTTTAATTTGATTCAAAAATCTTTGTTTGAATGTGTTTGACTTTCATTTCATTCAATTAGCTTTGCTTGAATGTGTTTGACTTTCATTTGAATCAATTAGCTTTGTAGAGTTCATTTGACTTTCATTTGATTAAATTAGCCTTGTTGAATGCATTTGACTTTCATTTGATTCAGAAAGCTTTGTTTGAATGTGTTTGACTTTCATTTGATTTAATTAGCTTTGTTTGAATGTGTTTGAATTTTATTTGATTCAAAAAGCTTTGTTTGAATGTGTATGACTTTCATTTGATTCAATTAGCTTTGTTGAATGCATTAGACTTTAATTTGATTCAAAAAGCTTTTTTGAATGTGTTAGACTTTCATATGATTCGATTAGCTTTGTTTGAATGTGTTTGACTTTTATTTGATTCAAAAAGATTTGTTTGAATGTGTTTGACTTTCATTTTAATCAATTAGCTTTGTTTGAATGTGTTTGACTTTCATTTGATTCTATTCGCTTTGTACAATGCATTTGACTTTCATTTGAATCAATTAGCTTTGTAGAATGCATTTGACTTTCATTGAATCAAATTAGCTTTGTTGAATGCATTTGACTTTCACTTGATTCAGAAAGCTTTGTTTGAATGTGTTTGATTTTCATTTGAATTAATTAGCTTTGTTTGAATGTGTTTGATTTTTATTTGATTCAAAAAGCTTTGATTGAATGTGTTTGACTTTCATTTGATCTATTAGCTTTGTTAGAATGTATTTGACTTTCATTTAATTCACAAAGCTTTGTAGAATGCACTTGACTTTCATTTGATTCAAAAAGCTTTGTTTGAATGTGTTTAACTTTTATTTGATTCAATTAACTTTGTTTGAATGTGTTTGACTTTCATTTGATTCAATTAGCTTTGTTGAATGCATTTGACTTTCATTAAATTCAAAAAGCTTTGTTTGAATGTTTTTAACTCTTATTTGATTCAATTAGCTTTGTTTGAATGTGTTTGACTTTCATTACATTCAATTAGCTTTGTAGAATGCAGTTGATTTTTATTTGATTTAATTAGTTTGTTTAAATGTTTTTTACTTTCATTTGATTCAATTAGCTTTTTTTGAATGTGTTCGACTTTCATTTGATTCAATTAACTTTGTTGAATGCTTTTGACTTTCTTTTGATTCAAAAAGCTTTGTTTGAATGTGTTTGACTTTCATTTGAATTAAATAGCTTTGTTTAATTATGTATGACTTTCATTTGATTCAATTAGCTTTGTAGAATGCATTAGACTTTAATTTGATTCAAAAAGCTTTATTTGAATGTGTTTGACTTTCATTTGATTCAATTAGTTTGAATGAATTCATTTGACTTTCATTTGATTTAAAAAGCTTTGTTTGAATGTGTTTGACTTTCATTTGATTCAATTAGTTTTGTTTGAATGTGTTTGACTTTCATTCGATTCATTTAGCTTTCATGAAGGAATTTGACTTTCATTTGATTTAAAAAGCTCAGTTTGAATGTGTTTGATTTTCATTTGATTCAAAAAGCTTTTTTTGAATGTTTTTAACTTTCATTTGATTCAATTAGGTTTGTATGATTGAGTTTGACTTTCATTTGAATCAATTAGCTTTGATGAATGCATTTGACTTTTATTTGATTCAAAAAGCTCTGTTTGAATGTGTTTGACTTTCATTTAATTCAATTAGCTTTGCTTGAATGTGTTTTTCTTTCATTTGATTTAATTAGCTTTGTTTAATTGTGTTTGACTTTTATTTGATTCAATTAGCTTTGTAGAATGCATTAGACTTTAATTTGAATAAAAAAGCTTTGGTTAACTGTGTTTGACTTTCATTTGATTCAATTAGCTTTATTGAATGCATTTGACTTTCATTTGATTCAAAAAGAATTGCTTGAATGTGTTTGACTTTCATTTGATTCAATTAGCTTTGTTTGAATGTGTTTGACTTTCATTTGTTTCAATTAGCTTTGTACAATGCATTTGACTTTCGTTTGATTTAATTAGCTTTGTTAAATGTATTTGACTTTCATTTGATTCAGAAAGCTTTGTTTGAATGTGTTTGACTTTCATTTGATTTAATTAGCTTTGTTTGAATGTGTTTAACTTTTATTTGATTCAAAAAAGCTTTGTTTGAATGTGTTTGAGTTTCATTTGATTCGTTTAGCTTTGTAGAATGCATTTGACTTTCATTTGATTTAAATAGCTTTGAAGAATGCATTTGACTTTCATTTGATTTAAAAAGCTCTGTTTGAATGTGTTTGACTTTCCTTTGATTCAATTAGTTTTTATAGAATGTGTTTGACTTTTATTTGATTAAACTAGCTTTGTTTAATTGTGTTTGACTTTTATTTGATTCAATAAGCTTTGTAGAACGCATTAGACTTTAATTTGAATCAAAAAGCTTTGGTTGATTATGTTTAACCTTCATTTGATTCAATTAGCTTTATTGAATGCATTTGACATTCATTTGATTCAAGAAGATTCTTTTGAATGTGTTTGACTTTCATTTGATTCAATTAGCTTTGTTTGAATGTGTTTTACTTTCATTTGATTCAATTAGCTTTGCTTGAATGTGTTTGACTTTCATTTAATTAAATTAGCTTTATTGAATGCATTTGACTTTCATTTGATTCAGAAAGATTTGTTTGAATGTGTTTGACTTTAATTTGATTTAATTAGCTTTGTTTGAATGTGTTTGACTTTCTTTTGATTCGTTTAGCTTTGAAGAATGCATTTGACTTTCATTTGATTTAATTAGCTTTGTTAACGCTCTGTTTGAATGTGTTTGACTTTCATTTGATTCATTAGCTTTATAGAATGCATTTGACTTTCATTTTGTTCAAAAAGCTCTGTTTGAATGTGTTTGACTTTCATTTGATTCAATTAGGTTTGTTTGAATGTGTTTGAATTTCATTTGATTCAATTAGCTTTGTTTGAATGTGTTTGACTTTTATTTGATTTAAAAAGATTTGTTTAAATGTGTTTTACTTTTATTTCATTCAATTAGCTTTGTTTGAATGTGTTTGACTTTCATTTGATTCAATTAGCTTTGTACAATGCATTAGACTTTATTTTGATTCAAAAAGCTTTTTTTGAATGTGTTTGACTTTCCTTTGAATCAATTAGCTTTGTTTGGAGGTGTTTGACTTTAATTTGATTCAAAAATCTTTGTTTGAATGTGTTTGACTTTCATTTCATTCAATTAGCTTTGCTTGAATGTGTTTGACTTTCATTTGAATCAATTAGCTTTGTAGAGTTCATTTGACTTTCATTTGATTAAATTAGCCTTGTTGAATGCATTTGACTTTCATTTAATTCAGAAAGCTTTGTTTGAATGTGTTTGACTTTCATTTGATTTAATTAGCTTTGTTTGAATGTGTTTGAGTTTAATTTTGTTTGGGGGTTTTTTATATGTCCTACGGGAGAGTTACAATTTCCTAGTATGCTCCTTCCTTCGCCTGTACCTGCACAAATAACGGAATACTCTGGCTGGGGTTGGGGTGTTCCGCCTCTGAAGATTAAGTTAGTCTCTTTCTAAATGAGGAAATAAGACAACAAATGCTTCTCGATTTGAGAGCGTTTGCAAGGGGATTTGTGTTTTGTTGGTTTGTGGAAAAAATGATTCGATCCCCATTAATGAGGTCTGCCCTTACTATTTATAGTAGGGGAGGACTGTACCTCAATTAGGGTACAATGACACGTGTCGCAAAGGGATTGGGCCTTTGCTGACCGTTGCAAGCTTGACATGTGGCAGGCCTTTATTGGGCCACGTGTCTTAGGGTTTTTTTACCCTAAACATCTGCCCTTCACAGGTGTGACGTGGAATGTCCACGTGTCACCTGTGACAAGTGTTAGACGCATGGGAGGAGACGGTTCGTCTCCTTCCCTCCTTTTTTCAAATTTCTAGTTTTTAGGGCAGAAGGCATAGTTTCGCCTTCTGCTCCTTCTATAAATACAAGACACGCTCTCTCTCCTCCACACTTTGCATATTTTTCAAAAAAAAATTCTGAGAGAGCTCTGCTACCGGCTGCATTATTTCCTTAGTTTTCCTGCATCCGGCATTTTCAAATTAAGCACATCCGGCGACCGGTTGGGTGCCCTTTCTTCAGTCTCTAAGGTACCGGCTGCCCTTTTTCTTTTTACTTTCGCTTTTGACGATTTCAAACATTTCAACCCATCCGGGTTTCATGCCGCCTGGGGGGCCTTTAACCCATACCTATTTGTTGAATCTTTTCCCTTAGCCGGCGTAGCCCTGTCTGAGAGGTTTTCAACTTTTAAGCATTATGCATTCTAAACACCCCCATACGGCTTAACACCGTCTGGGGTACTTCTGAGTTTTTTTTATCAAGAAACGATTTCAAAAACCCCAACCGGTTTTGAAGTCGGTTGGGTCATCATCCTTGTCTCTGGATTTTTCAAAGAAGTTTTTAAGATGCGTTCAATGCACCCCCATCCGGCATTTTACCGCATGGGGGTTATTTGAGCAGCATTTGCCTTCTCAATCAACATTCAAATAGCCCCCATCCGGCATCTAACCGTATGGGGGTTGTTTGAGCAGCCTTGGCTTTTTCTCAAACAACATTCAAATAACCCCCATCCGGCATTTAACCGTAAGGGGGTCGTTTGAGCAGCCTTTAGCTTTTTCTCAAACATCCAGATATCCCCCATCCGGTATTTAACCGTATGGGGGTCGTTTGAGCAGCCTTTAGCTTCTCAAACATTCAAATTGTCCTCATTCGGCATCTTACCGTATGGGGGTTGTTTGAACAGCCTTTAGCTTTTTCTCAAGCATACAAATAGCCCCCATCCGGCATTTAACCGTATGGGGGTCGTTTGAGCAGCCTTTAGCTTTTTCTCAAACAACATTCAAATATCCCCTATCCGGTATCTTACCGTATGGGGGTTGTTTGAGCAGCCTTGGCTTTTTCTCAAACAACATTCAAATAACCCCCATCCGGCATCTAACCGTATGGGGGTCGTTTTAGCAGCCTTTAGCTTTTTCTCAAACGTCCAGATATCCCGCATCCGGTATTTAACTATATGGGGGTCGTTTGAGCTATGACTTTTGCCTTTGATCCCCCCTGGCCGCTTGGGCCTATGCGAGTAAAGACCCAAGCATGCCAATCCGGGGACTCTTCTGGCAGCCGTTAGAATATTGGCGAGGCGTATGCTCAGCACCTGACAGATAAATCTCTAATTGCAGATGCTACCTCCAGCCGGCCCAACAATCAACAGTATGCCAAGAGGATGAGCTGGACCCTTACCCGGACCGAGAAAGAGGTTGTGTCGGCTGTGCATACAGTCAACATTGACCGTATCACTTCTCTCCTGGCTGAAGTAAGTTTTACCTGATGCACCACCTTCTTGCAATTTCTTTGTTTACCGTTCCAGTTGTTTGAAGAGATTCTAACATTCCACTACCGGCTGATATCACAGGTGATGCTGAGAGTTGACGGGCTTCAGGTCCCCTTGCGCAAGAAGAAAGAGAAGGTAAGGGATGCCTAGAGACGGGCATCTGAGCTCTTTGATGTTTCCCAATACAATGCCATTAGATATGACATGGAAACTAAACGGCGAGAGTTAGAACAGGAGGAATTGCTGAAGCAAACTATTGCGGCTGTTGATGCGGAAAAGGTGAGGGCGGATGGGCTAGATCTGCAGGTTAAAACTCTCCAAGCCGATCTCAAGGCTTTAGAAGGAGCTAACAAGGAAAACGCCGACCTTTGCGCAGATGTCAACCGGCTCAAAAATGAACTTGCTTCTACTCAGGCGGCTCATAAAGAAGAGCTTAAAAAAGAACAAAGCCGCCTGATTGCTGAGAACGAGACTGACAATGAGGAGCGCATGAAGCTCGCCTGGGGGCTCATACACCCGGACTATGACTATGAGTTCTTCGACCTCAGGTACAAGTATGCCTCAGAGGTATACGATGCTAAGGTCCTTGGATTGGACCCGCCTGCTTCCTTCGAGGAATGGGTAGGTTTGGTTGAAGAACAAGAGGGTGAGCAGGCAGCGTAGACTCAAATGTCGGCTCAGGAGCAGCAGCCGGAGCAGCAGCCAGAGTAACAGCAGCAACAGGAACAACAATGAATTTTCCTCTTTTTATTACAACTTCTTTTACCGGCCTGCGAGCCGAGTATTTTGGATGTATCTTTCCCGGACGGGGGTCCGGTTAACATTTCCATTTATAAATATTAATATATTTAACCGACACCGTCGGTTTTGCTATCTCTATTATTTGCGTTTGAATACGAATTTTTTACTCGTTTATTTACTCATCCGGTTTACATGATCAGCCGTTCTATATATGCCGGATGAAGTAACGATACCATGTTATGCCCCTGAAATGGCCAACTGTTTACTCCAATAGTAGACAGGCAGCCGTTTCATTTGGCAGCCGGATGGGTGATCATTGAATGATCTACCCCTGCCCCGACTGGTAAACAGGCAGCCGTTTCATAGCAGCCGGATGGATGATCAGTGATTGATCTAACCTTAACCCGGCTGGTAAACAGGCAGCCGTTTTATTTGGCAGCCGGATGGGTGATCATTGAACGATCTACCCCTGCCCCGGCTGGTAAACAGGCAGCCGTTTCATAGTAGCCGGATGGATGATCAGTGATTGATCTAACCTTAACCCGGCTGGTAAACAGGCAGCCGTTTCATTTGGCAGTCGGATGGGTGATCAGTGATTGATCTAACCTTGCCCCGGCTGGTACAATAAAATGGCAGGTGGGTTGTAAAACCGTTTGTGTGGCTTTTAGATAATACCTGGTTGCAGTAACCCTCTAGGAATTTCATTTTGTCGGATGGACCACTTTTGGGTCCTTGCCGGGTGAAACCTAGATGCAATGGATCATTTCTAACGGCTGTAAATTTCTTTTAAGAGAATGCCGTTTGAGTTATTAGATCGCTAGAACAATGTACCACCCGGAAGGGAGCTGTTCTCTTCAACGATTTCACCCGGATGGGTGTCGCCGGATGACTGCTCTTTTTGGAGCAATGGTTTTAACAAGTGTTCTTCCGTCTGTGATCTTGCACTAGACAGGTGCAAATACAATTGAATGAATGGAAATTATATGCTTTCACATTTCAATACTATTCACAAAAAATTACAAAATCCTTAGAAGTAGTACTTTTTCAAGTTATCTACATTCCAGGTACGAGGCAGTCGCATTCCGTCTGGGGTTTCCAGGCAGTATGTGCCATTTCTAACTTCTTCAAAAATTCGGTAGGGTCCTTCCAAATTTGGGGTCAATTTCCCTTGTTCATCTGCCCTACCAGTTGCTTCAAGCTTTCGTAACACAAAATCTCAAACTTTTAGGGGGCGTTTACGCACCCTTTTGTTGTAGGCCCTCGTCATTCGCAGACGGTAGATTTCATAACGCAAGGCGGCATTGCCCCTTCTTTCAGGAAGAGTATCCAATTCCAGGCGCATGGCTTCCCAATTCGCCTTTTCATCATATAACATGATTCGAAGTGTTGGCTCATATAATTAAATGGGAAGTACCGCCTCAGTGCCATATGCCATAAGAAATGGAGTTTCACCGGTTGACCCCTTCTCAGTAGTTCAGATAGACCAAAGAACATGAGTCAACTCTTCTGCCCAAAGACCGCCTGCCTTTTCAATCTTTTTCTTTATGCTGCCTGAGATGAGCTTGTTAAAAGCTTCAACTTGACCGTTTGCTTGAGGACGGCAACCGGATGCAAAGTAATGGGAGATCCCTTGATCTTGCAACCAAGTCTTTAGGACAGGCGTTTCGAACTGGGGGCCATTGTCAAAGACCATTGACATTGGTACACCGAACCGGGTGATGACATTTCTCCAGATAAAGGAGATGACATCCTTAGTTTTGATACCCTTTACCGCCTCGGCCTCAACCCACTTGGTGAAGTAATCAACAGCCACCAAAATGTATCTTTTGCCGCCTGGGGCAGGAGTGTATGGCCCCAAAATATCCATGCCTTATTTGGCAAAGGGAATTGGGCTGTGAATAGCTGTTAAATTAGTTGCCGGCTGCCTGATCAGCCGGCCAAACCTCTAGCACTTGTCACATATTTTTACCAGATCTAATGCATCCGCCTCAAGGGTAGGCCAAAAGTATCCTTGCCGCCTGGCTCTTTTGGCTAGGGTCTTTCCGCCAATGTGCAATCCACAGAAGCCGGCGTGCAGATCTTCCAGTATTTCCTTTCCCCTTTCTGGGGTAACACACTTGAATACTCGTCTTTTAAGAGCAGCCGCCTCTGATGAGACACCCTGTAGAGTGTCGCAGGTAATCCCGGATGGGGTCCATCCAAGTGGAGCTTCGATCTAGAACTCCAATGGGGTCATGTTCAATGCTTTTCTTTTCCATGACTTCCCAGAAGACTGACCTAGGCGTATCACATGTGGCGGATGATGCGAGTTTTAATAGTGTATCCGCTTGATTATTCTCGGACCTGGGTACTTGACTTAGATTGAATTCATCAAATGCCCCAGCCTCCTCTTTGACCGCCTGAAGATACTTAATCATCACCGGATGAGTAGCCTCATAGTCACCGTTGTACTGGCTAACGATGAGTTGTGAATCTGAGAAGGCGTCAACTTTCCATGCCCTGGCTGCCTTACACATACGGATACCGGCTAGCAGGGCCTCGTATTCAGCTTCATTATTCGAAGGTTGAAACTTGAATCGTAGAGCATACTCGTATTTATCCCCCTCAGGAGAATGACAAATTACGCCTGCCCCACAACCATTCAGCATAGAGCTCCCGTCTACATAAACTTTCCAAACTTGATCAATTTTATCCAGCTGTATCGGCCTTGTCATTTCAACAATGAAGTCGGAAAACACCTGACCCTTCACCGCCCGCCTGGGTTCGAAAGTGATTTCTGGACTTTGAATTTCCACAGCCCATTTAATCATTCTTCCGGATGACTCTAAAGTGGTCATAGGCCTTTTGAGCGGCTGGTCAGTGTAAACGGTAACCGGATGAGCCAAGAAATACGGTTTCAACCGCTTGACTGCCTTGAACAATGCCAGACCGAATTTTTCAATCATGGGATATTGAAGTTCAGCATTCCGGAGGACATGGCTTATAAAGTAGACCGGGAACTGGTTGCCGTCTCTCTCATCAAGGAGCACGACACTCTAGGAATGATCTAAGACAGCCAAGTACATGTAGAGAGCCTCCTGGGGTAGGGGACTCACTAACCTTGGCAAAGAATGCAAGTGTTGCTTCAGCCTTTGAAATGCCGCCTCAGCCTCTTCACCCCATTCAAACCTCGACCTCTTTTTGATTGCTTGAAAGAAATAGAGGCACTTGTCACCCGACCGGCTGAGGAATCTCCCCAATGCCGCTAGGCAACCGGTAAGCTTTTGAGCCTCCCTGACGGTACGAGGCGACTGCATGTCAATCACCGCCTGCACTTTGTCCGGATTGGCCTCTATGCCTCTCGGATCAATCAAAAATCCGAGAAACTTCCCAGACTCAACTCCAAAGATGCATTTTTCTGGATTTAACATGACTTTATGCCGCCTGAGGGTGGTGAAGGTTTCTCGGAGGTCGGCTAGATGTTCCGCCTGTAGCTTTGACTTGACTATCATGTCATCGATGTACGCCTCCACGTTCCTTCCAATCTGATCATAAAAGACCGAGTTCATCATTCGTTGGAAAGTAGCAGGCGCATTCTTCAACCCAAACGGCATCACCGTGTAGCAGTATAACCCTTGATCTGTGACGAAAGTCGTCTTCTCTTGGTCTTTCTTCCACAAGGGTATCTGATGGAAGCCGGAGTAGGCATCCATGAAACTCATCAGGGCATGGCCGGCTGTAGAGTCTACCAAATGATCTATCTTTGGAAGCGGGTAGCTATCTTTTGGACAAGCTCTGTTCAAGTCCGTGTAATCTACACACATCCGCCAGGTACCATTCGGCTTTTTACAAGGACGACATTGGCTACCCAATCCGGGTAGTAACATTGCCTGATGAACCCATTATCTCTTCTACTTCAAAGGCAAACACATCTTTGAACTCCTTCAGCAAAAGGAGAAAATTTGATCCCAAACTTTCAAACGCAACCGTTCCAATCTTGACGGTTCTGTCTGGCCGGCTGTCTACAAGGACAATGTCAATTATTTCTCCAGCTGGCTGGGGGCGAAGGACGTCTGGCCTCTCCCCGGACAGTGATTACTATTGTTTCTCCTTTACAGGCGCCAGTTGGTCCGCCTTCCTCTTTTTACTGGCTGGCTTAGTAGCCGGTAAGCTTTGATCACAATCGTCAAGTTCAACTATTTCTTTTTCTTGACCGTCTGTGTCAAGCGTTGGTTTGATGTCCGAGAGGTAACACTCTCTCGCCATCTTTTGGTCCCCACTCAAGGAACCGACTGTGCCATCATCCCTTTCAAACTTAATCAACATTAGAGATGGGATGATGACAACCTTTGAGATGTTAAGGGTTGGGCGGCCAATAATCAAGTTATAGGCAGTCAGTTCTTCTACAACAAGAAACTTGACAACCATGTGCCGACCCCTTCCCTTTTCTCCGAACCGGATGGGTAGATCAATCATGCCCACCGGATGTACTACTCCTCCCCCAAAACCTACAAGAGGGTATGAGGCCGGGTGCATGCTACTGGGCTTATACTTGAGTTTTTCCAAGCACCGGTAGCTTATGAGGTCGGATGAGCTCGCGGTATCAATCAAGATCTGGCCAACTCTTTGATTGGCGACTTTGCACTCGATGACTATTGGGTCATCATGAGGCCGCCTGACCTCCCCTCTATCTTTATCGGAGATGTTAACCTCCGAAAATGAATATTCAGACGACTGGCCCTCATCCCCTAAGTTGACCAGTTTCCGAATGTTATCTTTTGTGCCTCGGATGGTAGGCCCACCTCCCGCAAATCCACCGGCTATGGTCAGGATGGTTTCCTCATCCGTATTCGATTGAGTAGCCGGCTTCTTTGGGGGTGGTCCTTTTACTTGTTTAGGATCACCCTTTGACTTGGAAAGGTATCATTTGAGAGCCCCCTCATCAGCCAGCCGGTCAAAGAGCCGCCTGAGGCTAAAGCAACCCTCAGTGTCATGGCCAATTTCCTCATGAAAAAGGCAATATTTACTCTTATCCCGGGCACTTAAGGGACTTTTCATAGGAGCCGGTTTTTCAAGACTCAACCGGTCCTTTACTTCATTGAGAATGGAGGCACAATCCTTGTTGAACTCGTACTTTGGCACATACGGATCCGACCTCTTTCTTTTATGGAAGGGTTGTCCGGATTAGTCTGCTGCTCATACCCCCTTTCTCTTGTCTTCTTTTTTGGGCGACTAGGTAGGCCGATTCTCTTTTTTATCGGATCTTTTGTAATCCGTTGGAAGTTTCACAGCACACAATTTCATTGCCTGAATGTAGGCTTCCGCCTTCATGAGCGCCTCGTGAAGAGTAGAGACCCTCTTCCTAACCAAGTCAAACTTAAAAGTTGATCCGTTTTTTAAGCCTTTAAAGAAATCAGTATAGGCAACGTCATCAGACAATCCATGGATTTAGATCCTCATCAGGTTAAACCGCCTGACATATGACCGGAGCCCCTCTTTATCTCCCTGCTGGATTGCCCCTAGATCAAGGCTTGTTTTCTTGGCAAGGATGTTCATAGAAAAGTTGGACGTAAACCTGTAGGCCAAGGTCCTGAAATTATTGATGCATCCGGCTGGGAGGTTACCAAAGCAATGTTGAGAAATCCCTTTCAACATTGCCGGGAAGCACCTACACCATGAGGCGTCATCCAAACCCTGCAAATACATCAGGTTGGTGTATGCCAAGAGGTGATCCTCCGGGTTGGTGGTACCGTCATAGGCACCTACCAGCACGTTTTTTATCTTAGCCGGCTGGGTCATCTCGGTGATTTCCCTGGAAAACGCCGTTGGCTGTTCCCCAAGGTTGAGCAGCTGGAGCTGCCAGTCTAAAGGCTTGGGAGGCGGCTGCTGCTGCCCCCCGAAAAGACCCGGCTGGGCATAGGGAGATCCAAAAGGCGCGTACGGTGTTCCATGCAATGCCGGTTGGATCATATGAGGGCCGGGTTGAGCGGAAACCTCGCTCGTCCGGCTGTCAATGTTTGTTCTCGAGTGCCTCCCTGATGTGGCATTGAAGCTGTCTCGAAAGGTTGACGTTGATGCTGACTCGGAGCGTTGCTGAGTCTTTTTATCCTGAATGAGCGTCCGGGCATCAGAATAGACTTTCTTGGTTCCATCCGGCTGAATGTGCCAGACGGGCTTTCTGACTCCATCTATGGGAGTGCGCATCTTTGAGAAATCAAAGGGCCTAGCCGGCATATTTGACTTCGGATGCGGGGTAGATGCTCTACCCTTTACTGTTTTGGCCGTCTTTTTCCCAGGACACCTTTCTTCCGCCTGACCCTTACGGGGGCCGGCTGTATTATCTAGAAGGCCTTTGATCTCTCCTTTTAAGCTCATCATCATGTTCATGAGTTCATCTCTGGAGACTGGGGTGGCTCCCTCTGAAGCAGGAGTCAACCCAAGCGGTCCCCTGGTAGGATGATTTGGGCCTGCCTACTGCTCTGCTCGTTCCCTCTTGTCTTTGGAACGAGTATGCTTGGTTCTGAAGGAACCATCGGCTGCTGTGTAGGTTTCAATCTCATGATTTTCAGCTGTGTCTTGGTCCGAGTGGACCTCAGCCTCACCAGCAGGTTGACTACTTTTACCCGGCTATACCGGTTCTGAAGTCATCTAGAAAGTACTCTCCCCAAAGACGGCGCCAGATGTTTGGGGGTTTTTTATGTGTCCTACGGGAGAGTTAGAATTTCCTAGTATGCTCCTTCCTTCGCCTGTACCTACACAAATAACGGTATACTCCGGCTGGGGCTGGGGTGTTCCGCCTCCGAAGATTAAGTTAGTCTCTTTCTAAATGAGGAAATAAGACAATAAATGCTTCTCGATTTGAGAGCGTTTGCAAGGGGATTTGTGTTTTGTTGGTTTGTGGAAAAAATGATTCGATCCCCATTAATGAGGTCTGCCCTTACTATTTATAGTAGGGGATGACTATACCTCAATTAGGGTACAATGACACGTGTCGCAAAGGGATTGGGCCTTTGCTGACCGTTGCAAGCTTGACACGTGGCAGGCCTTTATTGGGCCACGTGTCTTAGGGTATTTTTACCCTAAACAAATTTGATTCAAAAAGCTTTGTTTGAATGTGTTTGACTTTCATTTGATTCAATTAGCTTTCTTTGAATGTGTTTGACTTTCATTTGATTCAATTAGCTTTGTACAATGCATTAGACTTTAATTTGATTCAAAAAGCTTTTTTTGAATGTGTTTGACTTTCCTTTGAATCAATTAGCTTTGTTTAGAGGTGTTTGACTTTAATTTGATTCAAAAATCTTTGTTTGAATTTGTTTGACTTTCATTTCATTCAATTAGCTTTGCTTGAATGTGTTTGACTTTCATTTGATTCAATTAACTTCGTTTGAATGTTTTTTACTTTCATTTGATTCAATTAGCTTTGTTGAATGCATTTGACTTTCATTTAATTGAAAAAGCTTTGTTTGAATGTTTTTTACTTTCATTTGATTCAATTATCTTTGTTTGAATGTCTATGACTTTCATTAGTTTCAATTAGCTTTGTAGAATGCAATTGACTTTTATTTCATTAAATTAGCTTTATTGAATGCATTAGACTTTAATTTGAATCAAAAAGCTTTGGTTGACTGTGTTTAACTTTCATTTGATTCAATTAGCTTTATTGAATGCATTTGACTTTCATTTGATTCAAAAAGAATTACTTGAATGTGTTTGACCTTCATTTGATTCAATTAGCTTTGCTTGAATGTGTTTGACTTCCATTTGTTTCAATTAGCTTTGTATAATGCATTTGTTTTTCATTTGATTTAATTAGCTTTGTTAAATGTATTTGACTTTCATTTGATTCAGAAAGCTTTGTTTGAATGTGTTTAACTTTCATTTGATTGAATTAGCTTTGTTTGAATGTGTTTGACTTTCATTTGATTCAAAAAGCTTTGTTTGAATGTGTTTGACCCTTTCATTTGATTCAATTAACTTTGTTGAATGCTTTTGACTTTCTTTTGATTCAAAAAGCTTTGTTTGAATGTGTTTGACTTTCATTTGAATTAAATAGCTTTGTTTAATTATGTATGACTTTCATTTGATTCAATTAACTTTGTAAAATGCATTAGACTTTAATTTGATATAAAAAGCTTTATTTGAATGATTTTGACTTTCATTTGACTCAATTAGTTTGAATGAATTCATTTGACTTTCATTTGATTCAAAAAGCTTTGTTTGAATGTGTTTGACTTTCATTTGATTCAATTAGGTTTGTTTGAATGTGTTTGACTTTCATTCGATTCATTTAGCTTTCATGAATGCATTTGACTTTCATTTGATTCAAAAAGCTCTGTTTGAATGTGTTTGACTTTCATTTGATTCAAAAAGCTTTTTTTGAATGTGTTTAACTTTCATTTGATTCAATTAGGTTTGTATGATTGTGTTTGACTTTCATTCGAATCAATTAGCTTTGATGAATGCATTTGACTTTTATTTGATTCAAAAACCTCTGTTTGAATGTGTTTGACTTTCATTTAATTCAATTAGCTTTTCTTGAATGTGTTTTACTTTCATTTGATTTTATTAGCTTTGTTTAATTGTGTTTGACTTTTATTTGATTCAATTAGCTTTGTAGAATGCATTAGACTTTAATTTGAATCAAAAAGCTTTGGTTGATTGTGTTTGACTTTCATTTGATTCAATTAGCTTTATTGAATGCATTTGACTTTCATTTGATTCAAAAAGAATTGCTTGAATGTGTTTGACTTTCATTTGATTCAATTAGCTTTTCTTGAATGTGTTTTGTTTGGGGGTTTTTTATGTGTCCTACGGGAGAGTTACAATTTCCTAGTATGCTCCTTCCTTCGCCTGTACCTGCACAAATAACGGAATACTCCGGCTGGGGTTGGGGTGTTCCGCCTCCGAAGATTAAGTTAGTCTCTTTCTAAATGAGGAAATAAGACAATAAATGCTTCTCCATTTGAGACCGTTTGCAAGGGGATTTGTGTTTTGTTGGTTTGTGGAAAAAAATGATTCGATCCCCATTTATGAGGTCTGCCCTTACTATTTATAGTATGGAGAACTGTACCTCAATTAGGGTAGAATGACACGTGTCGCAAAGGGATTGGGCCTTTGCTGACCGTTGCAAGCTTGACACGTGGCACGCCTTTATTGGGCCATGTGTCTTAGGGTATTTTTACCCTAAACATCTTCCCCTCACAGGTGTGACGTGGAATGTCCACGTGTCACCCGTGACAAGTGTCAGACGCATGGGAGGAGACGTTTCGTCTCCTTCCCTCCTTTTTTCAAATTTCAAGTTTTTAGGCAAAAGGCATCGTTTCGCCTTCTGCTCCTTCTATAAATACAAGACACGCTCTCTCTCCTCCTCACTTTGCATATTTTTCAAAAAAATTCTGAGCGCGCTCTGCTATCGGCTGCATTATTTCCTTAGTTTTCCTGCATCCGACACTTTCAAATTAAGCACATCCGGCGACCGGTTGGGTTCCCTTTCTTCAGTCTCTAAGGTACTGGCTGCCCTTTTTCTTTTTACTTTCGCTTTAGATAATTTCAAACATTTCAACCCATCCGGGTTTCATGCCGCCTGGGGGCCTTTTAACCCATATCCCATTTGTTGAATCTTCTCCCTTAGCCGGTATAGCCCCTTCTGAGGGGTTTTCAACTTATAAACATTATGCATTCTAAACACCCCCATCCGGATTATCACCGTCTGGGGGGCGTTTGAGCCTTCAATATATTTATCCTTTAACACCGCCTGGGATACTTCTGAGTTTTTATCAAGAAACGATTTCAAAAACCCCAACCGGTTTGGATTTTTCAAAGTTTTTAAGATGCGCTCAATGCACCCCTCTCCGACACTTTACCGCATGGGGGTTGTGTAAGCATTTGCTTTCTCAATCATCAATCAAGTAGCCCCCATCCGGCATCTAAACGTATGGGGGTTGTTTGAGCAACCAAATAACCCCCATCCGGCATCTAACCGTATGGGGGTTGTTTGAGCAGCCTTGGCTTTTTCTCAAACATCATTCAAATAACCCCCATCCGGTATCTAACCGTATGGAGGTTGTTTGAGTAGCCTTGGCTTTTTCTCAAACAACATTCAACTAATCCCAATCCGGCATCTAACCATATGGAGGTTGTTTGAGCAGCCTTGGCTTTTTCTCAAACAACATTCAACTAACCCCCATCCGGCATCTAACCGTATGGAGGTTGTTTGAGCAGCCTTGGCTTTTTCTCAAACAACATTCAACTAACCCCCATCCGGCATCTAACCGTATGGAGGTTGTTTGAGAAGCCTTGGCTTTTTCTCAAACAACATTCAACTAACCCCCATCCGGCATCTAACCGTATGGGGGTCGTTTGGGCAGCCTTAAGCTTTTTCTCAAACATCATTCAACTAACCCCCATCCGGCATCTAACCGTATGGGGGTCGTTTGAGCAGCCTTAAGCTTTTTCTCAAACATCATTCAACTAACCCCCATCCGGCATCAAACCGTATGGGGGTCGTTTGAGCAGCCTTGGATTTTTCTCAAACATTCAAATAACCCCCATCCGGCATCTAACCGCATGGGAGTTGTTTGAGCAGCCTTGGCTTTTTCTCAAACAACATTCAAATAACCCCCATCCGATATCTAACCGTATGGGGTTTGTTTGAGCAGCCTTGGCTTTTTCTCAAACAACATTCAAATAACCCCCATTCGGTATCTAACCGTATGGGGGTTGTTTGAGCAGCCTTGGCTTTTTCTCAAACATTCAAATAACCCCCTTTGTTTGAATGCATTTGAATTTCAATTGATTTAATTAGCTTTGTCTGAATGTGTTTGACTTTCATTTGATTTAAGTAGCTTTATATAATGCATTTGACTTTCATTTGATTCAAAAATCTTTGTTTGAATGTGTTTGACTTTCATTTAACTTAACTAGCTTTGGTTAATTGTGTTTGACTTTCATTTGATTCAATTAGCTTTGTAGAATGCATTAGACTTTAATTTGATTCAAAAATCTTTATTGGAATGTGTTTGACTTTAATTTGATTTAATTAGCTTGAATAAGTTCATTTGACTTTCATTTGATTCAAAAAGCTTTGTTTGAATGTGTTTGACTTTCATATGGTTATATTAGGTTTGTTTGAATGTGTTTGACTTTCATTGGATTCAATTAGGTTTGTTTCAATGTGTTTGACTTTCATTCGATTCAATTAGTTTCGATGAATGCATTTGACACTCAATTTATTCAAAAAACAATGTTTGAATGTGTTTGACTTTCATTTGATTCAATTAGGTTTGTTTGATTATGTTTGACTTTCATTCGATTCAATTAGCTTTGTTTGAATGTGTTTGACTTTCATTTGATTCAATTAGGTTTGTTTGAATGTGTTTGACTTTCATTCGATTCAATTAGCTTTGATGAATGCATTTGACGTTCATTTGATTTAGAAAGCTTTGTTTGAATGTGTTTTACTTTCATTTGATTTAATTAGCTTTGTTTGAATGTGTTTAACTTTCATTTGATTCAATTAGCTTTGTTTGAATGAGTTTGACTTGCATTTGATTTAATTAGATTTGTTTCATGCATTAGACTTTAATTTGATTCAAAAAGCTTTGTTTGAATGTGTTTAACTTTCATTTGATTCAATTAGCTTTGTTTGAATGTGTTTGACTTTCATTTGATTAAATTAGCTTTGTTGAATGCATTGGAATTTAATTTGAATCAAAAAGCTTTGGTTGACTGTGTTTGACTTTCATTTGATTCAATTAGTATTATTGAATGCATTTGACTTTTATTTTATTCAAAAAGATTTGTGTGAATGTGTTTGACTTTCATTTGATTCAATTAGCTTTGCTTGAATGTGTTTTGTTTGGGGGTGGGAGTTCCGCCTCCGAAGATTAAGTTAGTATCTTTTTGAAGTGGAAATAAGAACAATGAATGTTGCTCGACTGGAGAGCATTTGTAATGGGGTTTTGTGTTTTTGGGTGGTTGGAATTAAATTGCGATCCCCATCAATGAGGTCTACCCCTACTATTTATAGTAAGGGAGAACTGTAGCTCAATTAGGGCACAAAGGACACGTGTCGCAAAGGGATTGGGCCCTCGCTGACCGTTGCAAGATTGACACGTGGCAAGCCTTCATTGGGCCATGTGTCTAAGGGTATTTTTACCCTAAACATCTGCCCCTCACAGGTGTGATGTGGCCTATCCACGTGTCACCTGTGACAGACGTAGGGTACATGGGTTAAGAGACGGTTTGTCTGCTTCCCCCCTCTTTTTGAATTTCAAATTTTCGTGCAGAAGGTGACTATTTGCCTTCTGTCTCTTCCTATAAATAGGACTTACTACCTCGCTCCTCCACACTTCTCAAAATTTTCAAAAATTTCCTGAGAAAAGCTCTGATACCGGCTGCTACTTTCAAGACTTTCGAGCATTCGGTTTTTCGCAAAATCTTTGACATCTGCCTACCGGCTGAGTGTAGATTTAGCAAGGTACCGCCTTCTTCCTTTCTCTTTTTGCCCCTAGATTTTAAGGAACTCACTCGGTATTTTGCCGCCTGGATATATTTTACAAAATTTCTTGAGTTACACCTACATCAGCCGGAATTTGCCGTCTGAGGTATCTGAAACAGATTTCTCTAGACCATTTTAAAATACCCTCATCCGGCATTTTGCCGCATGGGGCTGGTTTGAGCAGTCCTTCCTTTCTAATCATAAGTCCAACAAAACTCCCTCATCCGGCGTTTTGCCGTCTAGGGCCTGTTTGAGAACAAATTTGAATTTTTTCATACGGGTCAAATATACTCCCATCCGGCATTGTGCCGCATGGGGCCCCTTTAAGCCAACTTTGTTTTTACTCAAACAAGTAAATAACCCTCATCCGGTATTTTGCCGCATGGGGGTTGTTTGAGCAGCTTTTGCTTTTTCTCAAACTAGTTATAAATAACCCCATCCGGCCTTTAGCCGTTTGGGGGTTTTTTGACCAGCCTTTGTTCTCAAACAATATTCAAATACCCCCATCCGACGTCTAACCGTATGGGGGTTGTTTGAGCTGCCTTTGTTCTCAAAGGGTTATTTGAGCAGCCTTTGTTCTCAAACAACATTCAAATAGCCCCCATCCGGCGTCTAACCGTATGGGGGTTGTTTGAGTAGCCTTTAGCTTTTTCTCAAACATCATTCAAATAGCCCCCATCCGACATCTAACCGTATGGGGGTGGTTTGAGCAGCCTTGGCTTTTTCTCAAACATCATTCAAATAGCCCCCATCCGGCTTTTAACCATATGGGGGTTGTTTAAGCAGCCTTGGCTTTTTCTCAAACATCATTCAAATAGCCCCCATCCGGCATCTAACCGTATGGGGGTTGTTTGAGCAGCCTTGTCTTTTTCTCAAACATCATTCAAATAGCCCCCATCCGACATCTAACCGTATGGGGGTTGTTTGAGCAGCCTTGGCTTTTTCTCAAACATCATTCAAATAGCCCCCATCCGGCATTTAACCGTATGGGGGTTGTTTGAGCAGCCTTGGCTTTTTCTCAAACATCATTCAAATAGCCCCCATCCGGCATCTAACCGTATGGGGGTTGTTTGAGCAGCCTTGGCTTTTTCTCAAACATCATTCAAATAGCCCCCATCCGGCATTTAACCGTATGGGGGTTGTTTGAGCAGCCTTGGCTTTTTCTCAAACATCATTCAAATAGCCCCCATCCGGCATCTTACCGTATGGGGGTTGTTTGAGCAGCCTTGGCTTTTTCTCAAACATACAAATAGCCCCCATACGACATTTAACCGTATGGGGGTCTTTTGAGCAGCCTTAGCTTTTTCTCAAACGTCATTCAAATTGCCCCCATCCGGTATTTAACCGTATGGGGGTTGTTTGAGCAGCCTTGGCTTTTTCTCAAACATACAAATAGCCCCCATACGGCATTTAACCGTATGGGGGTTGTTTGAGCAGCCTTAGCTTTTTCTCAAACGTCATTCAAATTGCCCCCATCCGGTATTTAACCGTATGGGGGTTGTTTGAGCAGCCTTGGCTTTTTCTCAAACATACAAATAGCCCCCATACGACATTTAACCATATGGGGGTCGTTTGAGCAGCCTTAGCTTTTTCTCAAACGTCATTCAAATTGCCCCCATCCGGTATTTAACCGTATAAGGGTCGTTGGAGCAGCCTTGGCTTTTTCTCAAATATACAAATAGCCCCCATACGGCATTTAACCGTATGTGGGTCGTTTGAGCAGCCTTCACTCAATCTCTGCTAACCCTCATCTGGGACTCCACCGCTTGGGGGGCTTTTGAATGAGCTTCCATTAAATACGTATGATCTATTTTTCTTCATTTCAGCTTCAAACACATTCGGAGACTTCCGCCTGTGGAGGTTTCAAGCCACCATCTCAGCAAATCTCAACCTTCCAAGGTACCGCCTGTACCCTTTTTCAATTCTTTTAGTTAATTTTCCGGTTACATAGGATATGGACCCTTCCAATATACACTCGGCACAGCCTACGACTGTGGTCAGCCGGTCACCAGGGACGGCTGAGTCTAGGACTGGGACTGCCGTCTGGGGGTATTTGGGCGAACCTTCACCTACCTCGAATCCGACCGTCTTTGTTCATGTGCAGGACAGAATGGCTCGGATAAGGTGGACAGCAGTTGACCCGGATTACAAGTCTGATGACGCAGCCAAAGATCCGGTTGACCCCCTAAACGAAGACCAGATGGCAGGACTGTGTGGTTAAATTCCTTTGGAAGAAACCCTAGAGACTCGTCACGATTCCCCAGTTGGTCCGAGCACACCTGGTGACAGCATATTGAAAGATTCTGATTCTAATGCCGAAGGATCCGGCGACGAATCTGCTGGAGAAGAGTCTGGGTCTGAATCTGAAGCACCAGTACAGGAGGCCGAGCCTATTGATGAGAAGGCTTACAAATGGCCGGCTAAGGGGGATCCGACTGACATGACCATGTCTGCGAGAGATGTGGTCACCCTAACTGCAATCCTTCCTGCCTTTATTTTTAAATGAAAACTAGTTGGGAAGGACTGGGAAATAAGAGTCCCGCCTGTTGGTGCAGCCGTCGTTTGGACGGACGACTTAGATCATGCCGATGATTTTTTTGACTGTTATGAGGCGGCATTCAAAGCAGGCCTCCGGTTCCCCCTTCACCCCTGTATCAAGGACATATTAATGGGGTATGACTTGGGTGTATGGCAATTGACTCCAAACTCTTAGGTCAATATTCTGGGGTACATTGCCGCGTGTGAGCTGCAGGAGGTAAACCCCAGTTAGGAGGCCTTTGCGCACATGCATTACCTCAGCCGGGCTCCGGGTGGGTGGAATGCCTGGTATACCCTTACCACAAACCAAGAATACATGATGACTTTGGAGAAGCCATCAAAGTGGTCTAACTGGAAGAGCAAATTTTATGTCCTCTCTTCCCCTTCCACTTCCCTAAATCACCGGCTGCGGCAGTACAATAAACACCCGGCATTGCTGGGTAAAAAATGCGCGCTCCTGAAAGTGTCGTATGAGGCCTGGGACCAAATAATAGAGAAGGGTCTCTTCCTCAAAACGACCCATCTGATGGAGGACGGTAGTGAAATCATCGTCCCAAAGTTCTGGGTACCTCTCCCGGAATGGTTCAGGGATGAGCCCTTTTTGTCTCTTTGCAATCTAAGTTCAATGTTCCAAAAGAGTAGGTTCACTAACCCATCCGGTATTCTAACGCCTGCCTATGTGTACACTTGTTCTAACTCGGATTTTCCTTCTTGCAGGCAAAGCTAAAAGAATGGTACCTCCTGAAAAGACATCGGCCTTCTCGGCTATTGAGCTGAGAAAGAAACAAGTTGAATGGAAGAAGGCGGCACTGGCCGCCAAGAATGCTGGGGTAAAACTTCTTCCATTTCTTACCGGATGACATATGATGAGCTATCTTTGTTTCTAACCGATTGCTTTGTCTTGTCTAATTTCAGGGTGGAACCCAAGGCATGCCAAAATCACTATCAAGCATGCACTAAAGACCGGCTGGTGACATACCCTAGCCGGCTTCAAAAGCTCCAAGGCTGCCGGGTCCACCTCCGGCAGCTAGTCCCTTAAAAAGGACGTCTGCACCTGCCAGGCCAACCACTGCAGGGAAGAGCCTGCAACTAACGCCGAGTACTTTGGCGGGCCAGACCCGGATGGGATCTGGCTCAGATGCTGGGGGGGATGGCACCCCACAGCCTGAACAAGGTAAAACCTCTACCTTTGACCCCCCCTGGCCGCTTGGGCATATGAGAGTCAAAACTCAAGCAAGCCAGTCTGGGGGCTCCTCTGGCAGCCGTATGAATATAGGCGGCGCATATGCCCAGTATCTGACAGATAACCCTTCCTTTGCAGATGAATCTACCAGCCGGCCCGACTACAACCAATACGCCAAGAGAATGGTCAAGACTCTAACCTGTTCTGAAAAGGAGGCGGTGCCGGCTGTACACCAAGTTAACCTGGATCGCATCAACTCTCTTCTTGTTGAGGTAAATAACCCGAATGCCCTATGCTTGTCTCAAACTTTATTTTTGCCAGATGAGTAGTAATTATTATTTCACTCTTTTTCCGTCTTCTATCATAGGTGATGCTCAGGGTGGACGGGCTCCGAGTCCCCTTGCGTAAAAAGCAAGAGGAGGTAAGAGACGCTCAGAAGCGTGCCCTTGACCTAATTAACGTTAGTCAATTTCATACTATTAAATATGATTTGGCAACTAAAGAGAGGGAGTTGCAACAGGAGGAATTACTGAAAGAGGCTGTGTTGGCTGGGGATGAGGCTAAAAAGAGAGTCGATGAACTTGAGCTTAAGGTCAAGAACCTCCAGGCTGATCTTAGAGCTCTGTAAGGAGCTGACAAAGAAAATGCCAACCTCCGCCAGAAGAACAGCCAGCTGACGGTCCAACTCGCTAATATTCAGGCGGACCACAAAAAGGAGCTGAACGAGGAACTCAGCCGCCTGATTGCAGAGAATGAAGCTGACTGCGAGGAGCGCATGAAGCTGGCTTGGGGCCTCATCCATCCGGACTCTGACTTTGACTATTTCAACCTCCGTTACTTGTATGCTTCTAAAGTTTATGAAGCTCGAGTACTCGGCACTCCTACCCCTCCTCCTTTTGACGAGTGGGCTGAGAAGGGGTTAGATTCAGTGCCGGATGGGGTGCCAATGGGAGAGCAGCCGGAACAACTGCAGGAGCAGACGGCTGAGACCCAGACTGGGCAAACTCAAGGGTTGGAGCAGCCTCAGCAGCAAGAGCAACAACCATAAACTCTTCTTTTTACCGGCCTGCGTGCCGTGTATGTTTTTGTAATATCCCCAGACAAGGGTCCGGCTGACAATTTCTATTTATATATATTATACCGTCTACGCAATCGGTTTTGCTATTCTACCTTAGTTCCATACTTGCATTTCCTTTATACTTGCAAAATTTCAAATTTGTTTTTTGCAAATATTTACAAGTTCACTAGTTTTACACTTCGATCATGCCGGCTGTACTATTAAATGCCCCAGAACGGTTGGCTGTTTACTCAACAACGGTAAAAAGTCAGCCGTTCATAGGAAGCCGGCGGTACTAACAATTTTTTTTTTTAACGAATATTTCATATGAATAAACAAACATTTGTTATTTTTAAACATCTGCTAGTTTAAACTTTCGAACCGTCTGTGTTGCTTTTACTCAAAGAAGGCGGTTGGAGTCTTCTAGGAGTGGTATGTGCCGCATGTATGCTGGCTGGCTCCTAGATACAATGGATCATTCAAACGGTTCGTGCCGTTTGAGTTATGATCGCTAGAACAATGTTCCACCCGGAAGGGAGCTGTTCTCTTTAGTGATTCCCCCGGATGGGTGTCACCAGATGACTGCCCTTTTTTGAGCAGTGAGTTTTAATAGTTTCTTCCGTCTGTGTTTTTGCACTAAACGGGTGCTAATACATAGGATGAATGAAAATTATAAGCTTCTCATTTCAATAATATTTGCAATAAATACAAAAAATCCTTAGAAGTAGTACTTTTTCAAATTATCTACATTCCAGGTGCGAGGTAGCTGTCTGCCGTTTGGGGTTTCCAGGCAATAGGTGCCATTTCTGACTTCTTCAAAGATCCGGTAGGGTCCTTCCCAATTGGGAGTTAACTTCCCTTGCTCATTGGCCCTACCGGTTGCTTCAAGCTTTCGTAAAACAAAATCTCCAACTTTGAGGGGGCGTTTACGCACCCTTTTGTTGTAGGCCCTCGTCATTCGCAGTCGGTAGATTTCATGACGCAAGGTGGCATTGCCTCTTATTTCAGGGAGAGTATCCAAAGCCAGGCGCATGGCTTCCCAATTTTCCTCTTCATCATATAACATGATTCGAAGTGTTGGATCATACAATTCAATGGGAAGCACCGCCTTTGTGCCATATGCCATAAGAAATGGAGTCTCACCGGTTGACCCCTTCTCAGTAGTTCTGATGGACCAAAGAACATGAGTCAATTCCTCTACCCAAAGACCGCCTGCTTTTTCAATCTTTTTCTTTATGCCGCCTAAGATGAGCTTGTTAAAAGCTTCAACTTGACCGTTTGCTTGAGGACGGCCAACGGATGCAAAGTAGTGGGAAATCCCTTGATCTTGCAGCCAAGTCTTCAGGACAGGCGTTTCGAACTTGGGGCCATTGTCAAAGACCATTGACATTGGTACGCCGAACCGGGTGATGACATTTCTCCAAATGAAGGAGATGACATCCTTAGTTTTGATGCCCTTTACCGCCTCGGCCTCAACCCACTTGGTGAAGTAATCAACAGCCACTAAAATGTATCTTTTGCCGCCTGGGGCAGGAGTGTATGGCCCCAAAATGTCCATGCCCCATTTGGAAAAGGGAATAGGGCTGTGAATAGCTGTTAAATCAGTGGCCGACTGTCTGATCAGCCGGCCAAACTTTTGGCACTTGTCACATCTTTTTACCAGATCTAATGAATCTGCCTCGAGGGTAGGTCAAAAGTATCCCTGCCGCCTGGCTCTTTTGGCAAGTGTCTTCCCGCCAATGTGTGATCCACAGAAGCCGGCGTGCAGATCTTCCAGTATTTCCTTTCCCCTTTCTGGGGTAACACATTTGAATAGTGGTTGTAGGTAACCCTTCCGAAAAAGTTCACCTTTGTGCATTACGAAGCTTAATGCTCGTCTCTTAAGAGCAGCCGCCTCAGACAAGACACCCGGTAGGGTGCCGTCTACAAGGTATTCCCGGATGGGGTCCATCTAAGTGGAGCTTCGATCTAGAACTCTAATGGAGTCGTGTTCAATGCTTTTCTTTTCCATGACTTCCCAAAAGACTGACCTAGGCGTATCACATGTGGCGGATGATGCAAGTTTTTATAGTGCATCCGCCTGATTATTCTCGGACCTTGGCACTTGACTTAGATTAAACTCATCAAATGCCCCGGCCTCTTCCTTGACTGTCAGAAGATACTTAATCATTACCAGATGGGTGGCTTCGTAGTCACCATGGTATTGGCTAACGATTAGTTGAGAATCAGAGAAGGCGTCGACCTTTCTTGCCCCGGCTACCTTACACATCCGGATACCGGCTAACAGGGCCTCGTATTCTGCCTCATTATTTGAAGCTTGGAATTTGAACCGGAGGGCATACTCGAATTTATCCCCTTCCGGAGAATGACAAATTACGCCTGCCCCACATCCTGCCATTGTAGAACTACCATCTACGAATACCTTCCAGACTTGATCAATATTGTCCGGCTGTAATGGTCTTGTCATTTCGACAATGAAATCAGCAAATGCCTGACCCTTTATTGCCCGCCTGGGTTCGAAGGATATTTCGAGACTTTGAATTTCAACGGCCCATTAATTCATCCTGCCCGATGACTCCATGGTGGTCATTGGTCTTTTGAGGGGCTGGTCGGTGTAGACGGTTACCGGATGAGCCAAAAAGTAGGGTTTCAACCGCTTGACTGCTTTGTACAATGCCAAACTAAATTTTTCAATTGTGGGGTACCGGAGCTCAGCATTCCTAAGTACATGACTTATGAAATACACCGGGAGCTGATTGTCGTCTCTATCAGCAAGGAGAACGACACTCAGAGAATGATCTGAGACGGCCAAGTACATATAGAGAGCCTCTTGTGGTAGGGGACTCACTAGCCTTGGTAAGGAATGCAAGTGTTGTTTTAGGCGTTGAAACGCCGCTTCAGCCTCTTCACCCCATTTGATTAGGGGATTTTGCTCCTCCCAATCGGAATGCGCCACGTGGACCAATCAGGTCCTGCCAAGTGTCTCCTAGTTGGAACTGTCAGGGCTTGCCACGTGGGACGCGCTTATTTGTCCACCTTGGACCTGTTATGTCACGACATGTGGCATACCCCATGCCTAATGGAGAAACCGGCCACCCAGGCCCAATTTCCGAGGGAAGCCCAATCGGCCCTAGGTTTACCTAAACCTAGGATGGGCGCGTTTCCCAAGGTTATAAATACCTCCCTTAATCCTCATTAAGGAAGAAGGAGAAGAAGTTTACGAAAAACATTACGGAACAAACACATTAATTACACACAGTAATAACCGGCTGATCTCGCCAACAAAGCAGATTACCTACACTAATCACTCTCACCTAGAGAGACCTAATCACTTTAATTTCCGTATTAATTACTCCTTAATCAGTTACTAACTTGACCGTTGGAGGCGGAGCTCACAGGAGTCTCCGTTATTTTGCAGGTACAGGCGTCCAGTTCCAGTCTCGGAATTGTAACTCTCCCGCAGGACATCAGAAAACCCCGAAACACCATTCAAACCTCGACCTTTTCTTGATTGCTTGGAAGAAATAAAGGCACTTGTCACCTGACCGGCTGAGGAATCTCCCCAATGCTGCCAGACAACCTGTAAGCTTTTGAGCCTCTCGAACCATACGGGGTGACTTCATGTCTATTACCGCCTGTACCTTTTCCGGATTGGCCTCTATGCCCCTTTGATCAATCAAGAATCCGAGAAACTTTCCAGACTCAACCCCAAACACGCACTTTTTTGGATTAAGCATGACTCTATGCCGCCTGAGGGTGGTGAAGGTTTCTCGGAGGTCAGCTAGATGATTCGCCTGGAGTTTGGATTTGACAATCATATCATCAATGTACGCCTCCACGTTCCTTCCAATTTGGTGAAAAAATACAGAGTTGATCATACGTTGGAAGGTGGCAGGCGCATTTTTCAATCCAAACGGCATCACAGTGTAACAATACAACCCCTGATCAGTGACGAATGTTGTTTTCTCCTGATCCTTCTTCCATAGGGGTATCTGATGGAAGCCCGAGTAGGCATCCATGAAACTCATCAAAGCATGGCCGACTGTGGAATCGACCAGGTGGTCGATCTTTGGAAGTGGATAACTATCCTTTGGACATGCCTTGTTGAGATCTGTGTAATCTACACACATCCGCCAAGTACCATTCGGCTTTTTTACAAGTACTACGTTTGCTACCCACTCAGGATAGTTGCATTGCCGAATATACCCAGCATCTAAGAGTTTCTTGACCTCGGCTGTTGCCGCCTGAGATCTTTCCTCGCCATGATTCCTCTTCTTTCGCCTTACTGGCTTCTTTTTAGGATCCACAACAAGTTTATGGACAGCAAGGTCCGGGCTTATACCCGGCATTTCTTCTACTTCAAAGGGAAACACATCTTTGAATTCTTTGAGAAGAGATGGCAAGTCTGCCCCTAATGTTTTCAAAGCAGTCGTCCCAATTTTGACGGTCTTGTCTGGCCGACTGTCATCTAATATGATGTCTATGCTCTCACCAGCCGGCTGGGGCCGGAGGTCGTCTGACCTCTCCCCTGATAGTGATTGCTATTGCTTTGTTTTGACGGATTCTAAAGGATCCGCCTTTCTCTTTTTGCCGGCTGGGGCAGGTAGTTCAGATGCTTCTTGATCACAATCATCAGGTATTTCAACATTGTCTTGACCGTCTACGATCATAATTGGCTTAACGTCCGAGAGGTAACACTCCCTTGCCATCTTTTGGTCCCCGCTCAAGGAATCGACCGTGCCGTCGTCCCTCTCAAATTTTATCAACATTAGAGAAGGGATAATGACGGCCTTGGAGATGTTTAAGGTAGGTCGGCCAATGATCAAGTTGTAGGCCGTCAGTTCCTCAACGACAAGGAACTTGACGACCATGTGCCGGCCTAGACCCTTCTCTCCAAACCGAATGGGTAGATTAATAATTCCCACCGGATGTACGACTCCTCCCCCAAAACCTACTAGGGGGTAGGTAACCTGATTCATGTTGCTTGGTTTATACTTCAGCTTTTCCAAGCACTGATAGCTTATAATGTCGGACGAGCTTCCCGTGTCAATCAGTATACGGCCAACTCGCTGATTGGCAATTTTACACTCGGCGACTATGGGGTCATCATGGGGCCGCCTAACATTCCCCCTGTCTTTCTCGGAGATATGGACCTCCGGAAAGGATCTTTTTGACGTCTGACCATCATCCACTGAGTTTATCAATCTTCTAATATTGTCTTTAGTACCCCGGATGGTAGGACCACCGCCTACAAGACCTCCGGCTATTGTGAAGATAGTATCTTCATCTGTGTCCGAGTGGTTTTCCGTCTGCTTCGGTTGCGGCCCTTTATTTTGTTTGGAAGTACTCTTTGACTTGGGCAAATATGATTTTGAAGCCCCTTCGTTAGCTAAGTGGTCAAGAAGCCGCCTGAGGCTAAAACAACCCTAAGTGTCGTGACCAATTTCTTCGTGGAAATGGCAATACTTGCTTTTGTTCCGACTGCTGACGGGACTCTTCATTGCAGCCGGTTTTTCTAGGTTCAATCGGTCTTTTACCTCCTTGAGAATGGAGGCGCAATCCTTGGCGAATTCGTATTTAGGGACGTACATATCCGACCTCTTTCTCTTTTGGGAGGGTTGTCCGGATGAGTCTGTCGCCCAGACCTCCTTTCTTTTCTTTTCCTCCTTTTTGGCCGGCTGGGCAGGCCGGCTCTCCCGCTTGTCAGATCGTTTGTACTCTGACGGTGTCTTGATGGCGCAGAGCTCTAATGCCTGGATGTACGCTTCTGCTTTCATCAATGCCTCATGGAGGGTGGAGACCCTCTTCCTGACTAAGTCGAATTTAAATGTCGACCCGTCTTTCAGTCCTTTGAAAAAGTCTGTGTAGGCGACTTCATCAGAAAGGCCATGGATTTGGATCCTCATCAGTTTAAACCGCCTGACATAGGACCTAAGTCCCTCTTTTTCTCCCTACTGTATTGCCCCTAGGTCGAGGCTTGTCTTTTTGGCAGGAATATTCATCGAGAAGTTGGACGTAAACTAGTACGCCATCGTCTTGAAATTATTGATGCACCCGGAAGGTAAGTTACCCAACCAACGTTGAGCAATCCCTTTCAACGTGGCCGGGAAGTATCTACACCATCAGGCATCGTCCAAACCCTACAAATACATCATGTTTGTATACGCCATCAAGTGATCTTCCGGGTTAGAGGTACCATTATAGGCACCTACCAATATGTTTTTAATTTTTGTTGGCTGGGCCATCTCAGTAATTTCCCTGGAGAACATCGTTGGCTGTTCCCCAAGTCTTTGCAGACGGAGCTGCCAGTCCATGGGCTGGACGGGTGGTGGCTGACCTCCAAAGAGAGTCGTCTGCTGATAAGGTGTTCCAAAAGGCATGTATGGATGTAATGCCGGCTGAATGATATGGGGACCGGATCGCGCGGAAAACTCTTCGTGCGTCCGGCTCCCCTTGTGATGTAAATCTAAATACACCCTCCCGAATATGGGTTGATAGATTTAAAAATACTTATAGTTAGAATACTCAAATATCATGGAACAAGATAAAAGGGCCAAAACTCAAGGACACACTCAAAGTTTTGGGGTTTTAGGCCAGAGATAAGACTCACTCAATCTCTCCTAAGCTTATCACTCAAGACTTACTCAAAGCAATAAGGGAACACTTGAACTTGAGACAAACTCTAAGTTAAAATGCTAAAACACAAGGTTTTTTATCCAAACTCAAAACTGCTTTTTATTTCTGTTTTGCTCTCCCTTTTATAGAGGAAAGGAGCAGCAAAAACACACCAAAAGTCAAGGAAAACCGTCCAAGCATGAACAGCCAAAAGCCAGCAGTTTTCCTCCTTGATTTAAGCTAAACAATAAAAGCATAATAAAGCCTAATGATAACTTCCTATTACAACCGGCCAAAGAGCTAAACTCTTGGCATAATTTCAGCAACATTAACTAAAATATAAGATAATAATAGCTAGTAAATGGCTTAGGATCCACACGCCCAAAATAGCAGTGAAACGTGCCAAATCTGTAGTGAAGCGCGCCATGCGCCCAATCTTCAATCTACCCATGAAATGCAACATAGAACTTCAGCCTTCTTTGTAAATGGATAAAATCCAAGAGTCTCTAAGACTAAAGCAACAGGTTCATTAGATGTCCACTTTGGATCATTCCCCCCTTCTTCAAAAGAGTTTTCCCTCAAACTTGAATCCTCAAAGTATGGTGATAAATCCCCTACATTGAAAGTCGCACTAACACCCATCAATTCGTCTGGTAGCTCAATTTTGTAAGCACTATCGTTCACCCTCTCAAGAACCTTAAAAGGACCATCAGAACGAGGCATAAGCTTGTTTTTGCGAAGCTTAGGGAACCTCTCCTTCCTCAAATGCACCCAAACCAAGTCCCCGGGATGAAAAATAGGCTGTTTGCGTTTCTTATTGGCTCGCTCTTGGTATTTTTTATTTATCTCCTCAATTCTTTTCTTCACTTGCCCACAGGTTTTTTGAAAGGTTTCCACCCTCTTTTTAGCATCTTTCTCTACCATGTCACTCTTAACCATAGGAACAAGATCAACCGGCACAAATGGGTTCACTCCATAAACTACTTCAAATGGAGAACGGGAAGTAGTTAGGGAATGAGCTCTATTGTAAGCAAACTCCGCATGGGCTAATTTCATGTCCCAATCTTTTTGCGTTTTGCTCACAAGACCTCGTAACAAAGTACCCAAAGTTCTATTAGTGACCTCGGTTTGCCCATCGGTTTGGGGATGATGAGAGGTACTAAATAGTAACTTGGTACCCACAAGTTTCCATAGGGTTCTCCAAAAGTGACTAAGGAATTTGGAGTCCCTATCAGATACTATACTTCGAGGAATGCCATGGAGTTTGACAATTTCCTTGAAGTACAGCTCGGCCACTTTCACGGCATCATCAGTTTTATTACAAGCTACAAAGTGTGCCATTTTAGAGAATCTATCTACAACAACCATGATGCTATCTCTTCCCCTTTGAGTGCGAGGCAATCCAACAATGAAATCCATGCTAACACTTTCCCATGGAGCATCCGGAACTGGCAACGGAGTATAAAGACCCTTTGTGAAGTGTCCCTTAGCCTTTTGACAAGTAGCACATCTCTCTACAACATGAGTAACATCCTTGATCATTCTAGGCCAATAGAAGTGTTCACCTAGAATATCAAGAGTCTTTTGTATCCCAAAATGACCGGCTAAACCTCCACCATGCACTTCTCTCACTAATAACTCCCTAACCCCACTCTTCGGAACACATAGCTTGTTACCTTTAAAGAGGTAGCCATCTTGTCTCACAAACTCTTTGGTAGGATTCTCTATCTCGCTAGCAAAGTCGGGATCATTTATGTAACATTCCTTGAGTTGTTCAAAACCCAAGATCTTAGCATCCACCATGGAAAGTAAGTAGCTCCGACGAGACAATGCATCGGCCACAACATTACTCTTTCCATCCTTGTACTTGGAGCTAAAGGTAAATGATTGGAGAAACTCCACCCATTTAGCATGTCTCTTGTTGAGTTTTTGTTGCCCATGAATGAATTTCAGAGCCTCATGATCGGAATGAAGAACAAATGGTTTTGGTCTAAGGTAGTGAGACCAATGATCAAGTGCTCTAACTATGGCATAGAACTCACGGTCATAAGTGGAATAGTTCAACTTAGCCCCATTCAACTTCTCACTAAAGTAACTCACGGGCTTCTTCTCTTGAATCAAAACAGCACCTATTCCAATCCCACTTGCATCACACTCTACCTCAAACACTTTGTTGAAATCTGGTAGCACAAGTATAGGAGCGTTGCAAAGCATATGTTTAACCTTCTCAAAGGCCCGTTGAGCATTTTCTTCCCATACGAACTCACCCTTTTTGGTCAACTCGGTGATTGGAGCCATGATAGTAGAGAAGTTTTTGATGAACCGCCTATAGAAGGAGGCAAGTCCATGAAAACTTCTAACTTCGTGCACATTGGTTGGAGCCAACCAAGACTGGACTGCTTTTACCTTCTCCGGATCTACATGAACCCCCTCTCCTGTTACAATGTATCCTAAGAATACAACACTAGGAGTCATGAATACACATTTTTCAAGCTTACCATACAACTTCACCTCCCTCAATTTTTCAAACAATCTCCTCAAATGAATTACATGATCATCATTGTTTTTACTATACACAAGAATGTCATCTAAGTAAACAACAACAAAATCATTAAGAAAAGGACGGAGAACTTCAATCATCAATCTCATGAAGGAGCTTGGGGCGTTGCAAAGCCCAAATGGCATCACTAACCACTCATACAACCCTTGTTTTGTTTTGAAAGTCGTCTTCCACTCATCCCCCTCTCGAATTCTCATTTGATGGTACCCACTCCTTAAATCTATTTTGGAAAAGACTAAGGCACCACTCAACTCATCTAACATATCTTGCAATCGAGGCATAGGAAAACGGTATTTGACCGTTATATTGTTAATGGAACGACTATCAACACACATTCTCCAAGTACCATCTTTTTTTGGTACTAAGAGGGCTGGAACCGCGCAAGGACTAAGGCTTTCTCTCACATAACCTCTCTCAAGTAATTCGTTCACTTGCTTTTCAAGTTCCTTACTCTCTTCCGGATTACACCTATAGGCAGCCTTGTTGGGCAAAGGTGCTCCTGGAATTAAGTCAATGGCGTGCTCAATGCCTCTAATTGGAGGTAGGCCTTTGGGCAAGTCATTGGGGAACACATCTTGGTACTCTTCTAATAACTCATTTAGCATGGATGAGTTAATACAAGTAGTACCATTATCATCTTTGGTCCTTACCACCAAAGCATACCCTCCCCCCATTTCTTTCATTATTCGTTCATATTCATTACAAGTTACAAGATAGTTGCTTTTCTCTTTTTCTTTCTTAGCAACTTTAGGAGGTAAAGGCACTAACTTAACTTTTCTACCATTTTTGGTAGTTACAATATACACATTAGTTTTCCCTTTATGCTCCGAATCATGATCAAACTGCCACGGTCTTCCAAGCAACAAATGACACGCATCCATAGGAAGAATATCACACCAACGCTCATCTTCGAACCCTCCAATGGAATAAGACACCAATGCTTGCTTCTTGACTCTAATGCTTGTGCCATCATTCAACCAATTGAGCTTGTAAGGTTCACCATGGTCTCTAGTGGGTAGCTTCAATTTACTCACAGCCTCGGATGAAACAACATCTGTTTGGGCACCACTATCAACAATCACATTGCAAGTCTTCTCTCCTATCTTGCATCTAGTGTGGAACAAGTTGTTTCGTTGTTTAAGATCAATTTCGGGTTCATTATACAAGATTCTACGAACCACCATCATGTTGAACTCATCTTCGGGTTGAATCTCTTCCTCATACTCTTCATCAAACTCGCAACCCTCCTCATGAGCCACAAAGTTATAGACCTTCTCCTCCTCATCCATGAGAGCACATTGAGAGGCTGTTAACACACTCTTACTAGGACATTCCGATGCAATATGTCCTCTCCCATGACACTTGAAGCATTTTCTCCTAGTTGAAAGCTCACTAGGCGAAACTACTTGTTTTTCTTTCCCTTTTGATGAGCTAGGTGAAAAGGTTTTACTTTGAAAAGTACTCCCTTTAGAGTTGAAAGGAGTAAATTTCGAAGTATTCTTGAAAGAAGAAGTTTTGGGCTTCTCTTTCTCCCTTTCTTCTTTAAGTTGAGACTCATACTTCAAAGCTAGTTTGCATACATCACTAAAAGTGGCATAATGAGTAACTTCCACTTTCCTATTAATTTCTTTGGTCAACCCCTTGACAAATCTAGCAATTTTGTAAGCCTCCTTTTCTTGCAAGTCGCAAGTCAAGCCTAACCTTTCAAATTATTTTATGTAATCCTCCACACTCATGTTTTCTTGTGATAGGTGGGTTAATTTTAAGTATTGATCTTGCTCATACTCTTTACTTACCCATTTTTCCCTCATTTTCTTTTTTAATTTTTCCCATGAGTCTATCTTATCTTTCCCTTCTCTTCTTCTATTTGACTTGAGGTTTTCATACCACAATGCAGCTAGTTTAGTGAGTTTAAGGACAGCCAACTTGAACCGTTTCCTATCATCATACCCCTTGTAATCAAAAACGGTTTCAATTTGCCTAACCCAATCTAAGAAAGCCTCACAATCATGCCCTCCATCAAATTCATGCATATCAATTTTTAGACCCCTATCTTCATCAAATTGTCTAAAATTGTTACCACTATTTTCATCCTCCTCCTCTAATTCATTTATTTTCCTAGTGGCTTTAAGGAGCATATCAGATATGGCATCCATCCTAGTATCTTGTTGTGCCCTAGAGACTTCACTCTCTTCTGTTTTTTTCTCCAAATTCTCCAATTTTTCAGTGATTACTTGCAACATTCTAGCAAGCTCCTCACTAGACATGATTTCCACTATTTTGCTTGGATATTACAAGTACAATGAGTGAGAACTGCCGAAATTAGAGACAAAATGAAAAACGAAAATTGCCTCTAGACTCTCAAAGGCTTACAAATTCAGAAAATTCAGATCAAAACAACCAATTTGCAAAAAGAAATTCCTCAAAAGCTTTTCGGATGAGGGAGAAATCTTCAATTGAATTCTGCCTTCCCGGTTTTGCCTCTTTTCTGCGTTGCTGCGAAAAACCTGCCCAGTTTATTAGCAGAAAAATTCCAAAATATCTGAAAATTTTTGTGAGTAATCTACGCAAAAAAATATCCAGATTCAAAAAAGAAATAACTCGATTTGGACAGAAAACGAAGGAGATATGTCCTTCTCAAACCGCAACTCCAAACTGATTGAATTCTGCCGTTTTGCTCCAAACGCCTTCAAACTCGATTTTCTTCAAGAAACCCTTAACTAGGCTCTGATACCAGATGATGTAAATCTAAATACACCCTCCCGAATATGGGTTGATAGATTTAAAAATACTTATAGTTAGAATACTCAAATATCATGGAATAAGATAAAAGGGCCAAAACTCAAGGACACACTCAAAGTTTTGGGGTTTTAGGCCAGAGATAAGACTCACTCAATCTCTCCTAAGCTTATCACTCAAGACTTACTCAAAGCAATAAGGGAACACTTGAACTTGAGACAAACTCTATGTTAAAATGCTAAAACACAAGGTTTTTTATCCAAACTCAAAACTGCTTTTTATTTCTGTTTTGCTCTCCCTTTTATAGAGGAAAGGAGCAGCAAAAACACACCAAAAGTCAAGGAAAACCGTCCAAGCATGAACAGCCAAAAGCCAGCAGTTTTCCTCCTTGATTTAAGCTAAACAATAAAAGCATAATAAAGCCTAATGATAACTTCCTATTACAACCGGCCAAAGAGCTAAACTCTTGGCATAATTTCAGCAACATTAACTAAAATATAAGATAATAATAGCTAGTAAATGGCTTAGGATCCACACGCCCAAAATAGCAGTGAAACGTGCCAAATCTGTAGTGAAGCGCGCCATGCGCCCAATCTTCAATCTACCCATGAAATGCAACATAGAACTTCAGCCTTCTTTGTAAATGGATAAAATCCAAGAGTCTCTAAGACTAAAGCAACAGGTTCATTAGATGTCCACTTTGGATCACCTTGCTAGTTTGTGAATGCCTCCCTGATGTTGTATGGAAGTTGTCATGGAACGTGGACGTTGATGCCGAGTCAGAGAAGTGAGTTCTTTTGTCTTCCAGGAGTACCCGGGCATCGGATTAGAGTTTTTTCGTTCCATCCGGCTGTATATGCTGGACAGGTTTTTTGATCCCTTCCATGGGAACCCGAAGTCTTGAAAGGTCAAAGGGCCTGATTGGCACTGTTGGTTTTGGGTGAGGGGTAGAAGCTCTCCCCTTTACCGACTTCATTGTCTTTCTTCCATGATACCTCTCTTCGCTTGGCCCTTACGAGGATCATCTGACTTATCAAGGAAACCCCTGATTTCCCCCTTGAAATTATTCATCATATTCAAGAGTTCATCCCTGGAGACTGGAGAGTCCCCTGCGGTAGAAGTTAACCCAAGCGGTCCCCTGGTAGGATGATTTGGGCTTGCCTGCTGCTCTACTCGTTCCCTCTTGTCTTTGGAACGAGTATGCTTGGTTCTGAAGGAACCATCGGCAGCAGTGTAGGTTTCCAACTCATAGTTATCGGTTGTATCTTGGTCCGAATGGACCTCAACCTCCCTAGTGGGCAGATTGCCTTTACCAGGTAGTATAGGCTCAGATGTCATCTAGAAAGTACTCTCCCCACAGACGGCGCCAGATGTTTAGGGGTTTTCTATGTGTCCTTCGGGAGAGTTACAATTTCCTAGCAGACTTTCTTCTTACGCCTGTACCTGCACAAGTAACGGAGACTCCGGATTGGGGGTGGGAGTTCCGCCTCCGAAGATTAAGTTAGTATCTTTTTGAAGTGGAAATAAGAACAATGAATGCTGCTCGACTTGAGAGCGTTTGTAATGGGGTTTTTTGTTTTTGGGTGGTTGGAATTAAATTGCGATCCCCATCAATGAGGTCTACCCCTACTATTTATAGTAAGAGAGAACTGTACCTCAATTAGGGCACAAAGGACACGTGTCGCAAAGGGATTGGGCCCTCCCTGACCGTTGCAAGATTGACACGTGGCAAGCCTTCATTGGGCCACGTGTCTAAGGGTATTTTTACCCTAAACATGTTTGACTTTCATTTGATTCAATTTGCTTTGTAGAATGCATTTGACTTTCATTTGTTTTAATTAGCTTAGTTGAATTCATTTGACTTTCATTTGATTTAGAATGCTTTGTTTGAAAGTGTTTGACTTTCATTTGATTTAATTAGCTTTGTTTGAATGTGTTTGGCTTTATTTTGATTCAAAAAGGTTTGTTTGAATGTGTTTGACTTTCATTTGATTCAATTAGCTTTTTTAGAATGTGTTTGTCTTTCATTTCATTCGTTTAGCTTTGTAGAATGCATTTGACTTTCATTTGATTAAATTAGCTTTGTTGAATGCATTTAACTTTCATTTGATTCAGAAAGCTTTGTTTGAAAGTGTTTGACTTTCATTTGATTTAATTAGCTTTGTTTGAATGTGTTTGACTTTAATTTGGTTCAAAAAGCTTTGTTTGAATGTGTTTGACTTTTATTTAATTCAATTAGCTTTGTTTTAATGTGCTTAAATTTCATTTGATTCGTTTAGATTTGTAGAATGCATTTGACTTTCATTTGATTCAATTAGCTTTGTAGAATGTATTTGACTTTTATTTGATTCAATTAGCTTTGTTGAATGCATTAAACTTTAATTTGAATCAAAAAGCTTTGGTTGACTGTGTTTGACTTTCATTTGATTCAATTAGATTTATTGAATGCATTTGACTTTTATTTGATTCAAAAAGATTTGTTTGAATGTTTTTTACTTTCATTTGATTCAATTAGCTTTGCTTAAATGTGTTTGACTTTCATTTGATTCAATTAGCTTTGTAGATTGCATTTGACTATCATTTGATTTGAAAAGCTTTGTTTGAATGTGTTTGACTTTCATTTGATTCAATTAACTTTGTTTGAATGTGTTTGACTTTCATTTGATTCAATTAGCTTTGTTGAATGCATTTGACTTTCATTTGATTAAATTAGCTTTGTTGAATGCATTAGACTTAATTTGAATCAAAAGGCTTCGGTTCAGTGTGTTTGACTTTCATTTGATTCAATTAGCTTTATTGAATGCGTTTGACTTTCATTTGATTCAAAAAGTTTTGTTTGTGTGTTTGACTTTCATTTGATTCAACTAGCTTTGTTTGAATCTGTTTGACTTTCATTTGATTTAGAAAGCTTTGTTTGAAAGTGCTTGACTTGCATTTGATTGAATTAGCTTTGTTTGAATGTGTTTGACTTTAATTTGATTCAAAAAGCTTTGTTTGAATGTGTTTGACTTTAATTTGATTCAAATAGCTTTGTTTGAATGTGTTTGACTTTCATTTGATTCAAATAGCTTTGTTAGAATGTGTTTAAATTTCATTTGATTCAATTAGCTTTGTTAAATGCATTGGACTTTAATTTGGTTCAAAAAGCTTTGTTTGAATGTGTTTGACTTTCATTTGATTCGTTTAGCTTCGTAGAATGCATATGACTTTCATTTGATTCAATTAGCTTTGTTTAATGGATTTGACTTTCATTTGATTCAATTAGTTTTGTACAATGCATTTAACTTTCATTTGATTAAATTAGCTTTGTTGAATGTATTTGACTATCATTAGATTCAGAAATCGTTATTTGAATGTGTTTTACTTTCATTTGATTTAACTAGCTTTGTTTAAATGTGTTTGACTTTCATTTGATTAAATTAGCTTTGTTGAATGCATTTGACTTTCATTTGATTCAAAAAGCATTGTTTGAATGTCTTTGACTTTCATTTGATTCAATTAGCTTTGTTTGAATGTGTTTGACTTTGATTTGATTCGTTTAGCTTTGTAGAATGCATTTGACTTTAATTTGATTCAAAAAGCTTTATTTGAATGTGTTTGACTTTCATTCGAATCAATTAGGTTTGATGAATGCATTTGACTTTCATTTGATTCAAAAAGCTCTGTTTGAATATGTTTGACTTTCATTTGATTCAATTAGATTTTCTTGAATGTGTTTGACTTTCATTTGATTAAATTAGCTTTGTTTAATTGCGTTTGACTTTTATTTGATTCAATTAGCTTTGTAGAATGCATTAGACTTTAATTTGAATCAAAAAGCTTTGGTTGTCTGTGTTTAACTTTTGTTTGATTCAATTAGCTTTATTGAATGCATTTGACTTTTATTTGATTCAAAAAGCTATGTTTGAATGTGTTTCACTTTCATTTGATTCAATTAGCTTTGCTTGAATGTGTTTGACTTTCATTTGATTAAATTAGCTTTGTTGAATGCATTTGACTTTCATTTGATTTAGAAAGCTTTGTTTGAAAGAGTTTGACTTGCATTTGATTTAATTAGCTTTGTTTAAAGTGTTTGACTTTAATTTGATTCAAAAATCTTTCTTTGAATGTGTTTGACTTTCATTTGATTCAACTAGCTTTGTTTGAATTTGTTTGATTTTCATTTGATTCAATTAACTTTGTTTGAATGTGTTTGACTTTCATTTGATTCAATTAGCTTTGTTTAATGCATTTGACTTTAATTTGATTAGATTAGCTTTGTTGAATGCATTAGACTTTAAGTTGAATCAAAAGGCTTCGGTTCACTGTGTTTGACTTTCATTTGATTCAATTATCTTTATTGAATGCATTTGACTTTCATTTGATTCAAAAAGTTTTGTTTGAATGTGTTTGACTTTCATTTGATTCAATTAGCTTTGTAGATTGCATTTGACTTTCATTTGATTCGAAAAGCTTTGTTTGAATGTGTTTAACTTTCATTTGATTCAATTAACTTTGTTTGAATGTGTTTGACTTTCATTTGATTTAGAAAGCTTTGTTTGAAAGTGCTTGACATGCATTTGATTTAATTCGCTTTGTTTCAATGTGTTTGACTTTAATTTGATTTAAAAAGCTTTGTTTGAATGTGTTTGACTTTTATTTGATTCAAAAAGCTTTGTTTGAACGGACTTTCATTTGATTCAAATAGCTTTGTTTGAATGTGTTTGAATTTCATTTGATTCAATTAGCTTTGTTAAATGCATTGGACTTTAATTTGATTCAAAAAGCTTTGTTTGAATGTGTTTGACTTTCATTTGATTCGTTTAGCTTTGTAGAATGCATTTGACTTTCATTTGATTCAATTAGCTTTGTTTAATGGATTTGACTTTCATTTGATTCAATTAGCTTTGTACAATGCATTTGACTTTCATTTGATTAAATTAGCTTTGTTGAATGTGTTTGGGGGTTTTTTATGTGTCCTACGGGAGAGTTACAATTTCCTAGTATGCTCCTTCCTTCGCCTATACCTACACACATATAACGGAATACTCCGGCTGGGGCTGGAGTGTTCCGCCTCCGAAGATTAAGTTAGTCTCTTTCTAAATGAGGAAATAAGACAATAAATGCTTCTCGATTTGAGAGCGTTTGCAAGGGGATTAGTGTTTGGATGGTGGTTGGAAAATGATTCGATCCCCATTAATGAGATTTGCCCTTACTATTTATAGTAGGGGGAACTATGCCTCAATTTAGGGTACAATGACACGTGTCGCAAAGGGATTAGGCCTTTGCTGACCGTTGCAAGCTTGACACGTGGCAGGCCTTTATTGGGCCACGAGTCTTAGGTTATTTTTACCCTAAACATCTGCCCCTCACAGGTGTGACGTGGAATGTTTTTAGGGCAGAAGGCATCGTTTCGCCTTCTGCTCCTTCTATAAATACAAGACACTCTCTCTCTTCTCCTCACTTTACATATTTTTCAAAAAACATTCTGAGAGCGTTCTGCTATCGGTTGCATTATTTCCTTAGTTTTTCTGCATCCTGCACTTTCAAATTACGCACATCCGGCGACCGGTTGGGTTCCCTTTCCTCAGTATCTAAGGTACCGACTGCCCTTTTTCTTTTTTACTTTAGCTTTTGACGATTTTGAACATTTCAACCCATCCGGGTTTCATGCCGACTGGGGGGCCTTTAACCCATATCCCATTTCTTGAATCTTCTCCCTCAGCCGGCATAGCCCCATGTGAGGGGTTTTCAACTTTTAAACTATGCATTCTAAACACCACCATCCGGATTATCAGTGTCTGGGGGGTGTTTGAACCTTCAATAAATTTGTCCTTTAACACCGCCCGGGGTACATCTGAGTTCATCAAGAAATGATTTCAAAAAACCCCAACCGGTTTGGATTTTTCAAAGTTTTTAAAATGCGCTCAACGCACCCCCCTCCGGCATTTTACCGCATGGGGGTTATTTGAGCAGCCTTGGCTTTTTCTCAAACATCATTCAAATAACCCCATCTTGTATATAACCACCTGGGGGTGGTTTGAGCAGCCTTGGCTTTTTCTCAAACAACATTCAAATAACCCCCATCCGGCATTTTACCGCATGGGGGTGGTTTGAGCAGCCTTGGCTTTTTCTCAAACATCATTCAAATAACCCCCATCCGGTATATAACCGCCTGGGGGGTGGTTTGATCAGCCTTGGCTTTTTCTCAAACATCATTCAAGTAACCCCCATCCGGTATATAACCGCCTGGGGGTGGTTTGAGCAGCCTTGGCTTTTTCTCAAACATTCAAATAACCCCCATCCGGTATTTAACCGCGTGGGGGTGGTTTGAGCAGCCTTGGCTTTTTCTCAAACATCATTCAAATAACCCCCATCCGGTATATAACCGCCTAGGGGTGGTTTGAGCAGCCTTGGCTTTTTCTCAAACAACATTCAAATAACCCCCATCTGGCATTTTACCGCATGGGGGTGGTTTGAGCAGCCATGGCTTTTTCTCAAACATCATTCAAATAACCCCCATCTGGTATATAACCGCCTGGGGGTGGTTTGAGCAGCCTTGGCTTTTTCTCAAACAACATTCAAATAACACCCATCCGGCATTTTACCGCATGGGGGTGGTTTGAGCAGCCTTGGCTTTTTCTCAAACATCATTCAAATAACCCCCATCCGGTATATAACCGCCTGGGGGGTGGTTTGATCAGCCTTGGCTTTTTCTCAAACATCATTCAAGTAACCCCCATCCGGTATATAACCGCCTGGGGGTGGTTCGAGCAGCCTTGGCTTTTTCTCAAACATTCAAATAACCCCCATCCGGTATTTAACCGCGTGGGGGTGGTTTGAGCAGCCTTGGCTTTTTCTCAAACATCATTCAAATAACCCCCATCCGGTATATAACCGCCTGGGGGTGGTTTAAGCAGCCTTGGCTTTTTCTCAAACAACATTCAAATAACCCCCATCTGGCATTTTACCGCATGGGGGTGGTTTGAGCAGCCTTGGCTTTTTCTCAAACATCATTCAAATAACCCCCATCTGGTATATAACCGCCTGGGGGTGGTTTGAGCAACCTTGGCTTTTTCTCAAACAACATTCAAATAACCCCCATCCGACATTTTACCGCATGGGGGTGGTTTGAGCAGCCTTGGCTTTTTCTCAAACATCATTCAAATAACCCTTATCCAGTATATAACCGCCTGGGGGTGGTTTGAGCAGCCTTGGCTTTTTCTCAAATATTCAAATAACCCCCTCTGGTAAATAACCGCATGGGGGTGGTTTAAGCAGCCTTGGCTTTTTCTCAAACATTCAAATTACCCAAACCGGTATATAACCGCCTGGGGGTGGTTTGAGCAGCCTTGGCTTTTTCTCAAACATCATTCAAATTATCCCCATCCGGTATATAACCGCCTGGGGGTGGGTTGAGCTGCCTTGGCTTTTTCTCAAACAACATTCAAATAACCCCCATCCGGTATATAACCGCATGGGGGTGGTTTGAGAAGCCTTGGCTTTTTCTCAAACATTCAAATTGTACCCATCCGGCATCTAACCGTATGGGGGTTGTTTGAGCAGCCTGTAGCTTTTTCTCAAACATACAAGTACACCCCATCCGGAATTTAACCGTATGGGGGTCTTTTAAATGAGTCCATTTTATATATCTGATCTATTTTTCCTTATTTCAGCTTCAAACACATTCGGAGACTTCCGCCTATGGAGGTTTCAAGCCATCATCTTAATCCAATCTCAATTTTCTAAGGTACCGCCTGCATCCCATACTTGTCACATTCTTTTATTTCCGGTTGCATAGCATTAGGATATAGACTCCACCAATACACACACGGCACAGCCTACGACTGTGGTCAGCCGGTCACCAGGAACGGCTGAGTCTAGGACTAGGATTGCCGTCTGGGGGTGCTTGGAACAACCTTCACCTACATCGAATCCGACCGTCTTTGTTCATGTGCAAGACAGAATGACTCGGATCAGAGTGACGGCAATCGACCCTGACTACCAGTCCGATGATGCAGCCGCTGACCCGGCTGTCCCTATAAATCAAGAACAAGCCGAGGAACCGGCTGAGGAAGGTCCTAATGAGGAAGTTCCACAAAATTCTCCAAGTACATCTAGCACCCCGGGTGACAGTATCTTGGATAGCTCTGGTTCCAATGGTGAGGAATCCGGAGAGGAAGCCGGCGAGGGATCCGAAGAGGAATCCGGAGAAGGGTCAGCCGGTGATGAGGAGTCTGGCCTTGATGAAGAGTCTCCTGAGACGGCCGACCCGGTAGACCAAGAAGCTTATAAGTGGCCGGTTGCTGGTGACCCTACTGACATGACCATGTCTGCCAGAGATGTGGTTACTCTAAACGCTACGCTCCCTGCTTTCTTAGAGAAGAAACCGGTAGGGGAAGGCTGGGAAGTTGTTGTCCCGCCTGTTGAGGCAAGCGTCGTATGGACAAACGATGTAGACAATGCCAACAACTATTTTGGCTGCTATGAGGCGGCATTCACAGCCGGCCTCTGTTTCCCCCTTCACCACTGCATCAAAGCAATATTAAGGGGGTACAATTTGGGCGTATGGCAGTTGACCCCTAACTCATGGGTCAACATACTTGGATACATTACCGCCTGCGAGATGCAGGATGTCAAACCCAGCTGGGAAGCCTTTGCGCACATGCATTATCTCAGCAGGGCGCCGGGTGGGTGGAACGCATGGCATACGCTGACCACGCACCCGGAGTATATGATGACATTGGACAAACCGTCCAAATGGAGTAGCTGGAAGAGCAAATTTTATGTCGTCTCTTCTCCATCTCCTCAACTTAATCGCCGGCTGCGTAGATACAATAAGCACCCGGCTTTGCTTGGTAGGAAGTGTGCCCTGCTTAGAGTGCCAAGCGAGGTATGGGATAAAATCATGCAGAAGGGCCTCTTCAAAAAGACAACCTCCCGCCTGGATGATGGGAGTGAGATTATAGTTCCTCAGTTCTGGGTGCCCCACCCGGACTGGTTCAAGGATGAGGCATTTCTCTCCGCCTGCAACCTTAGCACCATGTTTACTAAGAGTAGGTTTTTACTTACCGCCGGCCCTAGCCGCCTGATGCTGGCATGTACAAAATATTAACCATTTTGTTTTTGCAAGCGTTACGATGGAGAAGCTTTCGAAGGAAAAGACACCGGCTACCTCAGCCGCTCTGCTCCGGAAGGAGCAAATTGAGAAGAAGAAGTCGCAGCTAGCGGCTAAAGACGGCGGGGTAACATTTACTCTCCTTTTCACCGGTTGTAGCATCTATACACTGTGTTTGATATTAACCGGTTGGTTTTTTATATTTGCAGGCTGGGAACAAGGGTGTTCCTCGCTCTTTGTCTAAAATGGTCGAAAGACCGGCGGGGGACATTCCTCTGCCTGCTGCTAAGGTATTAAAATTGTCGGTCCCCCCGCCGGCTATGACTATTTCAAAACCGCCTGCTGGAGGCAGGCCCACCACTGGAGGCAAAAGACTTAGTGGTATTGCTCCCACCATTGAAGTGGTGGATGAGAGTGCGAAGAAGCCGGCGACTCCGGCTGGCCAGACTCAAACGGGTACTGGCTCCAATGCGGCTGGGGGTGATTCTACCCCACAGTCCGAGAAAGGTATGAATTTTGCCTTTGATTCCCCCTGCCCGCTTGGGCCTATGCGCGTAAAGACCCAAGCCTGCCAATCCGGGGACTCTTCTGGCAGCCGTCATAATATTGGCGAGGCGTATGCTCAACACCTGACAGATAAATCTCTAATTGCAGATGCTACCTCCAGCCGGCCCAACTATCAACAGTATGCCAAGAGGATGATCCGGACCCTTACCCGGACCGAGAAAGAGGCAGTGCCGGCTGTGCATACAGTCAACATTGACCGGATCACTTCTCTCCTGGCTGAGGTAAGTTATACCGGATGCATTGCTTTCTTGTAATTTCTTTGTCTACCGTCTCAGTTGTTTGAAGATAGATTCTAACATTTCTCTACCGGATGATATCACAGGTGATGCTGAGAGTTGACGAGCTTCAAGTCCCCTTGCGCAAGAGGAGGTAAGGGATGCCCAGAGACAGGCATCTAAGCTCATTGATGTTTCCCAATACAATACCATTAGATATGACATGGAAACTAAATAGCGAGAGTTGGAACATGAGGAATTGCTGAAGCAAACTGTTGCGGCTGTTGATGCGGAGAAGGCGAGGGCGGATGAGCTAGATCTGAAGGTCAAAACTCTCCTAGCCGATCTCAAGGTTCTGACAAGGAAAACGCCGACCTTCGCGCTGATGTCAACCGGCTCAAAAACGAACTTGCTTCTACTCAGGCGACTCATAAAGAAGAGCTTAAAAAAGAACAAAGTCGCCTGATTGCTGAGAACGAGACTGACAATGAGGAGCGCATGAAGATCGCCTGGGGGCTCATACACGCGGACTATGACTATGAGCTCTTCGACCTCGGGTACAAGTATGCCTCAGAGGTATACGATGCCAAGGTCCTTGGACTAGACCCGCCTGCTTCCTTCGAAGAATGGGCAGGTTCGACTGAAGAACAAGAGGGTGAGCAGGCAGCGCAGACTCCAATGCCGGCTCAGGAGCAGCAGCCGGAGCAGCAGCCAGAGTAACAACAGCAACAGGAACAGCAATGATTTTTTCTTTTTATTACAACTTCTTTTACCGGCCTGCGTGCCGAGTATTTTTGATGTATATTTCTCGGACGGGGGTCCGGTTAACATTTCCATTTATAAATATTAATCTATTTAACCGACATAGTCGGTTTTGCTATTTCTATTATTTGCGTTTGAATGCAATTTTTTATGTTCATTTACTCATCCGGTTTACATGATCAGTCGTTCTATATATGCCGGATGAAGTAACGATACCATATTATGCCCCTGAAATGGCCAATTGTTTACTTCAACAGTAGACAGGCAGCTGTTTCATTGGTGGCCGGATGGGTGATCAGTGACTGATCTATCCTTGCCCCGGCTGTTAAATAGGCAGCCGTTTCATGGCAGCCGGATGGGTGATCAGTGATTGATCTACTCCTGCCCCGGCTGGTAAATAGGCAGCCGTTTCATGGTAGCCGGATGGGTGATCAGTGAATGATCGAACCTTAACCCGACTGGTACAATAAAATGCCCCTGAAATGGCCAACTGCTTTCTCCAAACAGTAGACAGGCAACCGTTTCATTGGTGGCCGGATGAGTGATCAGTGACTGATCTATCTTTGCCTCGTCTGGTACAATAACATAACGGATGGGTTGTATTTAGATAATACCCGGTTGCGTAACCCCATAGAAATTTCATTTTACCGGATGGACCTATTTTGGATCCTTGTCGGGTGAAACCTAGATACGATGGATAATTTCTAACGGCTGTAAGTTTCTTTTAAGAAAATGTCGTTTGATTTATTGGATCGCTAGAACAATGTACCACCCGGAAAGGAGATGTTCTCTTCAACGATTTCACCCGGATGGGTGTCGCCGGATGACTGCTCTTTTTGGAGCAGTGGTTTTTAACAAGTGTTCTTTCGTCTGTGATCTTGCACTAGACAGGTGCAAATACAATTGTATGAATGGAAACTATATGCTTTCACATTTCAATACTATTTACAAAAAATTATAAAATCCTTAGAAGTAGTACTTTTTCAAGTTATCTACATTCCAGGTACGAGGCAGCCGCATTCCGTCTGGGGTTTCCAGGCGGTATGTGTCGTTTCTAACTTCTTTCAAAAATCCGGTAGGGTCCTTCCCAGTTTGGAGTCAGTTTCCCTTGTTCGTGTGCCCTACCGGTTGCTTCAAGCTTCCGTAAAACAAAATCTCCAACTTTGAGGGGGCGTTTACGCACCCTTTTGTTGTAGGCCCTCGTCATTTGCAGACGGTAGACTTCATGACGCAAGGAGGCGTTGCACTTCTTTCAGGAAGAGTATCTAATGTCAGGCGCATGGCTTCCCAATTTGCCTCTTTATCATATAACATGATTCGAAGGGTTGGCTCATATAATTCAATGGGAAGTACCGCCTCGGTGCCATATGCCATAAGGAATGGAGTTTCACTGGTTGACCCCTTCTCAGTAGTTCTGATAGACCAAAGGACATGAGTCAACTCTTCTGCCCAAAGACCGCCTACCTCTTCAATCTTTTTCTTTATGCCGCCTGAGATGAGCTTGTTAAAAGCTTTTACTTAACCGTTTGCTTGAGGACGGCCAACGGATGCAAAGTAATGGGAAATCCCTTGATCTTGCAGCCTAGTCTTTAGGACAGGCGTTTCGAACTGTGGACCATTGTCAAAAACCATGGACATTGGTACACCGAACCGGGTGATGACATTTCTCCAGATGAAGGAGATGACATCCTTAGTTTTGATGCCTTTTACCGCCTCGGCCTCAACCCACTTGGTGAAGTAATCAACAACCACCAAGATGTATCTTTTGCCGCCTGGGGCAGGAGTGTATGACCCCAAAATATCCATGCCCCATTTTGCAAAGGGAATTGGGCTGTGAATAGCTGTTAAATCAGTTGCCGGCTGTTTGATCAGCTGGCCAAACCTCTGGCACTTGTCGCATCTTTTAACCATATCTAATGCATCCGCCTCAAGGGTAGGCCAAAAGTATCCTTGCCGCCTAGCTCTTTTGGCTAGCGTCTTCCCGCCAATGTGCTATCCACAGAAGCCGGCGTGCAGATCTTCCAGTATTTCCTTTCCCCTTTCTAGGGTAACACACTTAAATAGAAGCTGCAAGTAACCCTTCCGGAAAAGTTCACCTTTGTGCATTACGAAGCTTAATGCTCGTTTTTTAAGAGCAGCCGCCTCTGATGAGACACCTGGTAGAGTGCCGTCTACCAGGTAATCCCGGATGGGATCCATCCAAGTGGAGCTTCGATCTAGAACTCCAATGGGGTCATGTTCAATGCTTTTCTTTTCCATGACTTCCCAGAAGACTGATCTAGGCGTATCACATGTGGCGGATGATGAAAGTTTTGATAATGCATCCGCCTGATTATTCTCGGATCTGGGTATTTGACTTAGATTGAATTCATCAAATGCCCCAGCCTCCTCTTTGACCGCCTGAAGATACTTAATCATCACCGGATGGGTGGCCTCATATTCACCGTTGTACTGGCTAACGATGAGTTGAGAATCAGAACAGGCGTCAACTTTCCTTGCCCCGGTTGCCTTACACATGCGGATACCGGCTAGCAGAGCCTCGTATTCAGCTTCATTATTCGAAGCTTGAAACTTGAATCGTAGAGCGTACTCGTATTTGTCCCCCTCTGGAGAATGACAAATTACGCCTGCCCCACAACCATTCAGCGGAGAGCTCCCGTCTACATAAACTTTCCAAACTTGATCAGTTTTATCCGGCTGTATCGGCCTTGTCATTTCAACAATGAAGTCGGAAAACGCCTGACCCTTCACTGCCCGCCTGGGTTCGAAAGTGATTTCTAGATTTTGAATTTCCACAGCCCATTTAATCATTCTCCCGGATGACTCTAAAGTGGTCATAGGCCTTTTGAGCGGCTGGTCAGTGTAAACGGTAACCGGATGAGCCAAGAAATACGGTTTCAACCGCTTGACTGCCTTGAACAAAGCCAGACCGAATTTTTCAATCATGGGATATCGAAGTTCAGCATTCCGGAGGACATGGCTTATAAAGTAGACCGGGAGCTGGTTGTCGTCTCTCTCAGCAAGGAGAACGACACTCAAGGAATGATCTGAGACGGCCAAGTACATGTAGAGAGCCTCCTGGGGTAGGGGACTCACTAATCTTGGCAAAGAATGCAAGTGTTGCTTCAGCCGTTGAAATGCCGCCTCAGCCTCTTCACCCGATTCAAACCTTGACCTCTTTTTGATTGCTTGAAAGAAATACAGGCACTTGTCACCTGACCGGCTGAGGAATCTCCCCAATGCCGCCAGGCAACCCGTAAGCTTTTGAGCCTCCCTGACAGTACGAAGCGACTACATGTCAATCACCACCTGCACTTTGTCCGGATTGGCCTCTCTGCCTCTCTGATCAATCAGAAATCCGAGAAACTTCCTAGACTCAACTCCAAAGACGCATTTTTTTCGGGTTTAACATGACTTTATGCTGCCTGAGGGTGGTGAAGGTTTCTCGGAGGTCGGCTAGATGATCCGCCTGTAACTTTGACTTGACTATCATGTCATCGATGTACGCCTCCACGTTCCTTCCAATCTGATCATAAAAGACCGAGTTCATCATTCGTTGGAAAGTAGCAGGCGCATTCTTCAACCCAAACGACATCACCGTGTAGTAGTATAACCCTTGATCTGTGACGAAAGCCGTCTTCTCTTGGTCTTTCTTCCACAAGGGTATCTGATGGAAGCCGGAGTAGGCATCCATGAAACTCATCAGGGCATGGCCGGCTGTAGAGTCTACCAAATGATCTATCTTTGGAAGCGGGTAGCTATCTTTTGGACAAGCTTTGTTCAGGTCCGTGTAATCTACACACATCCACCAGGTTCCATTCGGCTTTTTCTCAAGGACGACATTGGCTACCCAGTCCGAGTAGTAACATTGCCGGATGAACCCAGCATCTAATAGTTTCTTGACCTCGGTTGCTGCCGCCTGGGACCTTTCCTCGCCATGGTTCCTTTTCTTTTGCCTGACCGGCTTCTTCCTAGGATCCACAGCGATTTTATGAACAGCAAGATCCGGACTTACACCCGGCATCTCTTCTACTTCAAAGGCAAACACATCTTTGAACTCCTTTTAGCAAAAGGAGTAAATCTGATCCCAAACTTTCAAACGCAACCATTCTAATCTTGACCGTTCTGTCTGGCCGGCTGTCTTCAAGGACAATGTCAATTATTTCTCCAACCGACTGGGGGCGAAGGCCGTCTGGCCTCTCCCCGGACAGTGATTGCTATTGTCTCTCCTTTACAGGCGCTAGTTGGTCCGCCTTCCTCTTTTTACCGGCTGGCTTAGTAGCAGGTGAGGTTTGATCACAGTCGTCAAGTTCAACTATTTCTTTCTCTTGACCGTCTGTGTCAAGCGTTGGTTTGATGTTCGAGAGGTAACACTCTCTCGCCATCTTCTGGTCCCCACTCAAGGAACCGAATGTGCCATCATCCCTTTCAAATTTGATCAAAATTAAAGATGGAATGATGACTGCTTTAGAGATGTTAAGGGTTGGGCGGCCAATAATCAAGTTGTAGGCAGTCAGCTCTCCTACAACAAGAAACTTGACAACCATGTGCCGGCCCTTTCCCTTTTCTCCAAACCAGATGGGTAGATCAATCATGCCCACCGGATGTACTACTCCTCCCCCAAAACCTACAAGGGGATATGAGGCCGGATGCATGCTACTGGGCTTATACTTGAGTTTTTCCAAGCACCGATAGCTGATGAGGTCGGATGAGCTCCCGGTATCAATCAAGATCCGGCCAACTCTTTGATTGGCGATTTTGCACTCGATGACTATTGGGTCATCATGAGGCCGCCTGACCTCTCCTCTATCTTTCTCGGAGATGTTAACTTCCGGAAATGAATATTCAGACGACTGGCCCTCATCTACTGAGTTGACCAGTTTCCGAATGTTATCTTTTGTGCCCCGAATGGTAGGCCCGCCTCCCGCAATTCCGTCGGCTATGGTCAGGATGGTATCCTCATCCGTATCCGATTGAGTAGCCGGCGTCTTTGGGGGTGGTCCTTTTACTTGCTTGGGAGCACCCTTTTATTTGGATAGGTATGATTTGAGAGCCCCTTCATCAGCCAGCCGGTCAAAGAGCCGCCTGCGGCTAAAGCAACCCTTAGTGTCATGGCCAATTTCTTCATGAAAAAGACAATATTTGCTCTTATCCCGGGCACTTAAGGGACTCTTCATAGGAGCCGATTTTTCGAGACTCAACCGGTCCTTTACTTTGTTGAGAATGGAGGCACAATCCTTGTTGAACTCGTACTTGGGCACATACGGATCCGACCTCTTTCTTTCCTGGAAAGGTTGTCCGGATGAGTCTGCCGCCCATACCCCCTTTCTCTTGTGTTCCTTTTTGGCTGATTGGGTTGGCCGATTCTCTTTTTTATCGGATCTTTTGTAATCCGTTGGAAGTTTCACAGCACACAATTCCATTGCCTGAATGTAGGCCTCCGCCTTCATGAGCGCCTCGTGAAGAGTAGAGACCCTTTTCCTAACCAAGTCAAACTTAAAAGTTGATCCGTCTTTCAAGCCTTTAATCAGTATAGGCGATGTCATCAGACAATCCATGGATTTGGATCCTCATCCGGTTAAACCGCCTGACATATGACCGGAGCCCCTCTTTATCAGACAATCCATGGATAGGTCAAGGCTTGTTTTCTTGGCAGGGATGTTCATAGAAAAGTTGGACGTAAACCAGTAGGCCAAGGTCCTGAAATTATTGATGCATCCGGTTGGGACGTTGCCAAACCAACGTTGAGCAATCCCTTTCAACGTTGTCGGGAAGCACCTGCACCATGAGGCGTCATCCAAACCCTGCAAATAAATCAGGTTGGTGTATGCCATGAGGTGATCCTCCGGGTTGGTGGTACCGTCATATGCACCTACCAACACATTTTTTATCTTAGCCGGCTGGGTCATCTCGGTGATTTCCCTGGAAAACGCTGTTGGCTGTTCCCCAAGGTTGAGCAGCCGGAGCTGCCAGTCCATAGGCTGGAGAGGCGGTTGCTGATGTCCCATGAAAAGACCCAGCTGGGCATAGGGAGATCCAAAAGGCGTGTATGGTGTTCCATGCAATGCCGGTTGGATCATATGAGGGTCGGATCGAGCGGAAACCTCGCTTGTCCTGCTGTCATTGTTTGTTCTCGAGTGCCTCCCTGATGTGGCATTGAAGCTATCACGAAAGGTCGATGTTGATGCCGACTCGGATCGCTGAGTCTTTTTATCTTGGATGAGCGTCCGGGCATCAGAATAGACTTTCTTGGTTCCATCCAGTTGAATGTGCCGGACGGGCTTTCTGACTCCATCTATGGGAGTGTGTATCTTTGAGAAATCAAAGGGCCTAGCCGGCATATTTTACTTTGGATGCGGGGTAGATGCTCTACCCTTGACTGTTTTGGCAGTCTTTTTACCAAGGCGCCTTTCTTCCGCATGACCCTTACGGGGCCGGCTGTATTGTCCAGAAGGCCTTTGATCTCTCCTTTGAAGCTCATCATCATGTTCATGAGTTCATCTCTGGAGACTGGGGTGGCTCCCTCTGAAGCAGGTGTCAACCCAAGCGGTCCCCTGGTAGGATGATTTGGGCCTGCCTGCTGCTCTGCCCGTTCCCTCTTATCTTTGGAACATGTATGCTTGGTTCGGCTGCTGTGTAGATTTCAATCTCATGATTGTCGGCTGTGTCTTTGTCCGAGTGGACCTCAACCTCACCAGCAGGTTGATTACTTTTACCCGGCTGTACCAGTTCTGAAGTCATCTAGAAAGTACTCTTCCCACAGACAGCGCCAGATGTTTGGGGGTTTTTTATGTGTCCTACGGGAGAGTTACAATTTCCTAGTATGCTCCTTCCTTCGCCTATACCTACACACATATAACGGAATACTCCGGCTGGGGCTGGAGTGTTCCGCCTCCGAAGATTAAGTTAGTCTCTTTCTAAATGAGGAAATAAGACAATAAATGCTTCTCGATTTGAGAGCGTTTGCAAGGGGATTAGTGTTTGGATGGTGATTGGAAAATGATTCGATCCCCATTAATGAGATTTGCCCTTACTATTTATAGTAGGGGGAACTGTGCCTCAATTTAGGGTACAATGACACGTGTCGCAAAGGGATTGGGCCTTTGCTGACCGTTGCAAGCTTGACACGTGGCAGACCTTTATTGGGCCACGTGTCTTTGGGTATTTTTGCCCTAAACAAAATGTATTTGACTATCATTAGATTCAGAAATCTTTGTTTGAATGTGTTTTACTTTCATTTAATTTAATTAGCTTTGTTTAAATGTGTTTGACTTTCATTTGATTAAATTAGCTTTGTTGAATGCATTTGACTTTCATTTGATTCAAAAAGCATTGTTTGAATGTGTTTGACTTTCATTTGATTCAATTAGCTTTGTTTGAATGTGTTTGACTTTGATTTGATTCGTTTAGCTTTGTAGAATGCATTTGACTTTAATTTGATTCAAAAAGCTTTATTTGAATGTGTTTGACTTTCATTCGAATCAATTACGTTTGATGAATGCATTTGACTATCATTTGATTCAAAAAGCTCTGTTTGAATGTGTTTGACTTTCATTTGATTCAATTAGATTTGCTTGAATGTGTTTGACTTTCATTTGATTAAATTAGCATTGTTTCATTGTGTTTGACTTTTATTTGATTAAATTAGCTTTGTAGAATGCATTAGAATTTAATTTGAATCAAAAAGCTTTGGTTGACTATGTTTGACTTTTGTTTGATTCAATTAGCTTTATTAAATGCATTTGACTTTTATTTGATTCAAAAAGCTCTGTTTGAATGTGTTTCCTTTCATTTGATTTAATTAGCTTTGTTTGAATGTGTTTGAACCTTTCATTTGATTCAATTAAGTTTGTTTGAATGTGTTTGACTTTCATTCGATTCAATTAGCTTTGATGAATGCATTTGACTTTCATTTGATTCAATAAGCTCTATTTGAATGTCTTTGACTTTCATTTGATTCATGAAGGTTTGTTTAAATGTGTTTGACTTTCATTGGATTCAATTAGATTTGTTTGAATGTGTTTGACTTTCATTTGATTCAATTGCTTTGTTGAGTGCATTAGACTTTAATTTGATTCAAAAAGCTTTTTTTGAATGTGTTTGATTTTCATTTGATTCAATTAGCTTTGTTTGAATGTGTTTGACTTTCATTTGATTCAATTAGCTTTGTTTGAATGTGTTTGACTTTCATTCGATTAAATTAGCTTTGTAGAATGCATTTGACTTTAATTTGATTCAAAAAGCTTTATTTGAATGTGTTTGACTTTCATTAAAATCAATTAGGTTTGATGAATGCATCTGACTTCCATTTGATTCAAAAAGCTCTGTTTGAATGTGTTTGACTTTCATTTGATTCAATTAGATTTGCTTGAATGTGTTTGACTTTCATTTGATTAAATTAGCTTTGTTTAATTGTGTTTGACTTTTATTTTATTCAATTAGCTTTGTAGAATGCATTAGACTTTAATTTGAATCAAAAAGCTTTGGTTGACTGTGTTTTACTTTAGTTTGATTCAATTAGCTTTATTGAATGCATTTGACTTTTATTTGATTTAAAAAGCTCTGTTTGAATGTGTTTCACTTTCATTTGATTTAATTAGCCTTGCTTGAATGTGTTTGACTTTCATTTGATTAAATTAGCTTCGTTGAATGCATTTGACTTTCATTTGATTTAGAAAGCTTTGTTTGAAAGTGTTTACCTTGCATTTGATTTAATTAGCTTTGTTTGAATGTGTTTGACTTTAATTTGATTCGAAAAGCTTTTTTTGAAAGTGTTTGACTTTCATTTGATTCAACTAGATTTGTTAGAATGTGTTTGACTTTAATTTGATTCAATCAGCTTTGTTTGAATGTGTTTGACTTTCATTTGATTCAATTAGCTTTGGAGAATGCATTTAACTTTCATTTGATTAAACAACTTTGTTGATTGCATTAGACTTTAATTTGAATCAAAAAGCTTTGGTTCACTGTGTTTGACTTTCATTTGATTTAATTAGCTTTATTGAATGCATTTGACTTTCATTTGATTCAAAAAGATTTATTTGAATGTGTTTTACTTTTATTTGATTCAATTAGCTTTGCTTGAATCTGTTTGACTTTCATTTGATTCAATTAGCTTTGTTTGAATGTGTTTGACTTTTATTTGATTCAAAAAGCTTTGTTTGAACGTGTTTGACTTTCATTTTATTCAATTAGCTTTGTTTGAATGTGTTTGACTTTCATTTGATTAAATTATCTTTAATGAATGCATTTGACTTTCATTTGATTTAGAAAGCTTTGTTTGAAAGTGTTTGACTTGCATTTGATTTAATTAGCTTTGTTTGAATGTGTTTGACTTTAATTTGATTCAAAAATCTTTGTTTGATTGTGTTTGACTTTCATTTGATTCAACTAGCTTTGTTTGAATGTGTTTGACTTTCATTTGATTCAATCAGCTTTGTTTGAATGTGTTTTACTTTCATTTGATTTAATTAGCTTTGTTTAAATGTGTTTGACTTTTATTTTTTTCATAAAGCTTTGTTTGAATGTGTTTGACTTTCATTTGATTCAATCAACTTTGTTTGAATGTGTTTTACTTTTATTTGATTCAATTAGCTTTGTTTGAATGTGTTTGACTTTTATTTGATTCAAAAAGCTTTGTTTGAATGAGTTTGACTTTCATTTTATTCAATTAGCTTTGTTTGAAAGTGTTTGACTTTCATTTGATTCAATTAGCTTTGTACAATGCATTTGACTTTCATTTGATTTAATTAGATTTGTTGAATGTATTTGTCTTTCATTTAATTCAGAAAGCTTTGTTTAAATGTGTTTTACTTTCATTTGATTTAATTAGCTTTGTTTAAATGTGTTTGACTTTTATTTGATTGAAAAAGCTTTGTTTGAATGTGTTTGACTTTCATTTGATTCAATTAGCTTTGTTTGAATGTGTTTGACTTTGATTTGATTCGTTTAGCTTTGTAGAATGCATTTGACTTTAATTTGATTCAAAAAGCTTTATTTGAATGTGTTTGACTTTCATTCGAATCAATTAGCTTTGATGAATGCATTTGACTTTCATTTTATTCAAAAAGCTCTGTTTGAATGTGTTTGACTTTCATTTGATTCAACTAGCTTTGTTTGAATGTGTTTGACTTTCATTTGATTCAAATAGCTTTGTTTGAATGTGTTTGACTTTCATTTGATTCAATTAGCTTTGTTAAATGCATTAGACTTTAATTTGATTCAAAAAGCTTTGTTTGAATGTGTTTGACTTTCACTTGATTCAATCGGCTTTGTTTGAATGTGTTTGACTTTCATTTGATTTAACTAGCTTTGTTTGAATGTGTTTGATTTTCATTTGATTTAGAAAGCTTTGTTTGAAAGTGCTTGACTTGAATTTGATTTAATTAACTTTGTTTGAATGTGTTTGATTTTAATTTGATTCAAAAAGCTTTGTTTGAATGTGTTTGACTTTAATTTGATTCAAAAAGCTTTGTTTGAATGTGTTTGATTTTCATTTGATTCAAATAGCTTTGTTTGAATGTGTTTGAATTTCATTTGATTCAATTAGCTTTGTTAAATACATTGGACTTCAATTTGACTCAAAAAGCTTTGTTTGAATGTGTTTGACTTTCATTTGATTCAAAAAGATTTGTTTGAATGTGTTTTACTTTCACTTGATTCAATTAGCTTTGATTGAATGTGTTTGACTTTCATTTGATTAAATTAGCTTTATTGAATGCATTTGACTTTCATTTGATTCGAAAAGATTTGTTTGAATGTGTTTGACTTTCATTGGATTCAATTAGATTTGTTTGAATGTGTTTGACTTTCATTTGATTCAATTAGCTTTGTTGAATGCATTAGACTTTAATTTGATTCAAAAAGCTTTTTTTGAATGTGTTTGATTATCTTTTGATTCTATTATCTTTGTTTGAATGTGTTTGACTTTAATTTGATTCAAAAAGCTTTGTTTGAACGTGTTTGACTTTCTTTTTATTCAATTAGCTTTGTTTAAATGTGTTTGACTTTCATTTGATTCAATTAGCTTTGTACAATGTATTTGACTTTCATTTGATTAAATTAGCTTTGTTGAATGTATTTGACTATCATTTGATTCAGAAATATTTGTTTGAATGTGTTTTACTTTCATTTGATTTAATTAGCTTTGTTTAAATGTGTTTGACTTTCATTCGATTAAATTAGCTTTGTTGAATGCATTTGACTTTCATTTGATTCAAAAAGCATTGTTTGAATGTGTTTGACTTTCATTTGATTCAATTAGCTCTGTTTGAATGTGTTTGACTTTCATTCGATTAAATTAGCTTTGTAGAATGCATTTGACTTTAATTTGATTCAAAAAGCTTTATTTGAATGTGTTTGACTTTTATTCAAATCAATTAGGTTTGATGAATGCATCTGACTTCCATTTGATTCAAAAAGCCCTGTTTGAATGTGTTTGACTTTCATTTGATTCAATTAGATTTGCTTGAATGTGTTTGACTTTCATTTGATTAAATTAGCTTTGTTTAATTGTGTTTTACATTTATTTGATTCAATTAGCTTTGTAGAATGCATTAGACTTTAATTTGAATCAAAAAGCTTTGGTTGACTGTGTTTTACTTTAGTTTGATTCAATTTGCTTTATTAAATGCATTTGACTTTTATTTGAATCAAAAAGCTCTGTTTGAATGTGTTTCCTTTCATTTGATTTAATTAGCTTTGTTTGAATGTGTTTGAACCTTTCATTTGATTCAATTAAGTTTGTTTGAATGTGTTTGACTTTCATTCGATCCAATTAGCTTTGATGAATGCATTTGACTTTCATTTGATTCAATAAGCTCTATTGAATGTCTTTGACTTTCATTTGATTCATGAAGGTTTGTTTAAATGTGTTTGACTTTCATTGGATTCAATTAGATTTGTTTGAATGTGTTTGACTTTCATTTGATTCAATTGCTTTGTTGAGTGCATTAAACTTTAATTTGATTCAAAAAGCTTTTTTTGAATGTGTTTGATTTTCATTTGATTCAATTAGCTTTGTTTGAATGTGTTTGACTTTCATTTGATTCAATTAGCTTTGTTTGAATGTGTTTGACTTTCATTCGATTAAATTAGCGTTGTAGAATGCATTTGACTTTAATTTGATTCAAAAAGCTTTATTTGAATGTGTTTGACTTTCATTAAAATCAATTAGGTTTGATGAATGCATCTGACTTCCATTTGATTCAAAAAGCTCTGTTTGAATGTGTTTGACTTTCATTTGATTCAATTAGATTTGCTTGAATGTGTTTGACTTTCATTTGATTAAATTAGCTTTGTTTAATTGTGTTTGACTTTTATTTTATTCAATTAGCTTTGTAGAATGCATTAGACTTTAATTTGAATCAAAAAGCTTTGGTTGACTGTGTTTTACTTTAGTTTGATTCAATTAGCTTTATTGAATGCATTTGACTTTTATTTGATTTAAAAAGCTCAGTTTGAATGTGTTTCACTTTCATTTGATTTAATTAGCCTTGCTTGAATGTGTTTGACTTTCATTTGATTAAATTAGCTTCGTTGAATGCATTTGACTTTCATTTGATTTAGAAAGCTTTGTTTGAAAGTGTTTACCTTGCATTTGATTTAATTAGCTTTGTTTGAATGTGTTTGACTTTAATTTGATTCGAAAAGCTTTTTTTGAAAGTGTTTGACTTTCATTTGATTCAACTAGATTTGTTAGAATGTGTTTGACTTTAATTTGATTCAATCAGCTTTGTTTGAATGTGTTTGACTTTCATTTGATTCAATTAGCTTTGGAGAATGCATTTGACTTTCATTTGATTAAACAACTTTGTTGATTGCATTAGACTATAATTTGAATCAAAAAGCTTTGGTTCACTGTGTTTGACTTTCATTTGATTTAATTAGCTTTATTGAATGCATTTGACTTTCATTTGATTCAAAAAGATTTATTTGAATGTGTTTTACTTTTATTTGATTCAATTAGCTTTGCTTGAATCTGTTTGACTTTCATTTGATTCAATTAGCTTTGTTTGAATGTGTTTGACTTTTATTTGATTCAAAAAGCTTTGTTTGAACGTGTTTGACTTTCATTTTATTCAATTAGCTTTGTTTGAATGTGTTTGACTTTCATTTGATTAAATTATCTTTAATGAATGCATTTGACTTTCATTTGATTTAGAAAGCTTTGTTCGAAAGTGTTTGACTTGCATTTGATTTAATTAGCTTTGTTTCAATGTGTTTGACTTTAATTTGATTCAAAAATCTTTGTTTGATTGTGTTTGACTTTCATTTGATTCAACTAGCTTTGTTTGAATTTGTTTGACTTTCATTTGATTCAATCAGCTTTGTTTGAATGTGTTTTACTTTCATTTGATTTAATTAGCTTTGTTTAAATGTGTTTGACTTTTATTTTTTTCATAAAGCTTTGTTTGAATGTGTTTGACTTTCATTTGATTCAATCAACTTTGTTTGAATGTGTTTTACTTTTATTTGATTCAATTAGCTTTGTTTGAATGTGTTTGACTTTTATTTGATTCAAAAAGCTTTGTTTGAATGAGTTTGACTTTCATTTTATTCAATTAGCTTTCTTTGAAAGTGTTTGACTTTCATTTGATTCAATTAGCTTTGTACAATGCATTTGACTTTCATTTGATTTAAATAGCTTTGTTGAATGTATTTGTCTTTCATTTAATTCAGAAAGCTTTGTTTGAATGTGTTTTACTTTCATTTGATTTAATTAGCTTTGTTTAAATGTGTTTGACTTTTATTTGATTGAAAAAGCTTTGTTTGAATGTGTTTGACTTTCATTTGATTCAATTAGCTTTGTTTGAATGTGTTTGACTTTGATTTGATTCGTTTAGCTTTGTAGAATGCATTTGACTTTAATTTGATTCAAAAAGCTTTATTTGAATGTGTTTGACTTTCATTCGAATCAATTAGCTTTGATGAATGCATTTGACTTTCATTTTATTCAAAAAGCTCTGTTTGAATGTGTTTGACTTTCATTTGATTCAACTAGCTTTGTTTGAATGTGTTTGACTTTCATTTGATTCAAATAGCTTTGTTTGAATGTGTTTGACTTTCATTTGATTCAATTAGCTTTGTTAAATGCATTAGACTTTAATTTGATTCAAAAAGCTTTGTTTGAATGTGTTTGACTTTCACTTGATTCAATCAGCCTTGTTTGAATGTGTTTGACTTTCATTTGATTTAACTAGCTTTGTTTGAATGTGTTTGACTTTCATTTGATTTAGAAAGCTTTGTTTGAAAGTGCTTGACTTGAATTTGATTTAATTAACTTTGTTTGAATGTGTTTGATTTTAATTTGATTCAAAAAGCTTTGTTTGAATGTGTTTGACTTTAATTTGATTCAAAAAGCTTTGTTTGAATGTGTTTGATTTTCATTTGATTCAAATAGCTTTGTTTGAATGTGTTTGAATTTCATTTGATTCAATTAGCTTTGTTAAATACATTGGACTTCAATTTGACTCAAAAAGCTTTGTTTGAATGTGTTTGACTTTCATTTGATTCAAAAAGATTTGTTTGAATGTGTTTTACTTTCACTTGATTCAATTAGCTTTGATTGAATGTGTTTGACTTTCATTTGATTAAATTAGCTTTATTGAATGCATTTGACTTTCATTTGATTCGAAAAGATTTGTTTGAATGTGTTTGACTTTCATTGGATTCAATTAGATTTGTTTGAATGTGTTTGACTTTCATTTGATTCAATTAGCTTTGTTGAATGCATTAGACTTTAATTTGATTCAAAAAGCTTTTTTTGAATGTGTTTGATTATCTTTTGATTCTATTATCTTTGTTTGAATGTGTTTGACTTTAATTTGATTCAAAAAGCTTTGTTTGAACGTGTTTGACTTTCTTTTTATTCAATTAGCTTTGTTTAAATGTGTTTGACTTTCATTTGATTCAATTAGCTTTGTACAATGCATTTGACTTTCATTTGATTAAATTAGCTTTGTTGAATGTATTTGACTATCATTTGATTCAGAAATATTTGTTTGAATGTGTTTTACTTTCATTTGATTTAATTAGCTTTGTTTAAATGTGTTTGACTTTCATTCGATTAAATTAGCTTTGTTGAATGCATTTGACTTTCATTTGATTCAAAAAGCATTGTTTGAATGTGTTTGACTTTCATTTGATTCAATTAGCTTTGTTTGAATGTGTTTGACTTTCATTCGATTAAATTAGCTTTGTAGAATGCATTTGACTTTAATTTGATTCAAAAAGCTTTATTTGAATGTGTTTGACTTTTATTCAAATCAATTAGGTTTGATGAATGCATCTGACTTCCATTTGATTCAAAAAGCTCTGTTAGAATGTGTTTGACTTTCATTTGATTCAATTAGATTTGCTTGAATGTGTTTGACTTTCATTTGATTAAATTAGCTTTGTTTAATTGTGTTTTACATTTATTTGATTCAATTAGCTTTGTAGAATGCATTAGACTTTAATTTGAATCAAAAAGCTTTGGTTGACTGTGTTTTACTTTAGTTTGATTCAATTAGCTTTATTGAATGCATTTGACTTTTATTTGATTCAAAAAGCTCTATTTGAATGTGTTTCACTTTCATTTGATTTAATTAGCTTTGCTTGAATGTGTTTGACTTTCATTTGATTAAATTAGCTTTGTTGAATGCATTTGACTTTCATTTGATTTAGAAAGCTTTGTTTGAAAGTGTTTACCTTGCATTTGATTTAATTAGCTTTGTTTGAATGTGTTTGACTTTAATTTGATTCGAAAAGCTTTTTTTGAAAGTGTTTGACTTTCATTTGATTCAACTAGATTTGTTAGAATGTGTTTGACTTTAATTTGATTCAATCAGCTTTGTTTGAATGTGTTTGACTTTCATTTGATTCAATTAGCTTTGGAGAATGCATTTGACTTTCATTTGATTAAATTAGCTTTGTTGATTGCATTAGACTTTAATTTGAATCAAAAAGCTTTGTTTCACTGTGTTTGACTTTCATTTGATTTAATTAGCTTTATTGAATGCATTTGACTTTCATTTGATTCAAAAAGATTTATTTGAATATGTTTTACTTTTATTTGATTCAATTAGCTTTGCTTGAATCTGTTTGACTTTCATTTGATTCAATTAGCTTTGTTTGAATGTGTTTGACTTTTATTTGATTCAAAAAGCTTTGTTTGAACGTGTTTGACTTTCATTTTATTCAATTAGCTTTGTTTGAATGTGTTTGACTTTCATTTGATTAAATTATCTTTAATGAATGCATTTGACTTTCATTTGATTTAGAAAGCTTTGTTTGAAAGTGTTTGACTTGCATTTGATTTAATTAGCTTTGTTTGAATGTGTTTGACTTTAATTTGATTCAAAAATCTTTGTTTGATTGTGTTTGACTTTCATTTGATTCAACTAGCTTTGTTTGAATGTGTTTGACTTTCATTTGATTCAATCAGCTTTGTTTGAATGTGTTTTACTTTCATTTGATTTAATTAGCTTTGTTTAAATGTGTTTGACTTTTATTTTTTTCATAAAGCTTTGTTTGAATGTGTTTGACTTTCATTTGATTCAATCAACTTTGTTTGAATGTGTTTTACTTTTATTTGATTCAATTAGCTTTGTTTGAATGTGTTTGACTTTTATTTGATTCAAAAAGCTTTGTTTGAATGAGTTTGACTTTCATTTTATTCAATTAGCTTTGTTTGAAAGTGTTTGACTTTCATTTGATTCAATTAGCTTTGTACAATGCATTTGACTTTCATTTGATTTAATTAGCTTTGTTGAATGTATTTGTCTTTCATTTAATTCAGAAAGCTTTGTTTGAATGTGTTTTACTTTCATTTGATTTAATTAGCTTTGTTTAAATGTGTTTGACTTTTATTTGATTCAAAAAGCTTTGTTTGAATGTGTTTGACTTTCATTTGATTCAATTAGCTTTGTTTGAATGTGTTTGACTTTGATTTGATTCGTTTAGCTTTGTAGAATGCATTTGACTTTAATTTGATTCAAAAAGCTTTATTTGAATGTGTTTGACTTTCATTCGAATCAATTAGCTTTGATGAATGCATTTGACTTTCATTTTATTCAAAAAGCTCTGTTTGAATGTGTTTGACTTTCATTTGATTCAACTAGCTTTGTTTGAATGTGTTTGACTTTCATTTGATTCAAATAGCTTTGTTTGAATGTGTTTGACTTTCATTTGATTCAATTAGCTTTGTTAAATGCATTAGACTTTAATTTGATTCAAAAAGCTTTGTTTGAATGTGTTTGACTTTCACTTGATTCAATCGGCTTTGTTTGAATGTGTTTGACTTTCATTTGATTTAACTAGCTTTGTTTGAATGTGTTTGACTTTCATTTGATTTAGAAAGCTTTGTTTGAAAGTGCTTGACTTGAATTTGATTTAATTAACTTTGTTTGAATGTGTTTGATTTTAATTTGATTCAAAAAGCTTTGTTTGAATGTGTTTGACTTTAATTTGATTCAAAAAGCTTTGTTTGAATGTGTTTGATTTTCATTTGATTCAAATAGCTTTGTTTGAATGTGTTTGAATTTCATTTGATTCAATTAGCTTTGTTAAATACATTGGACTTCAATTTGACTCAAAAAGCTTTGTTTGAATGTGTTTGACTTTCATTTGATTCAAAAAGATTTGTTTGAATGTGTTTTACTTTCACTTTATTCAATTAGCTTTGATTGAATGTGTTTTGACTTTCATTTGATTAAATTAGCTTTATTGAATGCATTTGACTTTCATTTGATTCGAAAAGATTTGTTTGAATGTGTTTGACTTTTATTGGATTAAATTAGATTTGTTTGAATGTGTTTGACTTTCATTTGATTCAATTAGCTTGGTTGAATGCATTAGACTTTAATTTGATTCAAAAAGCTTTTTTTGAATGTGTTTGATTATCTTTTGATTCTATTATCTTTGTTTGAATGTGTTTGACTTTAATTTGATTCAAAAAGCTTTGTTTGAACGTGTTTGACTTTCTTTTTATTCAATTAGCTTTGTTTAAATGTGTTTGACTTTCATTTGATTCAATTAGCTTTGTACAATGCATTTGACTTTCATTTGATTAAATTAGCTTTGTTGAATGTATTTGACTATCATTTGATTCAGAAATATTTGTTTGAATGTGTTTTACTTTCATTTGATTTAATTAGCTTTGTTTAAATGTGTTTGACTTTCATTCGATCAAATTAGCTTTGTTGAATGCATTTGACTTTCATTTGATTCAAAAAGCATTGTTTGAATATGTTTGACTTTCATTTGATTCAATTAGCTTTGTTTGAATGTGTTTGACTTTCATTCGATTAAATTAGCTTTGTAGAATGCATTTGACTTTAATTTGATTCAAAAAGCTTTATTTGAATGTGTTTGACTTTTATTCAAATCAATTAGGTTTGATGAATGCATCTGACTTCCATTTGATTCAAAAAGCCCTGTTTGAATGTGTTTGACTTTCATTTGATTCAATTAGATTTGCTTGAATGTGTTTGACTTTCATTTGATTAAATTAGCTTTGTTTAGTTGTGTTTTACATTTATTTGATTCAATTAGCTTTGTAGAATGCATTAGACTTTAATTTGAATCAAAAAGCTTTGGTTGACTGTGTTTTACTTTAGTTTGATTCAATTAGCTTTATTGAATGCATTTGACTTTTATTTGATTCAAAAAGCTCTATTTGAATGTGTTTCACTTTCATTTGATTTAATTAGCTTTGCTTGAATGTGTTTGACTTTCATTTGATTAAATTAGCTTTGTTGAATGCATTTGACTTTCATTTGATTTAGAAAGCTTTGTTTGAAAGTGTTTACCTTGCATTTGATTTAATTAGCTTTGTTTGAATGTGTTTGACTTTAATTTGATTCGAAAAGCTTTTTTTGAAAGTGTTTGACTTTCATTTGATTCAACTAGATTTGTTAGAATGTGTTTGACTTTAATTTGATTCAATCAGCTTTGTTTGAATGTGTTTGACTTTCATTTGATTCAATTAGCTTTGGAGAATGCATTTGACTTTCATTTGATTAAATTAGCTTTGTTGATTGCATTAGACTTTAATTTGAATCAAAAAGCTTTGTTTCACTGTGTTTGACTTTCATTTGATTTAATTAGCTTTATTGAATGCATTTGACTTTCATTTGATTCAAAAAGATTTATTTGAATATGTTTTACTTTTATTTGATTCAATTAGCTTTGCTTGAATCTGTTTGACTTTCATTTGATTCAATTAGCTTTGTTTGAATGTGTTTGACTTTTATTTGATTCAAAAAGCTTTGTTTGAACGTGTTTGACTTTCATTTTATTCAATTAGCTTTGTTTGAATGTGTTTGACTTTCATTTGATTAAATTATCTTTAATGAATGCATTTGACTTTCATTTGATTTAGAAAGCTTTGTTTGAAAGTGTTTGACTTGCATTTGATTTAATTAGCTTTGTTTGAATGTGTTTGACTTTAATTTGATTCAAAAATCTTTGTTTGATTGTGTTTGACTTTCATTTGATTCAACTAGCTTTGTTTGAATGTGTTTGACTTTCATTTGATTCAATCAGCTTTGTTTGAATGTGTTTTACTTTCATTTGATTTAATTAGCTTTGTTTAAATGTGTTTGACTTTTATTTTTTTCATAAAGCTTTGTTTGAATGTGTTTGACTTTCATTTGATTCAATCAACTTTGTTTGAATGTGTTTTACTTTTATTTGATTCAATTAGCTTTGTTTGAATGTGTTTGACTTTTATTTGATTCAAAAAGCTTTGTTTGAATGAGTTTGACTTTCATTTTATTCAATTAGCTTTGTTTGAAAGTGTTTGACTTTCATTTGATTCAATTAGCTTTGTACAATGCATTTGACTTTCATTTGATTTAATTAGCTTTGTTGAATGTATTTGTCTTTCATTTAATTCAGAAAGCTTTGTTTGAATGTGTTTTACTTTCATTTGATTTAATTAGCTTTGTTTAAATGTGTTTGACTTTTATTTGATTCAAAAAGCTTTGTTTGAATGTGTTTGACTTTCATTTGATTCAATTAGCTTTGTTTGAATGTGTTTGACTTTGATTTGATTCGTTTAGCTTTGTAGAATGCATTTGACTTTAATTTGATTCAAAAAGCTTTATTTGAATGTGTTTGACTTTCATTCGAATCAATTAGCTTTGATGAATGCATTTGACTTTCATTTTATTCAAAAAGCTCTGTTTTTATGTGTTTGACTTTCATTTGATTCAACTAGCTTTGTTTGAATGTGTTTGACTTTCATTTGATTCAAATAGCTTTGTTTGAATGTGTTTGACTTTCATTTGATTCAATTAGCTTTGTTAAATGCATTAGACTTTAATTTGATTCAAAAAGCTTTGTTTGAATGTGTTTGACTTTCACTTGATTCAATCGGCTTTGTTTGAATGTGTTTGACTTTCATTTGATTTAACTAGCTTTGTTTGAATGTGTTTGACTTTCATTTGATTTAGAAAGCTTTGTTTGAAAGTGCTTGACTTGAATTTGATTTAATTAACTTTGTTTGAATGTGTTTGATTTTAATTTGATTCAAAAAGCTTTGTTTGAATGTGTTTGACTTTAATTTGATTCAAAAAGCTTTGTTTGAATGTGTTTGATTTTCATTTGATTCAAATAGCTTTGTTTGAATGTGTTTGAATTTCATTTGATTCAATTAGCTTTGTTAAATACATTGGACTTCAATTTGACTCAAAAAGCTTTGTTTGAATGTGTTTGACTTTCATTTGATTCAAAAAGATTTGTTTGAATGTGTTTTACTTTCACTTTATTCAATTAGCTTTGATTGAATGTGTTTGACTTTCATTTGATTAAATTAGCTTTATTGAATGCATTTGACTTTCATTTGATTCGAAAAGATTTGTTTGAATGTGTTTGACTTTTATTGGATTAAATTAGATTTGTTTGAATGTGTTTGACTTTCATTTGATTCAATTAGCTTGGTTGAATGCATTAGACTTTAATTTGATTCAAAAAGCTTTTTTTGAATGTGTTTGATTATCTTTTGATTCTATTATCTTTGTTTGAATGTGTTTGACTTTAATTTGATTCAAAAAGCTTTGTTTGAACGTGTTTGACTTTCTTTTTATTCAATTAGCTTTGTTTAAATGTGTTTGACTTTCATTTGATTCAATTAGCTTTGTACAATGCATTTGACTTTCATTTGATTAAATTAGCTTTGTTGAATGTATTTGACTATCATTTGATTCAGAAATATTTGTTTGAATGTGTTTTACTTTCATTTGATTTAATTAGCTTTGTTTAAATGTGTTTGACTTTCATTCGATCAAATTAGCTTTGTTGAATGCATTTGACTTTCATTTGATTCAAAAAGCATTGTTTGAATATGTTTGACTTTCATTTGATTCAATTAGCTTTGTTTGAATGTGTTTGACTTTCATTCGATTAAATTAGCTTTGTAGAATGCATTTGACTTTAATTTGATTCAAAAAGCTTTATTTGAATGTGTTTGACTTTTATTCAAATCAATTAGGTTTGATGAATGCATCTGACTTCCATTTGATTCAAAAAGCCCTGTTTGAATGTGTTTGACTTTCATTTGATTCAATTAGATTTGCTTGAATGTGTTTGACTTTCATTTGATTAAATTAGCTTTGTTTAGTTGTGTTTTACATTTATTTGATTCAATTAGCTTTGTAGAATGCATTAGACTTTAATTTGAATCAAAAAGCTTTGGTTGACTGTGTTTTACTTTAGTTTGATTCAATTTGCTTTATTGAATGCATTTGACTTTTATTTGATTCAAAAAGCTCTGTTTGAATGTGTTTCACTTTCATTTGATTTAATTAGCTTTGCTTGAATGTGTTTGACTTTCATTTGATTAAATTAGCTTTGTTGAATGCATTTGACTTTCATTTGATTTAGAAAGCTTTGTTTGAAAGTGTTTACCTTGCATTTGATTTAATCAGCTTTGTTTGAATGTGTTTGACTTTAATTTGATTCGAAAAGCTTTTTTTGAAAGTGTTTGACTTTCATTTGATTCAACTTGATTTGTTAGAATGTGTTTGACTTTCATTTGATTCAATCAGCTTTGTTTCAATGTGTTTGACTTTCATTTGATTCAATTAGCTTTGGAGAATGCATTTAACTTTCATTAAATTAAATTAGCTTTGTTGATTGCATTAGACTTTAATTTGAATCAAAAAGCTTTGGTTCACTGTGTTTGACTTTCATTTGATTTAATTAGCTTTATTGAATGCATTTGACTTTCATTTGATTCAAAAAGATTTATTTGAATGTGTTTTACTTTTATGTGATTCAATTAGCTTTGCTTGAATCTGTTTGACTTTCATTTGATTCAATTAGCTTTGTTTGAATGTGTTTGACTTTTATTTGATTCAAAAAGCTTTGTTTGAACGTGTTTGACTTTCATTTTATTCAATTAGCTTTGTTTGAATGTGTTTGACTTTCATTTGATTCAAAAAGATTTGTTTGAATGTGTTTTACGTTCACTTGATTCAATTAGCTTTGATTGAATGTGTTTGACTTTCATTTGATTAAATTAGCTTTATTGAATGCATTTGACTTTCATTTGATTTAAAAAGATTTGTTAGAATGTGTTTGACTTTCATTGGATTCAATTAGATTTGTTTGAATGTGTTTGACTTTCATTTGATTCAATTAGCTTTGTTGAATGCATTAGACTTTAATTTGATTCAAAAAGCTTTTTTTGAATGTGTTTGATTATCTTCTGATTCAATTAGCTTTGTTTGAATGTGTTTGACTTTAATTTGATTCAAAAAGCTTTGTTTGAACGTGTTTGACTTTCATTTTATCCAATTAGCTTTGTTTAAATGTGTTTGACTTTCATTTGATTCAATTAGCTTTCTACAATGCATTTGACTTTCATTTGATTAAATTAGCTTTGTTGAATGTATTTGACTATCATTACATTCAGAAATATTTGTTTGAATGTGTTTTACTTTCATTTGATTTAATTAACTTTGTTTAAATGTGTTTGACTTTCATTCGATTAAATTAGCTTTGTGGAATGCATTTTACTTTCATTTGATTCAAAAAGCATTGTTTGAATGTGTTTGACTTTCATTCGATTCAATTAGCTTTGTTTGAATGTGTTTGTCTTTCATTCGATTAAATTAGCTTTGTAGAATGCATTTGACTTTAATTTGATTCAAAAAGCTTTATTTGAATGTGTTTGACTTTTATTCAAATCAATTAGGTTTGATGAATGCATCTGACTTCCATTTGATTCAAAAAGCCCTGTTTGAATGTGTTTGACTTTCATTTGATTCAATTAGATTTGCTTGAATGTGTTTGACTTTCATTTGATTAAATTAGCTTTGTTTAATTGTGTTTTACATTTATTTGATTCAATTAGCTTTGTAGAATGCATTAGACTTTAATTTGAATCAAAAAGCTTTGGTTGACTGTGTTTTACTTTAGTTTGATTCAATTTGCTTTATTGAATGCATTTGACTTTTATTTGATTCAAAAAGGCTCTGTTTGAATGTGTTTCACTTTCATTTGATTTAATTAGCTTTGCTTGAATGTGTTTGACTTTCATTTGATTAAATTAGCTTTGTTGAATGCATTTGACTTTCATTTGATTTAGAAAGCTTTGTTTGAAAGTGTTTACCTTGCATTTGATTTAATTAGCTTTGTTTGAATGTGTTTGACTTTAATTTTATTCGAAAAGCTTTTTTTGAAAGTGTTTGACTTTCATTTGATTCAACTAGATTTGTTAGAATGTGTTTGACTTTCATTTGATTCAATCAGCTTTGTTTGAATGTGTTTGACTTTCATTTGATTCAATTAGCTTTGGAGAATGCATTTGACTTTCATTTGATTAAATTAGCTTTGTTGATTGAATTAGACTTTAATTTGAATCAAAAAGCTTTGGTTCACTGTGTTTGACTTTCATTTGATTTAATTAGCTTTATTGAATGCATTTGACTTTCATTTGATTCAAAAAGATTTATTTGAATGTGTTTTACTTTTATTTAATTCAATTAGCTTTGCTTGAATCTGTTTGACTTTCATTTGATTCAATTACCTTTGTTTGAATGTGTTTGACTTTTATTTGATTCAAAAAGCTTTGTTTGAACGTGTTTGACTTTCATTTTATTCAATTAGCTTTGTTTGAATGTGTTTGACTTTCGTTTGATTAAATTATCTTTGTTGAATGCATTTGACTTTCATTTGATTTAGAAAGCTTTGTTTGAAAGTGTTTAACTTGCATTTGATTTAATTAGCTTTGTTTGAATGTGTTTGACTTTAATTTGATTCAAAAATCTTTGTTTGATTGTGTTTGACTTTCATTTGATTCAACTAGCTTTGTTTGAATGTGTTTGACTTTCATTTGATTCAATCAGCTTTGTTTGAATGTGTTTTACTTTCATTTGATTTAATTAGCTTTGTTTAAATGTGTTTGACTTTTATTTGATTCATAAAGCTTTGTTTGAATGTGTTTGACTTTCATTTGATTCAATCAGCTTTGTTTGAATGTGTTTTACTTTTATTTGATTCAATTAGCTTTGTTTGAATGTGTTTGACTTTTATTTGATTCAAAAAGGTTTGTTTGAATGTGTTTGACTTTCATTTTATTCAATTAGCTTTGTACAATGCATTTGACTTTCATTTGATTTAATTAGCTTTGTTGAATGTATTTGTCTTTCATTTGATTCAGAAAGCTTTGTTTGAATGTGTTTTACTTTCATTTTATTTAATTAGCTTTGTTTAAATGTGTTTGACTTTTATTTGATTCAAAAACCTTTGTTTGAATGTGTTTGACTTTCCTTTGATTCAATTAGCTTTGTTTGAATGTGTTTGACTTTGATTTGATTCGTTTAGCTTTGTAGAATGCATTTGACTTTAATTTGATTCAAAAAGGTTTATTTGAATGTGTTTTACTTTCATTCGAATCAATTAGCTTTGATGAATGCATTTGACTTTCATTTGATTCAAAAAGCTCTGTTTGAATGTGTTTGACTTTTATTTGATTCAACTAGCTTTGTTTAAATGTGTTTGACTTTCATTTGATTTAAATAGCTTTGTTTGAATGTGTTTGACTTTCAATTGATTCAATTAGCTTTGTTAAATGCATTAGACTTTAATTTTATTCAAAAAGCTTTGTTCGAATGTGTTTGACTTTCACTTGATTCAATCAGCTTTGTTTGAATGAGTTTGACTTTCATTTGATTCAACTAGCTTTGTTTGAATGTGTTTGACTTTCATTTGATTTAGAAAGCTTTGTTTGAAAGTGCTTGACTTGCATTTGATTTAATTAGCTTTGTTTGAATGTGTTTGATTTTAATTTGATTCAAAAAGCTTTGTTTGAATGTGTTTGACTTTCATTTGATTCAAAAAGCTTTGTTTGAATGTGTTTGATTTTCATTTGATTCAAATAGCTTTGTTTGAATGTGTTTGAATTTCATTTGATTCAATTAGCTTTGTTAATTACATTGGACTTCAATTTGACTCAAAAAGCTTTGTTTAAATGTGTTTGACTTTCATTTGATTCAAAAAGATTTGTTTGAATGTGTTTGACTTTCATTTGATTTAATTAGATTTGCTTGAATGTGTTTGACTTTCATTTGATTAAATTAGCTTTTTTTAATTGTGTTTGACTTTTATTTGATTCAATTAGCTTTGTAGAATGCATTAGACTTTAATTTGAATCAAAAAGCTTTGGTTGTTTGTGTTTGACTTTTGTATGATTCAATTAGCTTTATTGAATGCATTTGACTTTCATTTGACTCAAAAAGCTCTGTTTGAAGGTGTTTGACTTTTATTTGATTCAACTAGCTTTGTTTGAATGTGTTTGAATTTCATTTGATTCAAATAGCTTTGTTTGAATGTGTTTGACTTTCAATTGATTCAATTAGCTTTGTTAAATGCATTAGACTTTAATTTTATTCAAAAAGCTTTGTTTGAATGTGTTTGACTTTCACTTGATTCAATCAGCTTTGTTTGAATGAGTTTGACTTTCATTTGATTCAACTAGCTTTGTTTGAATGTGTTTGACTTTCATTTGATTTAGAAAGCTTTGTTTGAAAGTGCTTGACTTGCATTGATTTAATTAGCTTTGTTTGAGTGTGTTTGATTTTAATTTGATTCAAAAAGCTTTGTTTGAATGTGTTTGACTTTCATTTTATTCAAAAAGCTTTGTTTGAATGTGTTTGACTTTCACTTGATTCAATCAGCTTTGTTTGAATGTGTTTGACTTTCATTTGATTTAACTAGCTTTGTTTGAAAGTGTTTACCTTGCATTTGATTTAATTAGCTTTGTTTGAATGTGTTTGACTTTAATTTGATTCGAAAAGCTTTTTTTGAAAGTGTTTGACTTTCATTTGATTCAACTAGATTTGTTAGAATGTGTTTGACTTTCATTTGATTCAATCAGCTTTGTTTGAATGTGTTTGACTTTCATTTGATTCAATTAGCTTTGGAGAATGCATTTGACTTTCATTTAATTAAATTAGCTTTGTTGATTGCATTAGACTTTAATTTGAATCAAAAAGCTTTGGTTCACTGTGTTTGACTTTCATTTGATTTAATTAGCTTTATTGAATGCATTTGACTTTCATTTGATTCAAAAAGATTTATTTGAATGTGTTTTACTTTTATGTGATTCAATTAGCTTTGCTTGAATCTGTTTGACTTTCATTTGATTCAATTAGCTTTGTTTGAATGTGTTTGACTTTTATTTGATTCAAAAAGCTTTGTTTGAACGTGTTTGACTTTCATTTTATTCAATTAGCTTTGTTTGAATGTGTTTGACTTTCATTTGATTCAAAAAGATTTGTTTGAATGTGTTTTACTTTCACTTGATTCAATTAGCTTTGAATGAATGTGTTTGACTTTCATTTGATTAAATTAGCTTTATTGAATGCATTTGACTTTCATTTGATTCAAAAAGATTTGTTTGAATGTGTTTGACTTTCATTGGATTCAATTAGATTTGTTTGAATGTGTTTGACTTTCATTTGATTCAATTAGCTTTGTTGAATGCATTAGACTTTAATTTGATTCAAAAAGCTTTTTTTGAATGTGTTTGATTATCTTTTGATTCAATTAGCTTTGTTTGAATGTGCTTGACTTTAATTTGATTCAAAAAGCTTTGTTTGAACGTGTTTGACTTTCATTTTATTCAATTAGCTTTGTTTAAATGTGTTTGACTTTCATTTGATTCAATTAGCTTTCTACAATGCATTTGACTTTCATTCGATTAAATTAGCTTTGTTGAATGTATTTGACTATCATTACATTCAGAAATATTTGTTTGAATGTGTTTTACTTTCAGTTGATTTAATTAACTTTGTTTAAATGTGTTTGACTTTCATTCGATTAAATTAGCTTTGTGGAATGCATTTTACTTTCATTTGATTCAAAAAGCATTGTTTGAATGTGTTTGACTTTCATTCGATTCAATTAGCTTTGTTTGAATGTGTTTGTCTTTCATTCGATTAAATTAGCTTTGTAGAATGCATTTGACTTTAATTTGATTCAAAAAGCTTTATTTGAATGTGTTTGACTTTTATTCAAATCAATTAGGTTTGATGAATGCATCTGACTTCCATTTGATTCAAAAAGCCATGTTTGAATGTGTTTGACTTTCATTTGATTCAATTAGATTTGCTTGAATGTGTTTGACTTTCATTTGATTAAATTAGCTTTGTTTAATTGTGTTTTACATTTATTTGATTCAATTAGCTTTGTAGAATGCATTAGACTTTAATTTGAATCAAAAAGCTTTAGTTGACTGTGTTTTACTTTAGTTTGATTCAATATGCTTTATTGAATGCATTTGACTTTTATTTGATTCAAAAAGGCTCTGTTTGAATGTGTTTCACTTTCATTTGATTTAATTAGCTTTGCTTGAATGTGTTTGACTTTCATTTGATTTAGAAAGCTTTGTTTGAAAGTGTTTACCTTGCATTTGATTTAATTAGCTTTGTTTGAATGTGTTTGACTTTAATTTGATTCGAAAAGCTTTTTTTGAAAGTGTTTGACTTTCATTTGATTCAACTAGATTTGTTAGAATGTGTTTGACTTTCATTTGATTCAATCAGCTTTGTTTCAATGTGTTTGACTTTCATTTGATTCAATTAGCTTTGGAGAATGCATTTAAATTTCATTTGATTAAATTAGCTTTGTTGATTGAATTAGACTTTAATTTGAATCACAAAGCTTTGGTTCACTGTGTTTGACTTTCATTTGATTTAATTAGCTTTATTGAATGCATTTGACTTTCATTTGATTCAAAAAGATTTATTTGAATGTGTTTTACTTTTATTTAATTCAATTAGCTTTGCTTGAATCTGTTTTACTTTCATTTGATTCAATTACCTTTGTTTGAATGTGTTTGACTTTTATTTGATTCAAAAAGCTTTGTTTGAACGTGTTTGACTTTCATTTTATTCAATTAGCTTTGTTTGAATGTGTTTGACTTTCGTTTGATTAAATTATCTTTGTTGAATGCATTTGACTTTCATTTGATTTAGAAAGCTTTGTTTGAAAGTGTTTAACTTGCATTTGATTTAATTAGCTTTGTTTGAATGTGTTTGACTTTAATTTGATTCAAAAATCTTTGTTTGATTGTGTTTGACTTTCATTTGATTCAACTAGCTTTGTTTGAATGTGTTTGACTTTCATTTGATTCAATCAGCTTTGTTTGAATGTGTTTTACTTTCATTTGATTTAATTAGCTTTGTTTAAATGTGTTTGACTTTTATTTGATTCATGAAGCTTTGTTTGAATGTGTTTGACTTTCATTTGATTCAATCAGCTTTGTTTGAATGTGTTTTACTTTTATTTGATTCAATTAGCTTTGTTTGAATGTGTTTGACTTTTATTTGATTCAAAAAGCTTTGTTTGAATGTGTTTGACTTTCATTTTATTCAATTAGCTTTGTACAATGCATTTGACTTTCATTTGATTTAATTAGCTTTGTTGAATGTATTTGTCTTTCATTTGATTCAGAAAGCTTTGTTTGAATGTGTTTTACTTTCATTTGATTTAATTAGCTTTGTTTAAATGTGTTTGACTTTTATTTAATTCAAAAACCTTTGTTTGAATGTGTTTGACTTTCCTTTGATTCAATTAGCTTTGTTTGAATGTGTTTGACTTTGATTTGATTCGTTTAGCTTTGTAGAATGCATTTGACTTTAATTTGATTCAAAAAGGTTTATTTGAATGTGTTTTACTTTCATTCGAATCAATTAGCTTTGATGAATGCATTTGACTTTCATTTGATTCAAAAAGCTCTGTTTGACTGTGTTTGACTTTTATTTGATTCAACTAGCTTTGTTTGAATGTGTTTGACTTTCATTTAATTCAAATAGCTTTGTTTGAATGTGTTTGACTTTCAATTGATTCAATTAGCTTTGTTAAATGCATTAGACTTTAATTTTATTCAAAAAGCTTTGTACGAATGTGTTTGACTTTCACTTGATTCAATCAGCTTTGTTTGAATGAGTTTAACTTTCATTTGATTCAACTAGCTTTGTTTGAATGTGTTTGACTTTCATTTGATTTAGAAAGCTTTGTTTGAAAGTGCTTGACTTGCATTTGATTTAATTAGCTTTGTTTGAATGTGTTTGATTTTAATTTGATTCAAAAAGCTTTGTTTGAATGTGTTTGACTTTCATTTGATTCAAAAAGCTTTGTTTGAATGTGTTTGATTTTCATTTGATTCAAATAGCTTTGTTTGAATATGTTTGAATTTCATTTGATTCAATTAGCTTTGTTAATTACATTGGACATCAATTTGACTAAAAAAGCTTTGTTTAAATGTGTTTGACTTTCATTTGATTCAAAAAGATTTGTTTGAATGTGTTTGACTTTCATTTGATTTAATTAGATTTGCTTGAATGTGTTTGACTTTCATTTGATTAAATTAGCTTTTTTTAATTGTGTTTGACTTTTATTTGATTCAATTAGCTTTGTAGAATGCATTAGACTTTAATTTGAATCAAAAAGCTTTGGTTGTTTGTGTTTGACTTTTGTATGATTCAATTAGCTTTATTGAATGCATTTGACTTTCATTTGACTCAAAAAGCTCTGTTTGAAGGTGTTTGACTTTTATTTGATTCAACTAGCTTTGTTTGAATGTGTTTGAATTTCATTTGATTCAAATAGCTTTGTTTGAATGTGTTTGACTTTCAATTGATTCAATTAGCTTTGTTAAATGCATTAGACTTTAATTTTATTCAAAAAGCTTTGTTTGAATGTGTTTGACTTTCACTTGATTCAATCAGCTTTGTTTGAATGAGTTTGACTTTCATTTGATTCAACTAGCTTTGTTTGAATGTGTTTGACTTTCATTTGATTTAGAAAGCTTTGTTTGAAAGTGCTTGACTTGCATTTGATTTAATTAGCTTTGTTTGAGTGTGTTTGATTTTAATTTGATTCAAAAAGCTTTGTTTGAATGTGTTTGACTTTCATTTTATTCAAAAAGCTTTGTTTGAATGTGTTTGACTTTCACTTGATTCAATCAGCTTTGTTTGAATGTGTTTGACTTTCATTTGATTTAACTAGCTTTGTTTGAATGTGTTTGTCTTTCATTCGATTAAATTAGCTTTGTAGAATGCATTTGACTTTAATTTGATTCAAAAAGCTTTATTTGAAAGTGTTTGACTTTCATTTGATTCAACTAGATTTGTTAGAATGTGTTTGACTTTCATTTGATTCAATCAGCTTTGTTTGAATGTGTTTGACTTTCATTTGATTCAATTAGCTTTGGAGAATGCATTTGACTTTCATTTAATTAAATTAGCTTTGTTGATTGCATTAGACTTTAATTTGAATCAAAAAGCTTTGGTTCACTGTGTTTGACTTTCATTTGATTTAATTAGCTTTATTGAATGCATTTGACTTTCATTTGATTCAAAAAGATTTATTTGAATGTGTTTTACTTTTATGTGATTCAATTAGCTTTGCTTGAATCTGTTTGACTTTCATTTGATTCAATTAGCTTTGTTTGAATGTGTTTGACTTTTATTTGATTCAAAAAGCTTTGTTTGAACGTGTTTGACTTTCATTTTATTCAATTAGCTTTGTTTGAATGTGTTTGACTTTCATTTGATTCAAAAAGATTTGTTTGAATGTGTTTTACTTTCACTTGATTCAATTAGCTTTGATTGAATGTGTTTGACTTTCATTTGATTAAATTAGCTTTATTGAATGCATTTGACTTTCATTTGATTCAAAAAGATTTGTTTGAATGTGTTTGAGTTTCATTGGATTCAATTAGATTTGTTTGAATGTGTTTGACTTTCATTTGATTCAATTAGCTTTGTTGAATGCATTAGACTTTAATTTGATTCAAAAAGCTTTTTTTTGAATGTGTTTGATTATCTTTTGATTCAATTAGCTTTGTTTGAATGTGCTTGACTTTAATTTGATTCAAAAAGCTTTGTTTGAACGTGTTTGACTTTCATTTTATTTAATTAGCTTTGTTTAAATTTGTTTGACTTTCATTTGATTCAATTAGCTTTCTACAATGCATTTGACTTTCATTCGATTAAATTAGCTTTGTTGAATGTATTTGACTATCATTACATTCAGAAATATTTGTTTGAATATGTTTTACTTTCAGTTGATTTAATTAACTTTGTTTAAATGTGTTTGACTTTCATTCGATTAAATTAGCTTTGTGGAATGCATTTTACTTTCATTTGATTCAAAAAGCATTGTTTGAATGTGTTTGACTTTCATTCGATTCAATTAGCTTTGTTTGAATGTGTTTGTCTTTCATTCGATTAAATTAGCTTTGTAGAATGCATTTGACTTTAATTTGATTCTAAAAGCTTTATTTGAATGTGTTTGACTTTTATTCAAATCAATTAGGTTTGATGAATGCATCTGACTTCCATTTGATTCAAAAAGCCCTGTTTGAATGTGTTTGACTTTCATTTGATTCAATTAGATTTGCTTGAATGTGTTTGACTTTCATTTGATTAAATTAGCTTTGTTTAATTGTGTTTTACATTTATTTGATTCAATTAGCTTTGTAGAATGCATTAGACTTTAATTTGAATCAAAAAGCTTTGGTTGACTGTGTTTTACTTTAGTTTGATTCAATTTGCTTTATTGAATGCATTTGACTTTTATTTGATTCAAAAAGGCTCTGTTTGAATGTGTTTCACTTTCATTTGATTTAATTAGCTTTGCTTGAATGTGTTTGACTTTCATTTGATTAAATTAGCTTTGTTGAATGCATTTGACTTTCATTTGATTTAGAAAGCTTTGTTTGAAAGTGTTTACCTTGCATTTGATTTAATTAGCTTTGTTTGAATGTGTTTGACTTTAATTGATTCGAAAAGCTTTTTTTGAAAGTGTTTGACTTTCATTTGATTCAACTAGATTTGTTAGAATGTGTTTGACTTTCATTTGATTCAATCAGCTTTGTTTGAATGTGTTTGACTTTCATTTGATTCAATTAGCTTTGGAGAATGCATTTGACTTTCATTTGATTAAATTAGCTTTGTTGATTGAATTAGACTTTAATTTGAATCAAAAAACTTTGGTTCACTGTGTTTGACTTTCATTTGATTTAATTAGCTTTATTGAATGCATTTGACTTTCATTTGATTCAAAAAGATTTATTTGAATGTGTTTTACTTTTATTTAATTCAATTAGCTTTGCTTGAATCTGTTTGACTTTCATTTGATTCAATTACCTTTGTTTGACTTTTATTTGATTCAAAAAGCTTTGTTTGAACGTGTTTGACTTTCATTTTATTCAATTAGCTTTGTTTGAATGTGTTTGACTTTCATTTGATTAAATTATCTTTGTTGAATGCATTTGACATTCATTTGATTTAGAAAGCTTTGTTTGAAAGTGTTTAACTTGCATTTGATTTAATTAGCTTTGTTTGAATGTGTTTGACTTTAATTTGATTCAAAAATCTTTGTTTGATTGTGTTTGACTTTCATTTGATTCAACTAGCTTTGTTTGAATGTGTTTGACTTTCATTTGATTCAATCAGCTTTGTTTGAATGTGTTTTACTTTCATTTGATTTAATTAGCTTTGTTTAAATGTGTTTGACTTTTATTTGATTCATAAAGCTTTGTTTGAATGTGTTTGACTTTCATTTGATTCAATCAGCTTTGTTTGAATGTGTTTTACTTTTATTTGATTCAATTAGCTTTGTTTGAATGTGTTTGACTTTTATTTGATTCAAAAATCTTTGTTTGAATGTGGTTGACTTTCATTTTATTCAATTAGCTTTGTACAATGCATTTGACTTTCATTTGATTTAATTAGCTTTGTTGAATGTATTTGTCTTTCATTTGATTCAGAAAGCTTTGTTTGAATGTGTTTTACTTTCATTTGATTTAATTAGCTTTGTTTAAAAATGTGTTTGACTTTTATTTGATTCAAAAACCTTTGTTTGAATGTGTTTGACTTTCCTTTGATTCAATTAGCTTTGTTTGAATGTGTTTGACTTTGATTTGATTCGTTTAGCTTTGTAGAATGCATTTGACTTTAATTTGATTCAAAAAGCTTTATTTGAATGTGTTTTACTTTCATTCGAATCAATTAGCTTTGATGAATGCATTTGACTTTCATTTGATTCAAAAAGCTCTGTTTGAATGTGTTTGACTTTTATTTGATTCAACTAGCTTTGTTTGAATGTGTTTGACTTTCATTTGATTCAAATAGCTTTGTTTGAATGTGTTTGACTTTCAATTGATTCAATTAGCTTTGTTAAATGCATTAGACTTTAATTTTATTCAAAAAGCTTTGTTTGAATGTGTTTGACTTTCACTTGATTCAATCAGCTTTGTTTGAATGAGTTTGACTTTCATTTGATTCAACTAGCTTTGTTTGAATGTGTTTGACTTTCATTTGATTTAGAAAGCTTTGTTTGAAAGTGCTTGACTTGAATTTGATTTAATTAGCTTTGTTTGAATGTGTTTGATTTTAATTTGATTTAAAAAGCTTTGTTTGAATGTGTTTGACTTTAATTTGATTCAAAAAGCTTTGTTTGAATGTGTTTGATTTTCATTTGATTCAAATAGCTTTGTTTGAATGTGTTTGAATTTCATTTGATTCAATTAGCTTTGTTAAATACATTGGACTTCAATTTGACTCAAAAAGATTTGTTTGAATGTGTTTGACTTTCATTTGATTCAAAAAGATTTGTTTGAATGTGTTTTATTTTCACTTGATTTAATTAGCTTTGATTGAATGTGTTTGACTTTCATTTGATTAAATTAGCTTTATTGAATGCATTTGACTTTCATTTGATTCGAAAAGATTTGTTTGAAGGTGTTTGACTTTCATTGGATTCAATTAGATTTGTTTGAATGTGTTTGACTTTCATTTGATTCAGTTAGCTTTGTTGAATGCATTAGACTTTAATTTGATTCAAAAAGCTTTTTTTGAATGTGTTTGATTATCTTTTGATTGAATTATCTTTCTTTGAATGTGTTTGACTTTAATTTGATTCAAAAAGCTTTGTTTGAACGTGTTTGACTTTCTTTTTATTCAATTAGCTTTGTTTAAATGTATTTGACTTTCATTTGATTCAATTAGCTTTGTACAATGCATTTGACTTTCATTTGATTAAATTAGCTTTGTTGAATGTATTTGACTATCATTTGATTCAGAAATATTTGTTTGAATGTGTTTTACTTTCATTTGATTTAATTAGCTTTGTTTAAATGTGTTTGACTTTCATTTGATTAAATTAGCTTTGTTGAATGCATTTGACTTTCATTTGATTCAAAAAGCATTGTTTGAATCTGTTTGACTTTCATTTGATTCAATTAGCTTTGTTTGAATGTGTTTGACTTTCATTCGATTAAATTAGCTTTGTAGAATGCTTTTGACTTTAATTTGATTCAAAAAGCTTTATTTGAATGTGTTTGACTTTTATTCAAATCAATTAGGTTTGATGAATGCATCTGACTTCCATTTGATTCAAAAAGCCCTGTTTGAATGTGTTTGACTTTCATTTGATTCAAATAGATTTGCTTGAATGTGTTTGACTTTCATTTGATTAAATTAGCTTTGTTTAATTGTGTTTGACTTTTATTTTATTCAATTAGCTTTGTAGAATGCATTAGACTTTAATTTGAATCAAAAAGCTTTGGTTGACTGTGTTTTACTTTAGTTTGATTCAATTAGCTTTATTGAATGCATTTGACTTTTATTTGATTCAAAAAGCTTTGTTTGAATGTGTTTCACTTTCATGTGATTCAATAAGCTTTGCTTGAATGTGATTGACTTTCATTTGATTAAATTAGCTTTGTTGAATGCATTTGACTTTCATTTGATTTAGAAAGCTTTATTTGAAAGTGTTTACCTTGCATTTGATTTAATTAGCTTTGTTTGAATGTGTTTGACTTTAATTTGATTCGAAAAGCGTTTTTTGAAAGTGTTTGACTTTCATTTGATTCAACTAGATTTGTTAGAATGTGTTTGACTTTCATTTGATTCAATCAGCTTTGTTTGAATGTGTTTGACTTTCATTTGATTCAATTAGCTTTGGAGAATGCATTTGACTTTCATTTGATTAAATTAGCTTTGTTGATTGAATTAGACTTTAATTTGAATCAAAAAGCTTTGGTTCACTGTGTTTTACTTTCATTTGATTTAATTAGCTTTATTGAATGCATTTGACTTTCATTTGATTCAAAAATATTTATTTGAATGTGTTTTACTTTTATTTAATTCAATTAGCTTTGCTTGAATCTGTTTGACTTTCATTTGATTCAATTACCTTTGTTTGAATGTGTTTGACTTTTATTTGATTCAAAAAGCTTTGTTTGAACGTGTTTGACTTTCATTTTATTCAATTAGCTTTGTTTGAATGTGTTTGACTTTCATTTGATTCAAAAAGATTTGTTTGAATGTGTTTTACTTTCACTTAATTCAATTAGCTTTGATTGAATGTGTTTGACTTTCATTTGATTAAATTAGCTTTATTGAATGCATTTGACTTTCATTTGATTCAAAAAGATTTGTTTGAATGTGTTTGACTTTCATTGGATTCAATTAGATTTGTTTGAATGTGTTTGACTTTCATTTGATTCAATTAGCTTTGTTGAATGCATTAGACTTTAATTTGATTCAAAAAGCTTTTTTTGAATGTGTTTGATTATCTTTTGATTCAATTAGCTTTGTTTGAATGTGTTTGACTTTAATTTGATTCAAAAAGCTTTGTTTGAACGTGTTTGACTTTCATTTTATTCAATTAGCTTTGTTTAAATGTGTTTGACTTTCATTTGATTCAATTAGCTTTCTACAATGCATTTGACTTTCATTTGATTAAATTAGCTTTGTTGAATGTATTTGACTATCATTACATTCAGAAATATTTGTTTGAATGTGTTTTACTTTCAGTTGATTTAATTAACTTTGTTTAAATGTGTTTGACTTTCATTCGATTAAATTAGCTTTGTGGAATGCATTTGACTTTCATTTGATTCAAAAAGCATTGTTTGAATGTGTTTGACTTTCATTCGGTTCAATTAGCTTTGTTTGAATGTGTTTGTCTTTCATTCGATTTAATTAGCTTTGTAGAATGCATTTGACTTTAATTTGATTCAAAAAGCTTTATTTGAATGTGTTTGACTTTCATTCAAATCAATTAGGTTTGATCAATGCATCTGACTTCCATTTGATTCAAAAAGCTATGTTTAAATGTGTTTGACTTTCATTTGATTCAATTAGATTTGCTTGAATGTGTTTGACTTTCATTTGATTAAATTAGCTTTGTTTAATTGTGTTTGACTTTCATTTTATTCAATTAGCTTTGTAGAATGCATTAGACTTTAATTTGAATCAAAAAGCTTTGGTTGACTGTGTTTTACTTTAGTTTGATTCAATTAGCTTTATTGAATGCATTTGACTTTTATTTGATTCAAAAAGCTCTGTTTGAATGTGTTTCACTTTCATGTGATTCAATTAGCTTTGCTTGAATGTGATTGACTTTCATTATATTAAATTAGCTTTATTGAATGCATTTGACTTTCATTTGATTTAGAAAGCTTTATTTGAAAGTGTTTACCTTGCATTTGATTTAATTAGCTTTGTTTGAATGTGTTTGACTTTAATTTGATTCGAAAAGCGTTTTTTGAAAGTGTTTGACTTTCATTTGATTCAACTAGATTTGTTAGAATGTGTTTGACTTTCATTTGATTCAATCAGCTTTGTTTGAATGTGTTTTACTTTCATTTGATTCAATTAGCTTTGGAGAATGCATTTGACTTTCATTTGATTAAATTAGCTTTGTTGATTGAATTAGACTTTAATTTGAATCAAAAAGCTTTGGTTCACTGTGTTTGACTTTCATTTGATTTAATTAGCTTTATTGAATGCATTTGACTTTCATTTGATTCAAAAAGATTTATTTGAATGTGTTTTACTTTTATTTGATTCAATTAGCTTTGCTTGAATCTGTTTGACTTTCATTTGATTTAATTAGCTTTGTTTGAATGTTTTTGACTTTTATTTGATTCAAAAAGCTTTGTTTGAACGTGTTTGACTTTCATTTAATTCAATTAGCTTTGTTTGAATGTGTTTGACTTTCATTTGATTAAATTATCTTTGTTGAATGCATTTGACTTTCATTTGATTTAGAAAGCTTTGTTTGAAAGTGTTTAACTTGCATTTGATTTAATTAGCTTTGTTTGAATGTGTTTGACTTTAATTTGATTCAAAAATCTTTGTTTGATTGTGTTTGACTTTCATTTGATTCAACTAGCTTTGTTTGAATGTGTTTGACTTTCATTTGATTCAATCAGCTTTGTTTGAATGTGTTTTACTTTCATTTGATTTAATTAGCTTTGTTTAAATGTGTTTGACTTTTATTTGATTCAAAAAGCTTTGTTTGAATGTGTTTGACTTTCATTTTGTTCAATTAGCTTTGTACAATGCATTTGACTTTCATTTGATTTAATTAGCTTTGTTGAATATATTTGTCTTTCATTTGATTCAGAAAGCTTTGTTTGAATGTGTTTTACTTTCATTTGATTTAATTAGCTTTGTTTAAATGTGTTTGACTTTTATTTGATTCAAAAACCTTTGTTTGAATGTGTTTGACTTTCCTTTGATTCAATTAGCTTTGTTTGAATGTGTTTGACTTTGATTTGATTCGTTTTGCTTTGTAGAATGTATTTGACTTTAATTTGATTCAAAAAGCTTTATTTGAATGTGTTTTACTTTCATTCGAATCAATTAGCTTTGATGAATGCATTTGACTTTCATTTGATTTAAAAAGCTCTGTTTGAATGTGTTTGACTTTTGTTTGATTCAACTAGCTTTGTTTGAATGTGTTTGACTTTCATTTGATTCAAATAGCTTTGTTTGAATGTGTTTGACTTTCAATTGATTCAATTAGCTTTGTTAAATGCATTAGACTTTAATTTTATTCAAAAAGCTTTGTTTGAATGTGTTTGACTTTCACTTGATTCAATCAGCTTTGTTTGAATGAGTTTGACTTTCATTTGATTCAACTAGCTTTGTTTGAATGTGTTTGACTTTCATTTGATTTAGAAAGCTTTGTTTGAAAGTGCTTGACTTGCATTTGATTTAATTAGCTTTGTTTGAATGTGTTTGATTTTAAATTGATTCAAAAAGCTTTGTTTGAATGTGTTTGACTTTCATTTGATTCAAAAAGCTTTGTTTGAATGTGTTTGATTTTCATTTGATTCAAATAGCTTTGTTTGAATGTGTTTGAATTTCATTTGATTCAATTAGCTTTGTTAATTACATAGGACTTCAATTTGACTTAAAAAGCTTTGTTTAAATGTGTTTGACTTTCATTTGATTCAAAAAGATTTGATTGAATGTGTTTGACTTTCATTTGATTCAATTAGATTTGCTTGAATGTGTTTGACTTTCATTTGATTAAATTAGCTTTGTTTAATTGTGTTTGACTTTTATTTGATTCAATTAGCTTTGTAGAATGCATTAGACTTTGATTTGATTCAAAAAGCTTTGTTTGAATGTGTTTGACTTTCATTTTATTCAATTAGCTTTGTTTGAATGTGTTTGACTTTCATTTGATTCAAAAAGATTTGTTTGAATGTGTTTTACTTTCACTTAATTCATTTAGCTTTGATTGAATGTGTTTGACTTTCATTTGATTAAATTAGCTTTATTGAATGCATTTGACTTTCATTTGATTCAAAAAGATTTGTTTGAATGTGTTTGACTTTCATTGGATTCAATTAGATTTGTTTGAATGTGTTTGACTTTCATTTGATTCAATTAGCTTTGTTGAATGCATTAGGCTTTAATTTGATTCAAAAAGCTTTTTTTGAATGTGTTTGATTATCTTTTGATTCAATTAGCTTTGTTTGAATGTGTTTGACTTTAATTTGATTCAAAAAGCTTTGTTTGAACGTGTTTGACTTTCATTTTATTCAATTAGCTTTGTTTAAATGTGTTTGACTTTCATTTGATTCAATTAGCTTTCTACAATGCATTTGACTTTCATTTGATTAAATTAGCTTTGTTGAATGTATTTGACTATCATTACATTCAGAAATATTTGTTTGAATGTGTTTTACTTTCAGTTGATTTAATTAACTTTGTTTAAATGTGTTTGGCTTTCATTCGATTAAATTAGCTTTGTGGAATGCATTTGACTTTCATTTGATTCAAAAAGCATTGTTTGAATGTGTTTGACTTTCATTCGGTTCAATTAGCTTTGTTTGAATGTGTTTGTCTTTCATTCGATTAAATTAGCTTTGTAGAATGCATTTGACTTTAATTTGATTCAAAAAGCTTTATTTGAATGTGTTTGACTTTCATTCAAATCAATTAGGTTTGATCAATGCATCTGACTTCCATTTGATTCAAAAAGCTCTGTTTGAATGTGTTTGACTTTCATTTGATTCAATTAGATTTGCTTGAATGTGTTTGACTTTCATTTGATTAAATTAGCTTTGTTTAATTGTGTTTGACTTTCATTTTATTCAATTAGCTTTGTAGAATGCATTAGACTTTAATTTGAATCAAAAAGCTTTGGTTGACTGTGTTTTACTTTAGTTTGATTCAATTAGCTTTATTGAATGCATTTGACTTTTATTTGATTCAAAAAGCTCCGTTTGAATGTGTTTCACTTTCATGTGATTCAATTAGCTTTGCTTGAATGTGATTGACTTTCATTATATTAAATTAGCTTTGTTGAATGCATTTGACTTTCATTTGATTTAGAAAGCTTTATTTGAAAGTGTTTACCTTGCATTTGATTTAATTAGCTTTGTTTGAATGTGTTTGACTTTAATTTGATTCGAAAAGCGTTTTTTGAAAGTGTTTGACTTTCATTTGATTCAACTAGATTTGTTAGAATGTGTTTGACTTTCATTTGATTCAATCAGCTTTGTTTGAATGTGTTTGACTTTCATTTGATTCAATTAGCTTTGGAGAATGCATTTGACTTTCCTTTGATTAAATTAGCTTTGTTGATTGAATTAGACTTTAATTTGAATCAAAAAGCTTTGGTTCACTGTGTTTGACTTTCATTTGATTTAATTAGCTTTATTGAATGCATTTGACTTTCATTTGATTCAAAAAGATTTATTTGAATGTGTTTTACTTTTATTTGATTCAATTAGCTTTGCTTGAATCTGTTTGACTTTCATTTGATTCAATTAGTTTTGTTTGAATGTGTTTGACTTTTATTTGATTCAAAAAGCTTTGTTTGAACGTGTTTGACTTTCATTTAATTCAATTAGCTTTGTTTGAATGTGTTTGACTTTCATTTGATTAAATTATCTTTGTTGAATGCATTTGACTTTCATTTGATTTAGAAAGCTTTGTTTGAAAGTGTTTAACTTGCATTTGATTTAATTAGCTTTGTTTGAATGTGTTTGACTTTAATTTGATTCAAAAATCTTTGTTTGATTGTGTTTGACTTTCATTTGATTCAACTAGCTTTGTTTGAATGTGTTTGACTTTCATTTGATTCAATCAGCTTTGTTTGAATGTGTTTTACTTTCATTTGATTTAATTAGCTTTGTTTAAATGTGTTTGACTTTTATTTGATTCATAAAGCTTTGTTTGAATGTGTTTGACTTTCATTTGATTCAATCAGCTTTGTTTGAATGTGTTTTACTTTTATTTGATTCAATTAGCTTTGTTTGAATGTGTTTGACTTTTATTTGATTCAAAAAGCTTTGTTTGAATGTGTTTGACTTTCATTTTATTCAATTAGCTTTGTACAATGCATTTGACTTTCATTTGATTTAATTAGCTTTGTTGAATGTATTTGTCTTTCATTTGATTCAGAAAGCTTTGTTTGAATGTGTTTTACTTTCATTTGATTTAATTCGCTTTGTTTAAATGTGTTTGACTTTTATTTGATTCAAAAACCTTTGTTTGAATGTGTTTGACTTTCCTTTGATTCAATTAGCTTTGTTTGAATGTGTTTGACTTTGATTTGATTCAATTAGCTTTGTAGAATGCATTTGACTTTAATTTGATTCAAAAAGCTTTATTTGAATGTGTTTTACTTTCATTCGAATCAATTAGCTTTGATGAATGCATTTGACTTTCATTTGATTTAAAAAGCTCTGTTTGAATGTGTTTGACTTTTATTTGATTCAACTTGCTTTGTTTGAATGTGTTTGACTTTCATTTGATTCAAATAGCTTTGTTTGAATGTGTTTGACTTTCAATTGATTCAATTAGCTTTGTTAAATGCATTAGACTTTAATTTTATTCAAAAAGCTTTGTTTGAATGTGTTTGACTTTCACTTGATTCAATCAGCTTTGTTTGAATGAGTTTGAGTTTCATTTGATTCAACTAGCTTTGTTTGAATGTGTTTGACTTTCATTTGATTTAGAAAGCTTTGTTTGAAAGTGCTTGACTTGCATTTGATTTAATTAGCTTTGTTTGAATGTGTTTGATTTTAAATTGATTCAAAAAGCTTTGTTTGAATGTGTTTGACTTTCATTTGATTCAAAAAGCTTTGTTTGAATGTGTTTGATTTTCATTTGATTCAAATAGCTTTGTTTGAATGTGTTTGAATTTCATTTGATTCAATTAGCTTTGTTAATTACATTGGACTTCAATTTGACTTAAAAAGCTTTGTTTAAATGTGTTTGACTTTCATTTGATTCAAAAAGATTTGTTTGAATGTGTTTGACTTTCATTTGATTCAATTAGATTTGCTTGAATGTGTTTGACTTTCATTTGATTAAATTAGCTTTGTTGAATTGTGTTTGACTTTTATTTGATTCAATTAGCTTTGTAGAATGCATTAGACTTTAATTTGAATCAAAAAGCTTTGGTTGACTGTGTTTGACTTTTGTATGATTCAATTAGCTTTATTGAATGCATTTGACTTTCATTTGACTCAAAAAGCTCTGTTTGAATGTGTTTGACTTTTATTTGATTCAACTAGCTTTGTTTGAATGTGTTTGAATTTCATTTGATTCAAATAGCTTTGTTTGAATGTGTTTGACTTTCAATTGATTCAATTAGCTTTGTTAAATGCATTAGACTTTAATTTTATTCAAAAAGCTTTGTTTGAATGTGTTTGACTTTCACTTGATTCAATCAGCTTTGTTTGAATGAGTTTGACTTTCATTTGATTCAACTAGCTTTGTTTGAATGTGTTTGACTTTCATTTGATTTAGAAAGCTTTGTTTGAAAGTGCTTGACTTGCATTTGATTTAATTAGCTTTGTTTGAATGTGTTTGATTTTAATTTGATTCAAAAAGCTTTGTTTGAATGTGTTTGACTTTCATTTTATTCAAAAAGCTTTGTTTGAATGTGTTTGACTTTCACTTGATTCAATCAGCTTTGTTTGAATGTGTTTGACTTTCATTTGATTTAACTAGCTTTGTTTGAATGTGTTTGACTTTCATTTGATTTAGAAAGCTTTGTTTGAAAGTCCTTGACTTGAATTTGATTTAATTAGCTTTGTTTGAATGTGTTTGATTTTAATTTGATTCAAAAAGCTTTGTTTGAATGTGTTTGACTTTAATTTGATTCAAAAAGCTTTGTTTGAATGTGTTTGATTTTCATTTGATTCAAATAGCTTTGTTTGAATGTGTTTGAATTTCATTTGATTCAATTAGCTTTGTTAAATACATTGGACTTCAATTTGACTCAAAAAGCTTTGTTTGAATGTGTTTGACTTTCATTTGATTCAAAAAGATTTGTTTGAATGTGTTTTACTTTCACTCGACTTAATTAGCATTGATTGAATGTGTTTGACTTTCATTTGATTAAATTAGCTTTATTGAATGCATTTGACTTTCATTTGATTCGAAAAGATTTGTTTAAAGGTGTTTGACTTTCATTGGATTCAATTAGATTTGTTTGAATGTGTTTGACTTTCATTTGATTCAGTTAGCTTTGTTGAATGCATTAGACTTTAATTTGATTCAAAAAGCTTTTTTTGAATGTGTTTGATTATCTTTTGATTGAATTATCTTTCTTTGAATGTGTTTGACTTTAATTTGATTCAAAAAGCTTTGTTTGAACGTGTTTGACTTTCTTTTTATTCAATTAGCTTTGTTTAAATGTGTTTGACTTTCATTTGATTCAATTAGCTTTGTACAATGCATTTGACTTTCATTTGATTAAATTAGCTTTGTTGAATGTATTTGACTATCATTTGATTCAGAAATATTTGTTTGAATGTGTTTTACTTTCATTTGATTTAATTAGCTTTGTTTAAATGTGTTTGACTTTCATTCGATTAAATTAGCTTTGTTGAATGCATTTGACTTTCATTTGATTCAAAAAGCATTGTTTGAATCTATTTGACTTTCATTTGATTCAATTAGCTTTGTTTGAATGTGTTTGACTTTCATTCGATTAAATTAGCTTTGTAGAATGCTTTTGACTTTAATTTGATTCAAAAAGCTTTATTTGAATGTGTTTGACTTTTATTCAAATCAATTAGGTTTGATGAATGCATCTGACTTCCATTTGATTCAAAAAGCCCTGTTTGAATGTGTTTGACTTTCATTTGATTCAATTAGATTTGCTTGAATGTGTTTGACTTTCATTTGATTAAATTAGCTTTGTTTAATTGTGTTTGACATTTATTTGATTCAATTAGCTTTGTAGAATGCATTAGACTTTAATTTGAATCAAAAAGCTTTGGTTGACTGTGTTTTACTTTAGTTTGATTCAATTTGCTTTATTGAATGCATTTGACTTTTATTTGATTCAAAAAGCTCTGTTTGAATGTGTTTCACTTTCATTTGATTTAATTAGCTTTGCTTGAATGAGTTTGACTTTCATTTGATTAAATTAGCTTTGTTGAATGCATTTGACTTCCATTTGATTTAGAAAGCTTTGTTTGAAAGTGTTTACCTTGCATTTGATTTAATTAGCTTTGTTTGAATGTGTTTGACTTTAATTTGATTCGAAAAGCTTTTTTTGAAAGTGTTTGACTTTCATTAGATTCAACTAGATTTGTTAGAATGTGTTTGACTTTCATTTGATTCAATCAGCTTTGTTTGAATGTGTTTGACTTTCATTTGATTCAATTAGCTTTGGAGAATGCATTTGACTTTCATTTAATTAAATTAGCTTTGTTGATTGCATTAGACTTTAATTTGAATCAAAAAGCTTTGGTTCACTGTGTTTGACTTTCATTTGATTTAATTAGCTTTATTGAATGCATTTGACTTTCATTTGATTCAAAAAGATTTATTTGAATGTGTTTTACTTTTATGTGATTCAATTAGCTTTGTTTGAATGTGTTTGACTTTCATTTGATTCAAAAAGCTTTGTTTGAATGTGTTTGACTTTTATTTGATTCAAAAAGCTTTGTTTGAACGTGTTTGACTTTCATTTTATTCAATTAGCTTTGTTTGAATGTGTTTGACTTTCATTTGATTCAAAAAGATTTGTTTGAATGTGTTTTACTTTCACTTGATTCAATTAGCTTTGATTGAATGTGTTTGATTTTCATTTGATTAAATTAGCTTTATTGAATGCATTTGACTTTCATTTGATTCAAAAAGATTTGTTTGAATGTGTTTGACTTTCATTGGATTCAATTAGATTTGTTTGAATGTGTTTGACTTTCATTTGATTCAATTAGCTTTGTTGAATGCATTAGACTTTAATTTGATTCAAAAAGCTTTTTTTGAATGTGTTTGATTATCTTTTGATTCAATTAGCTTTGTTTGAATGTGTTTGACTTTATTTTGATTCAAAAAGCTTTGTTTGAACGTGTTTGACTTTCATTTTATTCAATTAGCTTTGTTTAAATGTGTTTGACTTTCATTTGATTCAATTAGCTTTCTACAATGCATTTGACTTTCATTTGATTAAATTAGCTTTGTTGAATGTATTTGACTATCATTACATTCAGAAATATTTTTTGAATGTGTTTTACTTTCAGTTGATTTAATTACCTTTGTTTAAATGTGTTTGACTTTCATTCGATTAAATTAGCTTTGTGGAATGCATTTGACTTTCATTTGATTCAAAAAGCATTGTTTGAATGTGTTTGACTTTCTTTTGATTCAATTAGCTTTGTTTGAATGTGTTTGTCTTTCATTCGATTAAATTAGCTTTGTAGAATGCATTTGACTTTAATTTGATTCAAAAAGCTTTATTTGAATGTGTTTGACTTTCATTCAAATCAATTAGGTTTGATCAATGCATCTGACTTCCATTTGATTCAAAAAGCTCTGTTTGAATGTGTTTGACTTTCATTTGATTCAATTAGATTTGCTCGAATGTGTTTGACTTTCATTTGATTCAATCAGCTTTGTTTGAATGTGTTTGACTTTAATTTGATTCAAAAATCTTTGTTTGATTGTGTTTGACTTTCATTTGATTCAACTAGCTTTGTTTGAATGTGTTTGACTTTCATTTGATTCAATCAGCTTTGTTTGAATGTGTTTTACTTTCATTTGATTTAATTAGCTTTGTTTAAATGTGTTTGACTTTTATTTGATTCATAAAGCTTTGTTTGAATGTGTTTGACTTTCATTTGATTCAATCAGCTTTGTTTGAATGTGTTTTACTTTTATTTGATTCAATTAGCTTTGTTTGAATGTGTTTGACTTTTATTTGATTCAAAAAGCTTTGTTTGAATGTGTTTGACTTTCATTTTATTCAATTAGCTTTGTACAATGCATTTGACTTTCATTTGATTTAATTAGCTTTGTTGAATGTATTTGTCTTTCATTTGATTCAGAAAGCTTTGTTTGAATGTGTTTTACTTTCATTTGATTTAATTAGCTTTGTTTAAATGTGTTTGACTTTTATTTGATTCAAAAACCTTTGTTTGAATGTGTTTGACTTTCCTTTGATTCAATTAGCTTTGTTTGAATGTGTTTGACTTTGATTTGATTCGTTTAGCTTTGTAGAATGCATTTGACTTTAATTTGATTCAAAAAGCTTTATTTGAATGTGTTTTACTTTCATTCGAATCAATTAGCTTTGATGAATGCATTTGACTTTCATTTGATTCAAAAAGCTCTGTTTGAATGTGTTTGACTTTTATTTGATTCAACTAGCTTTGTTTGAATGTGTTTGACTTTCATTTGATTCAAATAGCTTTGTTTGAATGTGTTTGACTTTCAATTGATTCAATTAGCTTTGTTAAATGCATTAGACTTTAATTTTATTCAAAAAGCTTTGTTTGAATGTGTTTGACTTTCACTTGATTCAATCAGCTTTGTTTGAATGAGTTTGACTTTCATTTGATTCAACTAGCTTTGTTTGAATGTGTTTGACTTTCATTTGATTTAGAAAGCTTTGTTTGAAAGTGCTTGACTTGCATTTGATTTAATTAGCTTTGTTTGAATGTGTTTGACTTTAATTTGATTCAAAAAGCTTTGTTTGAATGTGTTTGACTTTCATTTGATTCAAAAAGCTTTGTTTGAATGTGTTTGATTTTCATTTGATTCAAATAGCTTTGTTTGAATGTGTTTGAATTTCATTTGATTCAATTAGCTTTGTTAAATACATTGGACTTTAATTTGACTCAAAAAGCTTTGTTTAAATGTGTTTGACTTTCATTTGATTCAAAAAGATTTGTTTGAATGTGTTTGACTTTCATTTGATTCAATTAGATTTGCTTGAATGTGTTTGACTTTCATTTGATTAAATTAGCTTTGTTTAATTGTGTTTGACTTTTATGTGATTCAATTAGCTTTGTAGAATGCATTAGACTTTAATTTGAATCAAAAAGCTTTGGTTGACTGTGTTTGACTTTTGTTTGATTCAATTAGCTTTATTGAATGCATTTGACTTTCATTTGACTCAAAAAGCTCTGTTTGAATGTGTTTGACTTTTATTTGATTCAACTAGCTTTGTTTGAATTTGTTTGAATTTCATTTGATTCAAATAGCTTTGTTTGAATGTGTTTGACTTTCAATTGATTCAATTACCTTTGTTAAATGCATTAGACTTTAATTTTATTCAAAAAGCTTTGTTTGAATGTGTTTGACTTTCACTTGATTCAATCAGCTTTGTTTGAATGAGTTTGACTTTCATTTGATTCAACTAGCTTTGTTTGAATGTGTTTGACTTTCATTTGATTTAGAAAGCTTTGTTTGAAAGTGCTTGACTTGCATTTGATTTAATTAGCTTTGTTTGAATGTGTTTGATTTTAATTTGATTCAAAAAGCTTTGTTTGAATGTGTTTGACTTTCATTTGATTCAAAAAGCTTTGTTTGAATGTGTTTGATTTTCATTTGATTCAAATAGCTTTGTTTGAATGTGTTTGAATTTCATTTGATTCAATTAGCTTTGTTAAATACATTGGACTTCAATTTGACTCAAAAAGCTTTGTTTAAATGTGTTTGACTTTCATTTGATTCAAAAAGATTTGTTTGAATGTGTTTGACTTTCATTTGATTCAATTAGATTTGCTTGAATGTGTTTGACTTTCATTTGATTAAATTAGCTTTGTTTAATTGTGTTTGACTTTTATTTGATTCAATTAGCTTTGTAAAATGCATTAGACTTTAATTTGAATCAAAAAGCTTTGGTTGACTGTGTTTTACTTTAGTTTGATTCAATTAGCTTTATTGAATGCATTTGACTTTTATTTGATTCAAAAAGCTCTCTTTGAATGTGTTTCACTTTCATTTGATTCAATTAGCTTTGCTTGAATGTGTTTAACTTTCATTTGATTAAATTAGCTTTGTTGAATGCATTTGACTTTCATTTGATTTAGAAAGCTTTGTTTGAAAGTGTTTACCTTGCATTTGATTAAATTAGCTTTGTTTGAATGTGTTTGTTTTTAATTTGATTCAAAAAGCTTTTATTGAAAGTGTTTGACTTTCATTTGATTCAACTAGATTTGTTAGAATGTGTTTGACTTTTATTTGATTCAAAAAGCTCTGTTTGAATGTGTTTCCTTTCATTTGATTCAATTAGCTTTGTTTGAATGTGTTTGAACCTTTCATTTTATTCAATTAAGTTTGTTTGAATGTGTTTGACTTTCATTCGATTCAATTAGCTTTGATGAATGCATTTGACTTTCATTTGATTCAATAAGCTCTGTTTAAATGTCTTTGACTTTCATTTGATTCATGAACGTTTGTTTAAATGTGTTTGACTTTCATTGGATTCAATTAGATTTGTTTGAATGTGTTTGACTTTCATTTGATTCAATTGCTTTGTTAAGTGCATTAGACTTTAATTTGATTCAAAAAACTTTTTTTGAATGTGTTTGATTTTCATTTGATTCAATTAGCTTTGTTTGAATGTGTTTGACTTTCATTGGATTCAATTAGATTTGTTTGAATGTGTTTGTTTTTCATTTGATTTAATTAGCTTTGTTGAATGCATTTGACTTTCTTTTGATTTAGAAAGCTTTGTTTGAAAGTGTTTGACTTGCATTTGATTTAATTAGCTTTGTTTGAATGTGTTTGACTTTAATTTGATTCAAAAAGCTTTGTTTGAAAGTGTTTGACTTTCATTTGATTCAACTAGATTTGTTAGAATGTGTTTGACTTTCATTTGATTCAATCAGCTTTGTTTGAATGTGTTTTACTTTCATTTGATTTAATTAGCTTTGTTTAAATGTGTTCGACTTTCATTTGATTCAATTAGCTTTGTTTGAATGTGTTTTACTTTCATTTGAATTAATTAGCTTTGTTTAACATTGTTTGACTTTTATTTGATTCATAAAGCTTTGTTTGAATGTGTTTGACTTTCATTTGATTCAATCAGCTTTGTTTGAATGTGTTTTACTTTCATTTTATTCAATTAGCTTTGTTGAATGTATTTGACTATCAATAGATTTAGAAATATTTGTTTGAATGTGTTTTACTTTCATTTGATTTAATTAGCTTTGTTTAAATGTGTTTGACTTTCTTTCGATTAAATTAGCTTTGTTGAATGCATTTGACTTTCGTTTGATTCAAAAAGCATTGTTTGAATGTGTTTGACTTTCATTTGATTCAATTAGCTTTGTTTGAATGTGTTTGACTTTCATTCGATTAAATTAGCTTTGTAGAATGCATTTGACTTTAATTTGATTCAAAAAGCTTTATTTGAATGTGTTTTTGACTTTCATTCAAATCAATTAGGTTTGATCAATGCATCTGACTTCCATTTGATTCAAAAAGCTCTATTTGAATGTGTTTGACTTTCATTTGATTCAATTAGATTTGCTTGAATGTGTTTGACTTTCATTTGATTAAATTAGCTTTGTTTAATTGTGTTTGACTTTTATTTGATTCAATTAGCTTTGTAAAATGCATCAGACTTTAATTTGAATCAAAAAGCTTTGGTTGACTGTGTTTTACTTTAGTTTGATTTAATTAGATTAATTGAATGCATTTGACTTTTATTTGATTCAAAAAGCTCTGTTTGAATGGGTTTCACTTTCATTTGATTCAATTAGCTTTGCTTGAATGTGTTTGACTTTCATTTGATTAAATTAGCTTTGTTGAATGCATTTGACTTTCATTTGATTTAGAAAGCTTTGTTTGAAAGCGTTTACCTTGCATTTGATTTAATTAGCTTTGTTTGAATGTGTTTGATTTTAATTTGATATTAAAAGCTTTGTTTGAAAGTGTTAGACTTTCATTTGATTCAGCTAGATTTGTTAGAATGTGTTTGACTTTCATTTGATTCAATCAGTTTTGTTTGAATGTGTTTGACTTTCATTTGATTCAATTAGCTTTGGAGAATGCATTTGACTTTCATTTGATTAAATTAGCTTTGTTGAATGCATTAGACTTTAATTTGAATCAAAAAGCTTTGGTTCACTGTGTTTGACTTTCATTTGATTTAATTAGCTTTATTGAATGCATTTGACTTTCATTTGATTCAAAAAGATTTATTTGAATGTGTTTTACTTTTATTTGATTCAATTAGCTTTGCTTAAATCTGTTTGACTTTCATTTGATTCAATTAGCTTTGTTTGAATGTGTTTGACTTTTATTTGATTCAAAAAGCCTTGTTTAAACGTGTTTGACTTTCATTTTATTCAATTAGCTTTGTTTGAATGTGTTTGACTTTCATTTGATTAAATTATCTTCGTTGAATGCATTTGACTTTCATTTGATTTAGAAAGCTTTGTTTGAAAGTGTTTGACTTGCATTTGATTTAATTAGCTTTGTTTGAATGTGTTTGACTTTAATTTGATTCAAAAAGCTTTGTTTGAAAGTGTTTGACTTTCATTTGATTCAACTAGATTTGTTAGAATGTGTTTGACTTTCATTTGATTCAATCAGCTTTGTTTGAATGTGTTTGACTTTCATTTGATTCAATTAGCTTTGGAGAATGCATTTGACCTTCATTTGATTAAATTAGCTTTGTTGAATGCATTAGACTTTAATTTGAATCAAAAAGCTTTGGTTCACTGTGTTTGACTTTCATTTGATTTAATTAGCTTTATTGAATGCATTTGACTTTCATTTGATTCAAAAAGATTTATTTAATAGTGTTTTACTTTTATTTGATTCAATTAGCTTTGCTTAAATCTGTTTGACTTTCAATTGATTCAATTAGCTTTGTTTGAATGTGTTTGACTTTTATTTGATTCAAAAAGCTTTGTTTGAACGTGTTTGACTTTCATTTAATTCAATTAGCTTTGTTTGAATGTGTTTGACTTTTATTTGATTAAATTATCTTTGTTGAATGCATTTGACTTTTTTTTGATTTAAAAAGCTTTGTTTGAAAGTGTTTGACTTGCATTTGATTTAATTAGCTTTGTTTGAATGTGTTTGACTTTAATTTGATTCAAAAATATTTGTTTGATTGTGTTTGACTTTCATTTGATTCAACTAGCTTTGTTTAAATGTGTTTGACTTTCATTTGATTCAATCAGCTTTGTTTGAATGTGTTTTACTTTCATTTGATTTAATTAGCTTTGTTTAAATGTGTTTGACTTTTATTTGATTCAAAAAGCTTTGTTTGAATGTGTTTGACTTTCATTTTATTCAATTAGCTTTGTACAATGCATTTGACTTTCATTTGATTTAATTAGCTTTGTTGAATGTATTTGTCTTTCATTTGATTCAGAAAGCTTTGTTTGAATGTGTTTTACTTTCATTTTATTTAATTAGCTTTGTTTAAATGTGTTTGCCTTTTATTTGATTCAAAAACCTTTGTTTGAATGTGTTTGACTTTCCTTTGATTCAATTAGCTTTGTTTGAATGTGTTTGACTTTGATTTGATTCGTTTAGCTTTGTAGAATGCATTTGAGTTTAATTTGATTCAAAAAGCTTTATTTGAATGTGTTTTACTTTCATTCGAATCAATTAGCTTTGATGAATGCATTTGACTTTCATTTGATTCAAAAAGCTCTGTTTGAATGTGTTTGAATTTTATTTGATTCAACTAGCTTTGTTTGAATGTGTTTGACTTTCATTTGATTCAAATAGCTTTGTTTGAATGTGTTGACTTTCAATTGATTCAATTAGCTTTGTTAAATGCATTAGACTTTAATTTTATTCAAAAAGCTTTGTTTGAATGTGTTTGACTTTCACTTGATTCAATCAGCTTTGTTTGAATGAGTTTGACTTTCATTTGATTCAACTAGCTTTGTTTGAATGTGTTTGACTTTCATTTGATTTAGAAAGCTTTGTTTGAAAGTGCTTGACTTGCATTTGATTTAATTAGCTTTGTTTGAATGTGTTTGATTTTAATTTGATTCAAAAAGCTTTGTTTGAATGTGTTTGACTTTCATTTGATTTAGAAAGCTTTGTTTGAAAGTGCTTGACTTGCATTTGATTTAATTAGCTTTGTTTGAATGTGTTTGATTTTAATTTGATTCAAAAAGCTTTGTTTGAATGTGTTTGACTTTCATTTGATTCAAAAAGCTTTGTTTGAATGTGTTTGATTTTCATTTGATTCAAATAGCTTTGTTTGAATGTGTTTGAATTTCATTTGATTCAATTAGCTTTGTTAAATACATTGGACTTCAATTTGACTCAAAAAGCTTTGTTTAAATGTGTTTGACTTTCATTTGATTCAAAAAGATTTGTTTGAATGTGTTTGACTTTCATTTGATTCAATTAGATTTGCTTGAATGTGTTTGACTTTCATTTGATTAAATTAGCTTTGTTTAATTGTGTTTGACTTTTATTTGATTCAATTAGCTTTGTAAAATGCATTAGACTTTAATTTGAATCAAAAAGCTTTGGTTGACTGTGTTTTACTTTAGTTTGATTCAATTAGCTTTATTGAATGCATTTGACTTTTATTTGATTCAAAAAGCTCTGTTTGAATGTGTTTCACTTTCATTTGATTCAATTAGCTTTGCTTGAATGTGTTTAACTTTCATTTGATTAAATTAGCTTTGTTGAATGCATTTGACTTTCATTTGATTTAGAAAGCTTTGTTTGAAAGTGTTTGACTTGCATTTGATTTAATTAGCTTTGTTTGAATGTGTTTTGACTTTAATTTGATTCAAAAAGCTTTGTTTGAAAGTGTTTGACTTTCATTTGATTCAATTAGATTTGTTAGAATGTGTTTGACTTTCATTTGATTCAATCAGCTTTGTTTGAATGTGTTTGACTTTCATTTGATTCAATTAGCTTTGGAGAATGCATTTGACCTTCATTTGATTAAATTAGCTTTGTTGAATGCATTAGACTTTAATTTGAATCAAAAAGCTTTGGTTCACTGTGTTTGACTTTCATTTGATTTAATTAGCTTTATTGAATGCATTTGACTTTCATTTGATTCAAAAAGATTTATTTAATAGTGTTTTACTTTTATTTGATTCAATTAGCTTTGCTTAAATCTGTTTGACTTTCATTTGATTCAATTAGCTTTGTTTGAATGTGTTTGACTTTTATTTGATTCAAAAAGCTTTGTTTGAACGTGTTTGACTTTCATTTAATTCAATTAGCTTTGTTTGAATGTGTTTGACTTTCATTTGATTAAATTATCTTTGTTGAATGCATTTGACTTTCATTTGATTTAAAAAGCTTTGTTTGAAAGTGTTTGACTTGCATTTGATTTAATTAGCTTTGTTTGAATGTGTTTGACTTTAATTTGATTCAAAAATATTTGTTTGATTGTGTTTGACTTTCATTTGATTCAACTAGCTTTGTTTAAATGTGTTTGACTTTCATTTGATTCAATCAGCTTTGTTTGAATGTGTTTTACTTTCATTTGATTTAATTAGCTTTGTTTAAATGTGTTTGACTTTTATTTGATTCAAAAAGCTTTGTTTGAATGTGTTTGACTTTCATTTGATTCAATTAGCTTTGTTTGAATGTGTTTGACTTTGATTTGATTTCGTTTAGCTTTGTAGAATGCATTTGACTTTAATTTGATTCAAAAAGCTTTTTTTGAATGTGTTTGATTTTCATTTGATTCAATTAGCTTTGTTTGAATGTGTTTGACTTTCATTGGATTCAATTAGATTTGTTTGAATGTGTTTGACTTTCATTTGATTTAATTAGCTTTGTTGAATGCATTTGACTTTCATTTGATTTAGAAAGCTTTGTTTGAAAGTGTTTGACTTGCATTTGATTTAATTAGCTTTGTTTGAATGTGTTTGACTTTAATTTGATTCAAAAAGCTTTGTTTGAAAGTGTTTGACTTTCATTTGATTCAACTAGATTTGTTAGAATGTGTTTGACTTTCATTTGATTCAATCAGCTTTGTTTGAATGTGTTTTACTTTCATTTGATTTCATTAGCTTTGTTTAAATGTGTTTGACTTTCATTTGATTCAATTAGCTTTGTTTGAATGTGTTTTACTTTCATTTGAATTAATTAGCTTTGTTTAAAATTGTTTGACTTTCATTTGATTCAATCACCTTTGTTTGAATGTGTTTTTTACTTTCATTTGATTTACTTAGCTTTGTTTAAATGTGTTTGACTTTCGTTCGATTAAATTAGCGTTGTTGAATGCATTTGACTTTCATTTGATTCAAAAAGCATTGTTTGAATGTGTTAGACTTTCATTTGATTCAATTAGCTTTGTTGAATGTGTTTGACTTTCATTCGATTAAATTAGCTTTGTAGAATGTATTTGACTTTAATTTGATTCAAAAAGCTTTATTTGGATGTGTTTGACTTTCATTTGATTCAACTAGCTTTGTTTGAATGAGTTTGACTTTCATTTGATTCAAATAGCTTTGTTTGAATGTGTTTGACTTTCAATTTGATTCAATTAGCTTTGTTAAATGCATTAGACTTTAATTTGATTCAAAAAGCTTTGTTTGAATGTGTTGACTTTCACTTGATTTCAATCAGCTTTGTTTGAATGCGTTTGACTTTCATTTGATTCAACTAGCTTTGTTTGAATGTGTTTGACTTTCATTTGATTCGTTTAACTTTGTGGAACGCATTTGACTTTCAATTTGATTTAATTAGCTTTGTTGAACGCAATTGACTTTCATTTGATTCAGAATGCTTTATTTGAATGTGTTTGACTTTCATTTGATTCAATTAGCTTTATACAATGCATTTGACTTTCATTTGATTCAAAAAGCTCTGTTTGATTGTGTTTGACTTCCATTAGATTTAATTAAGTTTGTTTTGAATGTGTTTGACTTTCATTCGATTCAATTAGGTTTGTATGAAAGTGTTTGACTTGCATTTGATTTAATTAGCTTTGTTTGAATGTGTTTGATTTTAATTTGATTCAAAAAAGCTTTGTTTGAATGTGTTTGACTTTAATTTGATTCAAAAAGCTTTGTTTGAATGTGTTTGACTTTCATTTGATTCAAATAGGTTTGTTTGAATGTGTTTGAATTTCATTTTATTCAATTAGATTTGTTAAATGCATTGGACTTCAATTTCACTCAAAAAGCTTTGTTTGAATGTGTTTGACTTTCATTTTATTCAAAAAGATTTGTTTGAATGTGTTTTACTTTCACTTGATTCAATTAGCTTTGATTGAATGTGTTTGACTTTCATTTGATTAAATTAGCTTTATTGAATGCATTTGACTTTCATTTGTTTAAAAAGATTTGTTTGAATGTGTTTGACTTTCATTGGATTCAATTAGATTTGTTTGAATGTTTTGACTTTCATTTGATTCAATTAGCTTTGTTCAATGCATTTGACTTTCATTTGATTCAAAAAGATTTATTTGAATGTGTTTTACTTTTATTTGATTCAATTAGCTTTGCTTGAATCTGTTTGACTTTCATTTGATTCAATTAGCTTTGTTGAATGCATTAGACTTTAATTTGATTCAAAAAGCTTTTTTTGAATGTGTTTGATTATCTTTTGATTCAATTAGCTTTGTTTGAATGTGTTTGACTTTAATTTGATTCAAAAAGCTTTGTTTGAACGTGTTTTACTTTCATTTTATTCAATTAGCTTTGTTTAAATGTGTTTCACTTTCATTTGATTCAATTAGCTTTGTACAATGCATTTGACTTTCATTTGATTAAATTAGCTTTGTTGAATGTATTTGACTATCATTAGATTCAGAATTATTTGTTTGAATGTGTTTTACTTTCAGTTGATTTAATTAGCTTTGTTTAAATGTGTTTGACTTTCATTCGATTAAATTAGGTTTGTGGAATGCATTTGACTTTCATTTGATTCAAAAAGCATTGTTTGAATGTGTTTGACTTTCATTTGATTCAATTAGCTTTGTTTGAATGTGTTTGACTTTCATTCGATTAAATTAGCTTTGTAGAATGCATTTGACTTTAATTTGATTCAAAAAGCTTTATTTGAATGTGTTTGACTTTCATTCGAATCAATTAGCTTTGATGAATGCATTTGACTTTCCATTTGATTCAAAAAGCTCTGTTTGTATGTGTTTGACTTTCATTTGATTCAATTAGATTTGCTTGAATGTGTTTGACTTTCATTTGATTAAATTAGCTTTGTTTAATTGTGTTTGACTTTTATTGATTCAATTAGCTTTGTAAAATGCATTAGACTTTAATTTGAATCAAAAAGCTTTGGTTGACTGTGTTTTACTTTAGTTTGATTCAATTAGCTTTATTGAATGCATTTGACTTTTATTTGATTCAAAAAGCTCTATTTGAATGTGTTTCACTTTCATTTGATTCAATTACCTTTGCTTGAATGTGTTTGACTTTCATTTGATTAAATTAGCTTTGTTGAATGCATTTGACTTTCATTTGATTTAGAAAGCTTTAATTGAAAGCGTTTTACCTTGCATTTGATTGAATTAGCTTTGTTTGAATGTGTTTGATTTTATTTGATTCAAAAAGCTTTGTTTGAAAGTGTTAGAATTTCATTTGATTCAACTAGATTTGTTAGAATGTGTTTGACTTTCATTTGATTCAATCAGCTTTGTTTGAATGTGTTTGACTTTCATTTGATTCAATTAGCTTTGGAGAATGCATTTGACTTTCATTTGATTAAATTAGCTTTGTTGAATGCATTAGACTTTAATTTGAATCAAAAAGCTTTGGTTCACTGTGTTTGACTTTAATTCGATTCAATTAGCTTTGTTGAATGCATTTGACTTTCATTTCATTCAAAAATATTTATTTGAATGTGTTTGACTTTCATTTGATTCAATTAGCTTTGTAGAATGCATTTGACTTTCATTTGATTAAATTAGCTTTGTTGAATGCATTAGACTTTAATTTGAATCAAAAGGCTTTGGTTCACTGTGTTTGACTTTCATTTGATTCAATTAGCTTTATTAAATGCATTTGACTTTCATTTGAGTCAAAAAGTTTTGTTTGAATGTGTTTGACTTTCATTTGATTCAACTAGCTTTGTTTGAATGTGTTTGACTTTCATTTGATTTAGAAAGCTTTGTTTGAAAGTGCTTGACTTGCATTTGTTTTAATTAGCTTTGTTTGAATGTGTTTGACTTTAATTTGATTCAAAAAGCTTTGTTTGAACGTGTTTGACTTTCATTTTATTCAATTAGCTTTGTTTAAATGTGTTTGACTTTCATTTGATTCAATTAGCTTTGTACAATGCATTTGACTTTCATTTGATTAAATTATCTTTGTTGAATGCATTAGACTTTAATTTGAATCAAAAGGCTTCGGTTCACTGGCTTTCATTTGAGTCAAAAAAGTTTTTGTTTGAATGTGTTTGACTTTCATTTGATTCAACTAGCTTTGTTGAATGCATTTGACTTTCATTTGATTTAGAAAGCTTTGTTTGAAAGTGTTTACTTGCATTTGATTTAATTAGCTTTTTTTGAATGTGTTTGACTTTAATTTGATTCAAAAAGCTTTGTTTGAATGTGTTTGACTTTCATTTGATTCAACTAGATTTGTTAGAATGTGTTTGACTTTATTTGATTCAATCAGCTTTGTTTGAATGTGTTTGACTTTCATTTGATTCAATTAAATTTGGAGAATGCATTTGACTTTCATTTGATTAAATTAGCTTTGTTGAATGCATTAGACTTTAATTTGAATCAAAAAGCTTTGGTTCACTGTGTTTGACTTTCATTTGATTTAATTAGCTTTATTGAATGCATTTGACTTTCATTTGATTCAAAAAGATTTATTTGAATGTGTTTTACTTTTATTTGATTCAATTAGCTTTGCTTGAATCTGTTTGACTTTCATTTGATTCAATTAGCTTTGTTTGAATGTGTTTGACTTTTATTTGATTCAAAAAGCTTTGTTTGAACGTGTTTGACTTTCATTTTATTCAATTAGCTTTGTTTGAATGTGTTTGACTTTCATTTGATTCAATTAGCTTTGTACAATGAATTTGACTTTCATTTGATTTAATTAGCTTTGTTGAATGTATTTGACTTTCATTTGATTCAGAAAGCTTTGTTTGAATGTGTTTTACTTTCATTTGATTTAATTAGCTTTGTTTAAATGTGTTTGACTTTCATTCGATTAAATTAGCTTTGTTGAATGCATTTGACTTTCATTTGATTCAAAAGCATTGTTTGAATGTATTTGACTTTCATTTGCAATTAGCTTTGTTTGAATGTGTTTGACTTTCATTCGATTAAATTAGCTTTGTAGAATGCATTTGACTTTAATTTGATTCAAAAAGCTTTATTTGAATGTGTTTGATTTCATTCAAATCAATTAGGTTTGATGAATACATCTGACTTCCATTTGATTCAAAAAGCTCTGTTTGAATGTGTTTTACTTTCATTTGATTCAATTAGATTTGCTTGAATGTGTTTGACTTTCATTTGATTAAATTAGCTTTGTTTAATTGTGTTTGACTTTTATTTGATTCAATTAGCTTTGTAGAATGCATTAGACTTTAATTTGAATCAAAAAGCTTTGGTTGACTGTGTTTGACTTTTGTTTGATTCAATTAGCTTTATTGAATGCATTTGACTTTTATTTGATTCAAAAAGCTTGTTTGAATTTGATTCTTTGCTTTGACTTTGATTCAAAAAGCTTTCTTGTTTGATTGACTTTTTGAGCTTGTTTGACTTTCATTTGATTCAACTTGAATGTGTTTGACTTTCATTTGATTAAATTAGCTTTGTTTAATTGTGTTTGACTTTTATTTGATTCAATTAGCTTTGTAGAATTTAGACTTTAATTTGAATCAAAAGCTTCCTTTTGGATTCAATTAGCTTTATTGAATGCATTTGACTTTTATTTGATTCAAAAAGCTTGTTTGAATGTGTTTCACTTTCATTTGATTCAATTAGCTTTGCTTGAATGTGTTTGACTTCATTTGATTAAATTAGCTTTGTTGAATTTGACTTTCATTTGATTTAGAAAGCTTTGTTGAAAGTGTTTACCTTGCATTTGATTTAATTAGCTTTGTTTGAATGTGTTTGACTTTAATTTGATTCAAAAAGCTTTGTTTGAATGTGTTTGACTTTCATTTGATTCAACTAGCTTTGTTTGAATGTTTTTGACTTTTATTTGATTCAATCAGCTTTGTTTGAATCTTTTTGACTTTCATTTGATTCAATTAGCTTTGTAGAATGCATTTGACTTTCATTTGATTAAATTAGCTTTGTTGAATGCATTAGACTTAATTTGAATCAAAAAGCTTTGGTTAACAGTGTTTGACTTTCATTTGATTCAATTAGCTTTGTTGAATGCATTTGACTTTTAATTTGATTCAATCAGCTTTGTTTGAATGTGTTTGACTTTCATTTGATTCAATTAGCTTTGTAGAATGCATTTGACTTTCATTTGATTAAATTAGCTTTGTTGAATGCATTAGACTTTAATTTGAATCAAAAGGCTTTGGTTCACTGTGTTTACTTTCATTTTTTCAATTAGCTTTATTAAATGCATTTGACTTTCATTTGAGTCAAAAAGTTTTGTTTGAATGTGTTTGACTTTCATTTGATTCAATTTGTTTGAATGTGTTTGACTTTCATTTGATTAGAAAGCTTTGTTTGAAAGTGCTTGACTTGCATTTGTTTTAATTAGCTTTGTTGAATGTGTTTGACTTTAATTTGATTCAAAAAGCTTTGTTTGAACGTGTTTGACTTTCATTTTATTCAATTAGCTTTGTTTAAATGTGTTTGACTTTCATTTGATTCAATTAGCTTTGTACAATGCATTTGACTTTCATTTGATTAAATTATCTTTGTTGAATGCATTAGACTTTAATTTGAATCAAAAGGCTTCGGTTCACTGTGTTTGACTTTCATTTGATTCAATTAGCTTTATTGAATGCATTTGACTTTCATTTGAGTCAAAAAGTTTTGTTTGAATGTGTTTGACTTTCATTTGATTCAACTAGCTTTGTTGAATGCATTTGACTTTCATTTGATTTAGAAAGCTTTGTTTGAAAGTGTTTACCTTGCATTTGATTTAATTAGCTTTGTTTTGAATGTGTTTGACTTTAATTTGATTCAAAAAGCTTTGTTTGAATGTGTTTGACTTTCATTTGATTCAACTAGATTTGTTAGAATGTGTTTGACTTTCATTTGATTCAATCAGCTTTGTTGAATGTGTTTGACTTTCATTTGATTCAATTAAATTTGGAGAATGCATTTGACTTTCATTTGATTAAATTAGCTTTGTTGAATGCATTAGACTTTAATTTGAATCAAAAAGCTTTGGTTCACTGTGTTTGACTTTCATTTGATTTAATTAGCTTTATTGAATGCATTTGACTTTCATTTGATTCAAAAAGATTTATTTGAATGTGTTTTACTTTTATTTGATTCAATTAGCTTTGCTTGAATCTGTTTGACTATCATTTGATTCAATTAGCTTTGTTTGAATGTGTTTGACTTTTATTTGATTCAAAAAGCTTTGTTTGAACGTGTTTGACTTTCATTTTTATTCAATTAGCTTTGTTTTGAATGTGTTTGACTTTCATTTGATTCAATTAGCTTTGTACAACGAATTTGACTTTCATTTGATTTAATTAGCTTTGTTGAATGTATTTGACTTTCATTTGATTCAGAAAGCTTTGTTTGAATGTGTTTTACTTTCATTTGATTTTAATTAGCTTTGTTTAAATGTGTTTTACTTTCATTCGATTAAATTAGCTTTGTTGAATGCATTTGACATTCATTTGATTCAAAAAGCATTGTTTGAATGTATTTGACTTTCATTTGATTCAATTAGCTTTGTTTGAATGTGTTTGACTTTTCATTCGATTAAATTAGCTTTGTAGAATGCATTTGACTTTAATTTGATTCAAAAAAAGCTTTATTTGAATGTGTTTGACTTTCATTCAAATCAATTAGGTTTGATGAATACATCTGACTTCCATTTGATTCAAAAGCTTTGTTTGAATGTGTTTTACTTTCATTTGGTTCATTTAGATTTGCTTGATGTGTTTGACTTTCATTTGATTAAATTAGCTTTGTTTAATTTTGTTTGACTTTTATTTGATTCAATTAGCTTTGTAGAATGCATTAGACTTTAATTTGAATCAAAAAGCTTTGGTTGACGATGTTTGACTTTTGTTTGATTCAATTAGCTTTATTGAATGCATTTGACTTTTATTTGATTCAAAAAGCTCTGTTTGAATGTGTTTCACTTTCATTTGATTCAATGAGCTTTGTAGAATGCATTTGACTTTAATTTGATTCAAAAGCTTTATTTGAATGTGTTTTGACTTTTCATTCAAATCAATTAGGTTTGATGAATACATCTGACTTCCATTTGATTCAAAAACCTCTGTTTGAATGTGTTTTACTTTCATTTGATTCAATTAGATTTGCTTGAATGTGTTTGACTTTAATTTGATTCAAAAAGCTTTGTTTGAATGTTGTTTGACTTTCATTTGATTCAACTAGATTTGTTTAGAATGTGTTTGACTTTCATTTGATTTCAATCAGCTTTGTTTGAATGTGTTTTGACTTTCATTTGATTCAATTAAATTTGGAGAATGCATTTAACTTTCATTTGATTAAATTAGCTTTGTTGAATGCATTAGACTTTAATTTGAATCAAAAAGCTTTGGTTCACTTTGTTTGACTTTCATTTGATTTAATTAGCTTTATTGAATGCATTTGACTTTCATTTGATTCAAAAAGATTTATTTGAATGTGTTTTACTTTCATTTGATTCAAATTAGCTTTGCTTGAATCTGTTTGACTTTCATTTGATTCAATTAGCTTTGTTTGAATGTGTTTGACTTTTATTTGATTCAAAAAGCTTTGTTTGAACGTGTTTGACTTTCATTTTATTCAATTAGCTTTGTTTGAATGTGTTTGACTTTCATTTGATTCAATTAGCTTTGTACAACGAATTTGACTTTTTATTTGATTTAATTAGCTTTGTTGAATGTATTTGACTTTCATTTGATTCAGAAAGCTTTGTTTGAATGTGTTTTACTTTCATTTGATTTAATTAGCTTTGTTTTAAATGTGTTTGACTTTCATTCGATTAAATTAGCTTTGTTGAATGCATTTGACATTCATTTGATTCAAAAGCATTGTTTGAATGTATTTGACTTTCATTTGATTCAATTAGCTTTGTTTGAATGTGTTTTGACTTTTCATTCGATTAAAATTAGCTTTGTAGAATGCATTTGACTTTAATTTGATTCAAAAAGCTTTATTTGAATGTGTTTGACTTTCATTCAAATCAATTAGGTTTGATGAATACATCTGACTTCCATTTGATTCAAAAAGCTCTGTTTGAATGTGTTCTACTTTCATTTGATTCAATTAGATTTGCTTGAATGTGTTTTGACTTTCATTTGATTAAATTAGCTTTGTTTAATTGTGTTTGACTTTTATTTGATTCAATTAGCTTTGTAGAATGCATTAGACTTTAATTTGAATCAAAAAGCTTTGGTTGACGGTGTTTGACTTTTGTTTGATTCAATTAGCTTTAATTGAATGCATTTGACTTTTATTTGATTCAAAAAGCTCTGTTTGAATGTGTTTCACTTTCATTTGATTCAATTAGCTTTGCTTGAATGTGTTTGACTTTCATTTGAATAAATTAGCTTTGTTGAATGCATTTGACTTTCATTTGATTTAGAAAGCTTTGTTTGAAAGTGGTTACTTGCATTTGATTTAATTAGCTTTGTTTGAATGTGTTTGACTTTAATTTGATTCAAAAAGCTTTATTTGAATGTGTTTGACTTTCATTTGATTCAACTAGATTTGTTAGAATGTGTTTGACTTTCATTTGAATCAATCAACTTTGTTTGAATGTGTTTGACATTCATTTGATTCAATTAAATTTGGAGAATGCATTTGACTTTCATTTGATTAAATTAGCTTTGTTGAATGCATTAGACTTTAAATTGAATCAAAAGCTTTGGTTCACTGTGTTTGACTTTCATTTGATTTAATTAGCTTTATTGAATGCATTTGACTTTCATTTGATTCAAAAAGATTTATTTGAATGTGTTTTTACTTTTATTTGATTCAATTAGCTTTGCTTGAATCTGTTTGACTATCATTTGATTCAATTAGCTTTGTTTGAATGTGTTTGACTTTTATTTGATTCAAAAAGCTTTGTTTGAACGTGTTTGACTTTCATTTTATTCAATTAGCTTTGTTTGAATGTGTTTGACTTTCATTTGATTCAATTAGCTTTGTACAACGAATTTGACTTTCATTTGATTTAATTAGCTTTGTTGAATGTATTTGACTTTCATTTGATTCAGAAAGCTTTGTTTGAATGTGTTTTAACTTTCATTTGATTTAATTAGCTTTGTTTAAATGTGTTTTACTTTCATTCGATTAAATTAGCTTTGTTGAATGCATTTGACATTCATTTGATTCAAAAAGCATTGTTTGAATGTATTTGACTTTCATTTGATTCAATTAGCTTTGTTTGAATGTGTTTGACTTTCATTCGATTAAATTAGCTTTGTAGAATGCATTTGACTTTAATTTGATTCAAAAGCTTTATTTGAATGTGTTTGACTTTCATTCAAATCAATTAGGTTTGATGAATACATCTGACTTCCATTTGATTCAAAAAGCTCTGTTTTGAATGTGTTTTACTTTCATTTGATTCATTTAGATTTGCTTGAATGTGTTTGACTTTCATTTGATTAAATTAGCTTTGTTTAATTTTGTTTGACTTTTATTTGATTCAATTAGCTTTGTAGAATGCATTAGACTTTAATTTGAATCAAAAAGCTTTGGTTGACGATGTTTGACTTTTGTTTGATTCAATTAGCTTTATTGAATGCATTTGACTTTTATTTGATTCAAAAAGCTCTGTTTGAATGTGTTTCAATTTCATTTGATTCAATGAGCTTTGTAGAATGCATTTGACTTTAATTTGATTCAAAAAGCTTTATTTGAATGTGTTTGACTTTCATTCAAATCAATTAGGTTTGATGAATACATCTGACTTCCATTTGATTCAAAAACCTCTGTTTGAATGTGTTTTTACTTTCATTTGATTCAATTAAGATTTGCTTGAATGTGTTTTGACTTTAGTTTGATTCAAAAAGCTTTGTTTGAATGTGTTTGACTTTCATTTTATTCAATTAGCTTTGGTTTGAATGTGTTTTGACTTTCATTTGATTCAATTAGCTTTGTACAACGAATTTGACTTTCATTTGATTTATTTAGCTTTGTTGAATGTATTTGACTTTCTTTTGATTCAGAAAGCTTTGTTTTGAATGTGTTTTACTTTCATTTGATTTAATTAGCTTTGTTTAAATGTGTTTGACTTTCATTCGATTAAATTAGCTTTGTTGAATGCATTTGACATTCATTTGATTCAAAAAGCATTGTTTGAATGTATTTTGACTTTCATTTGATTCAATTAGCTTTGTTTGAATGTGTTTGACTTTCATTCGATTAAATTAGCTTTGTAGAATGCATTTGACTTTAATTTGATTCAAAAAGCTTTATTTGAATGTGTTTGACTTTCATTCAAATCAATTAGGTTTGATGAATACACCTGACTTCCATTTGATTCAAAAAGCTCTGTTTGAATGTGTTCTACTTTCATTTGATTCAATTAGATTTGCTTGAATGTGTTTGACTTTCATTTGATTAAATTAGCTTTGTTTAATTGTGTTTGACTTTTATTTGATTCAATTAGCTTTGTAGAATGCATTAGACTTTAATTTGAATCAAAAAGCTTTGGTTGACGGTGTTTGACTTTTGTTTGATTCAATTAGCTTTTATTGAATGCATTTGACTTTTATTTGATTCAAAAAGCTCTGTTTGAATGTGTTTCACTTTCATTTGATTCAATTAGCTTTGCTTGAATGTGTTTGACTTTCATTTGAATAAATTAGCTTTGTTGAATGCATTTGACTTTCATTTGATTTAGAAAGCTTTGTTTGAAAGTGTTTACCTTGCATTTGATTTAATTAGCTTTGTTTGAATGTGTTTGACTTTAATTTGATTAAAAAAGCTTTATTTGAATGTGTTTGACTTTCATTTGATTCAACTAGATTTGTTAGAATGTGTTTGACTTTCATTTGAATCAATCAACTTTGTTTGATGTGTTTGACATTCATTTGATTCAATTAAATTTGGAGAATGCATTTGACTTTCATTTGATTAAATTAGCTTTGTTGAATGCATTAGACTTTAATTTGAATCAAAAAGCTTTGGTTCACTGTGTTTGACTTTCATTTGATTTAATTAGCTTTATTGAATGCATTTGACTTTCATTTGATTCAAAAAGATTTGTTTGAATGTGTTTGACTTTAATTTGATTCAAAAGCTTTGTTTGAATGTGTTTGACTTTCATTTGATTCAACTAGCTTTGTTTGAATGTTTTTGACTTTTATTTGATTCAATCAGCTTTGTTTGAATCTTTTTTGACTTTCATTTGATTCATTAGCTTTGTAGAATGCATTTGCTTTCATTTGATTAAATTAGCTTTGTTGAATGCATTGACTATAATTTGAATCAAAAGCTTTGGTTAACAGTGTTTGACTTTCATTTGATTCAATTAGCTTTGTTGAATGCATTTGACTTTTATTTGATTCAATCAGCTTTGTTTGAATGTGTTTGACTTTCATTTGATTCAATTAGCTTTGTAGAATGCATTTGACTTTCATTTGATTAATTAGCTTTGTTGAATGCATTAGACTTTAATTTGAATCAAAAGGCTTTGGTTCACTGTGGTTTACTTTCATTTTGCTTCAATTAACTTTATTAATGCATTTGACTTTCATTTGAGTCAAAAAGTTTTGTTTGAATGTGTTTGACTTTCATTTGATTCAACTAGCTTTGTTTGAATGTGTTTGACTTTCATTTGAGTTAGAAAGCTTTGTTTGAAAGTGCTTGACTTGCATTTGTTTTAATTAGCTTTGTGTGAATGTGTTTGACTTTATTTGATTCAAAAGCTTTGTTTGAACGTGTTTGACTTTCATTTTATTCAATTAGCTTTGTTTAAATGTGTTTGACTTTCATTTGATTCAATTAGCTTTGTACAATGCATTTGACTTTCATTTGATTAAATTATCTTTGTTGAATGCATTAGACTTTAATTTGAATCAAAAGGCTTCGGTTCACTGTGTTTGACTTTCCTTTGATTCAATTAGCTTTATTGAATGCATTTGACTTTCATTTGAGTCAAAAAGTTTTGTTTGAATGTGTTTGACTTTCATTTGATTCAAACTAGCTTTGTTGAATGCATTTGACTTTCATTTGATTTAGAAAGCTTTGTTTGAAAGTGTTTACCTTGCATTTGATTTAATTAGCTTTGTTTGAATGTGTTTGACTTTAATTTGATTCAAAAGCTTTGTTTGAATGTGTTTGACTTTCATTTGATTCAACTAGATTTGTTAGAATGTGTTTGACTTTCATTTGATTCAATCAGCTTTGTGTGAATGTGTTTGACTTTAATTTGATTCAATTAAATTTGGAGAATGCATTTGACTTTCATTTGATTAAATTAGCTTTGTTGAATGCATTAGACTTTAATTTGAATCAAAAAGCTTTGGTTCACTGTGTTTGACTTTCATTTGATTTAATTAGCTTTATTGAATGCATTTGACTTTCATTTGATTCAAAAAGATTTATTTGAATGTGTTTTACTTTTATTTGATTCAATTAGCTTTGCTTGAATCTGTTTGACTATCATTTGATTCAATTAGCTTTGTTTGAATGTGTTTGACTTTTATTTGATTCAAAAAGCTTTGTTTGAACGTGTTTGACTTTCATTTTATTCAATTAGCTTTGTTTGAATGTGTTTGACTTTCATTTGATTCAATTAGCTTTGTACAACGAATTTGACTTTCATTTGATTTAATTAGCTTTGGTTGAATGTATTTGACTTTCATTTGATTCAGAAAGCTTTGTTTGAATGTGTTTTACTTTCATTTGATTTAATTAGCTTTGTTTAAATGTGTTTTACTTTCATTCGATTAAATTAGCTTTGTTGAATGCATTTGACATTCATTTGATTCAAAAAGCATTGTTTGAATGTATTTGACTTTCATTTGATTCAATTAGCTTTGTTTGAATGTGTTTGACTTTCATTCGATTAAATTAGCTTTGTAGAATGCATTTGACTTTAATTTGATTCAAAAAGCTTTATTTGAATGTGTTTGACTTTCATTCAAATCAATTAGGTTTGATGAATACATCTGACTTCCATTTGATTCAAAAAGCTTTGTTTGAATGTGTTTTACTTTCATTTGGTTCATTTAGATTTGCTTGAATGTGTTTGACTTTCATTTGATTAAATTAGCTTTGTTTAATTTTGTTTGACTTTTATTTGATTCAATTAGCTTTGTAGAATGCATTAGACTTTAATTTGAATCAAAAAGCTTTGGTTGACGATGTTTGACTTTTGTTTGATTCAATTAGCTTTATTGAATGCATTTGACTTTTATTTGATTCAAAAAGCTCTGTTTGAATGTGTTTCACTTTCATTTGATTCAATGAGCTTTGTAGAATGCATTTGACTTTAATTTGATTCAAAAGCTTTTTGAATGTGTTTGACTTTCATTCAAATCAATTAGGTTTGATGAATACATCTGACTTCCATTTGATTCAAAAACCTCTGTTTGAATGTGTTTTACTTTCATTTGATTCAATTAGATTTGCTTGAATGTGTTTGACTTTAATTTGATTCAAAAAGCTTTGTTTGAATGTGTTTGACTTTCATTTGATTCAACTAGATTTGTTAGAATGTGTTTGACTTTCATTTGATTCAATCAGCTTTGTTTGAATGTGTTTGACTTTCATTTGATTCAATTAAATTTGTGCATTTACTTTCATTTGATTAATTAGCTTTGTTGAATGCATTAGACTTTAATTTGAATCAAAAAGCTTTGGTTCACTTTGTTTGACTTTCATTTGATTTAATTAGCTTTATTGAATGCATTTGACTTTCATTTGATTCAAAAAGATTTATTTGAATGTGTTTTACTTTCATTTGATTCAATTAGCTTTGCTTGAATCTGTTTGACTTTCATTTGATTCAATTAGCTTTGTTTGAATGTGTTTGACTTTTATTTGATTCAAAAAGCTTTGTTTGAACGTGTTTGACTTTCATTTTATTCAATTAGCTTTGTTTGAATGTGTTTGACTTTCATTTGATTCAATTAGCTTTGTACAACGAATTTGACTTTTATTTGATTTAATTAGCTTTGTTGAATGTATTTGACTTTCATTTGATTCAGAAAGCTTTGTTTGAATGTGTTTTACTTTCATTTGATTTAATTAGCTTTGTTTAAATGTGTTTGACTTTCATTCGATTAAATTAGCTTTGTTGAATGCATTTGACTTCATTTGATTCAAAAAGCATTGTTTGAATGTATTTGACTTTCATTTGATTCAATTAGCTTTGTTTGAATGTGTTTGACTTTCATTCGATTAAATTAGCTTTGTAGAATGCATTTGACTTTAATTTGATTCAAAAAGCTTTATTTGAATGTGTTTGACTTTCATTCAAATCAATTAGGTTTGATGAATACATCTGACTTCCATTTGATTCAAAAAGCTCTGTTTGAATGTGTTTACTTTCATTTGATTCAATTAGATTTGCTTGAATGTGTTTGACTTTCATTTGATTAAATTAGCTTTGTTTAATTGTGTTTGACTTTTATTTGATTCAATTAGCTTTGTAGAATGCATTAGACTTTAATTTGAATCAAAAAGCTTTGGTTGACGGTGTTTGACTTTTGTTTGATTCAATTAGCTTTATTGAATGCATTTGACTTTTATTTGATTCAAAAAGCTCTGTTTGAATGTGTTTCACTTTCATTTGATTCAATTAGCTTTGCTTGAATGTGTTTGACTTTCATTTGATAAATTAGCTTTGTTGAATGCATTTGACTTTCATTTGATTTAGAAAGCTTTGTTTGAAAGTGTTACCTTGCATTTGATTTAATTAGCTTTGTTTGAATGTGTTTGACTTTAATTTGATTCAAAAAGCTTTATTTGAATGTGTTTGACTTTCATTTGATTCAACTAGATTTGTTAGAATGTGTTTGACTTTCATTTGAATCAATCAACTTTGTTTGAATGTGTTTGACTTCATTTGATTCAATTAAATTTGGAGAATGCATTTGACTTTCATTTGATTAAATTAGCTTTGTTGAATGCATTAGACTTTAAATTGAATCAAAAAGCTTTGGTTCACTGTGTTTGACTTTCATTTGATTTAATTAGCTTTATTGAATGCATTTGACTTTCATTTGATTCAAAAAGATTTATTTGAATGTGTTTTACTTTTATTTGATTCAATTAGCTTTGCTTGAATCTGTTTGACTATCATTTGATTCAATTAGCTTTGTTTGAATGTGTTTGACTTTATTTGATTCAAAAAGCTTTGTTTGAACGTGTTTGACTTTCATTTTATTCAATTAGCTTTGTTTGAATGTGTTTGACTTTCATTTGATTCAATTAGCTTTGTTTTGACTTTCATTTGATTTAATTAGCTTTGTTGAATGTATTTGACTTTCATTTGATTCAGAAAGCTTTGTTTGAATGTGTTTTACTTTCATTTGATTAATTAGCTTTGTTTAAATGTGTTTTACTTTCATTCGATTAAATTAGCTTTGTTGAATGCATTTGACATTCATTTGATTCAAAAAGCATTGTTTGAATGTATTTGACTTTCATTTGATTCAATTAGCTTTGTTTGAATGTGTTTGACTTTCATTCGATTAAATTAGCTTTGTAGAATGCATTTGACTTTAATTTGATTCAAAAAGCTTTATTTGAATGTGTTTGACTTTCATTCAAATCAATTAGGTTTGATGAATACATCTGACTTCCATTTGATTCAAAAAGCTCTGTTTGAATGTGTTTTACTTTCATTTGATTCATTTAGATTTGCTTGAATGTGTTTGACTTTCATTTGATTAAATTAGCTTTGTTTAATTTTGTTTGACTTTTATTTGATTCAATTAGCTTTGTAGAATGCATTAGACTTTAATTTGAATCAAAAAGCTTTGGTTGACGATGTTTGACTTTTGTTTGATTCAATTAGCTTTATTGAATGCATTTGACTTTTATTTGATTCAAAAAGCTCTGTTTGAATGTGTTTCAATTTCATTTGATTCAATGAGCTTTGTAGAATGCATTTGACTTTAATTTGATTGCTTTATTTGAATGTGTTTGACTTTCATTCAAATCAATTAGTTTGATGAATACATTGACTTCCATTTGATTCAAAAACCTCTGTTTGAATGTGTTTTACTTTCATTTGATTCAATTAGATTTGCTTGAATGTGTTTGACTTTATTTGATTCAAAAAGCTTTGTTTGAATGTGTTTGACTTTCATTTTATTCAATTAGCTTTGTTTGAATGTGTTTGACTTTCATTTGATTCAATTAGCTTTGTACAATTTGACTTTCATTTGATTTATTTAGCTTTGTTGAATGTATTTGACTTTTTTGATTCAGAAAGCTTTTTTGAATGTGTTTTACTTTCATTTGATTTAATTAGCTTTGTTTAAATGTGTTTGACTTTCATTCGATTAAATTAGCTTTGTTGAATGCATTTGACATTCATTTGATTCAAAAAGCATTGTTTGAATGTATTTGACTTTCATTTGATTCAATTAGCTTTGTTTGAATGTGTTTGACTTTCATTCGATTAAATTAGCTTTGTAGAATGCATTTGACTTTAATTTGATTCAAAAAGCTTTATTTGAATGTGTTTGACTTTCATTCAAATCAATTAGGTTTGATGAATACACCTGACTTCCATTTGATTCAAAAAGCTCTGTTTGAATGTGTTTACTTTCATTTGATTCAATTAGATTTGCTTGAATGTGTTTGACTTTCATTTGATTAAATTAGCTTTGTTTAATTGTGTTTGACTTTTATTTGATTCAATTAGCTTTGTAGAATGCATTAGACTTTAATTTGAATCAAAAAGCTTTGGTTGACTGTGTTTGACTTTTGTTTGATTCAATTAGCTTTATTGAATGCATTTGACTTTTATTTGATTCAAAAAGCTCTGTTTGAATGTGTTTCACTTTCATTTGATTCAATTAGCTTTGCTTGAATGTGTTTGACTTTCATTTGATAAATTAGCTTTGTTGAATGCATTTGACTTTCATTTGATTTAGAAAGCTTTGTTTGAAAGTGTTTACCTTGCATTTGATTTAATTAGCTTTGTTTGAATGTGTTTGACTTTAATTTGATTAAAAAAGCTTTATTTGAATGTGTTTGACTTTCATTTGATTCAACTAGATTTGTTAGAATGTGTTTGACTTTCATTTGAATCAATCAACTTTGTTTTGAATGTGTTTGACATTCATTTGATTCAATTAAATTTGGAGAATGCATTTGACTTTCATTTGATTAAATTAGCTTTGTTGAATGCATTAGACTTTAATTTGAATCAAAAAGCTTTGGTTCACTGTGTTTGACTTTCATTTGATTTAATTAGCTTTATTGAATGCATTTGACTTTCATTTGATTCAAAAAGATTTATTTGAATGTGTTTTACTTTTATTTGATTCAATTAGCTTTGCTTGAATCTGTTTGACTTCATTTGATTCAATTAGCTTTGTTTGAATGTGTTTGACTTTTATTTGATTCAAAAAGCTTTGTTTGAACGTGTTTGACTTTCATTTTATTCAATTAGCTTTGTTTGAATGTGTTTGACTTTCATTTTATTCAATTAGCTTTGTACAACGAATTTGACTTTCATTTGATTTAATTAGCTTTGTTGAATGTATTTGACTTTCATTTGATTCAGAAAGCTTTGTTTGAATGTGTTTTACTTTCATTTGATTTAATTAGCTTTGTTTAAATGTGTTTTACTTTCATTCGATTAAATTAGCTTTGTTGAATGCATTTGACATTCATTTGATTCAAAAAGCATTGTTTGAATGTATTTGACTTTCATTTGATTCAATTAGCTTTGTTTGAATGTGTTTGACTTTCATTCGATTAAATTAGCTTTGTAGAATGCATTTGACTTTAATTTGATTCAAAAGCTTTATTTGAATGTGTTTGACTTTCATTCAAATCAATTAGGTTTGATGAATACATCTGACTTCCATTTGATTCAAAAAGCTCTGTTTGAATGTGTTTTACTTTCATTTGATTCATTTAGATTTGCTTGAATGTGTTTGACTTTCATTTGATTAAATTAGCTTTGTTTAATTTTGTTTGACTTTTATTTGATTCAATTAGCTTTGTAGAATGCATTAGACTTTAATTTGAATCAAAAAGCTTTGGTTGACGATGTTTGACTTTTGTTTGATTCAATTAGCTTTGTTGAATGCATTTGACTTTTATTTGATTCAAAAAGCTCTGTTTGAATGTGTTTCACTTTCATTTGATTCAATGAGCTTTGTAGAATGCATTTGACTTTAATTTGATTCAAAAAGCTTTTTTGAATGTGTTTGACTTTGGTTTGATGAATACATCTGACTTCCATTTGATTCAAAAGTTTGAATGTGTTTTACTTTCATTTGATTCAATTAGATTTGCTTGAATGTGTTTGACTTTAATTTGATTCAAAAAGCTTTGTTTGAATGTGTTTGACTTTCATTTGATTCAACTAGATTTGTTAGAATGTGTTTGACTTTCATTTGATTCAATCAGCTTTGTTTGAATGTGTTTGACTTTCATTTGATTCAATTTAATTAGCTTTGTTTGAATGTGTTTGACTTTAATTTGATTCGAAAAGCTTTGTTTGAATGTGTTTGACTATCATTTGATTCAACTAGCTTTGTTTGAATGTTTTTTGACTTTTATTTGATTCAATCAGCTTTGTTTGAATCTTTTTGACTTTCATTTGATTCAATTAGCTTTGTAGAATGCATTTGACTTTCATTTGATTAAATTAGCTTTGTTGAATGCATTAGACTATAATTGGAATCAAAAAGCTTTGGTTAACAGTGTTTGACTTTCATTTGATTCAATTAGCTTTATTGAATACATTTGACTTTTATTTGATTCAATCAGCTTTGTTTGAATGTGTTTGACTTTGATTTGATTCAATTAGCTTTGCAGAATGCATTTGACTTTCATTTGATTAAATTAGCTTTGTTTGATGCATTAGACTTTAATTTGAATCAAAAGGCATTGGTTCACTGTGTTTGACTTTCATTTGATTCAATTAGCTTTATTAAATGCATTTGACTTTCATTTGAGTCAAAAAGTTTTGTTTGAATGTGTTTGACTTTCATTTGATTCAACTAGCTTTGTTTGAATGTTTTTGACTTTCATGTGATTTAGAAAGATTTGTTTGAAAGTGCTTGACTTGCATTTGTTTTAGTTAGCTTAGTTTGAATGTGTTTGACTTTAATTTGATTCAAAAAGCTTTGTTTGAACGTGTTTGACTTTCATTTTATTCAATTAGCTTTGTTTAAATGTGTTTGACTTTCATTTGATTCAATTAGCTTTGTACAGTGCATTTGACTTTCATTTGATTAAATTATCTTTGTTGAATGCATTAGACTTTACTTTGAACCAAAAGGCTTCGGTTCACTGTGTTTGACTTTCATTTGATTCAATTAGCTTTATTGAATGCATTTGACTTTCATTTGAGTCAAAAAGTATTGTTTGAATGTGTTTGACATTTCATTTGATTCAACTAGCTTTGTTGAATGCATTTGACTTTCATTTGATTTAGAAAGCTTTGTTTGAAAGTGTTTACCTTGCATTTGATTTAATTAGGCTTTGTTTGAATGTGTTTGACTTTAATTTGATTCAAAAAGCTTTGTTTGAATGTGTTTGACTTTCATTTGATTCAACTAGATTTGTTAGAATGTGTTTGACTTTCATTTGATTCAATCAGCTTTGTTTGAATGTGTTTGACTTTCATTTGATTCAATTAAATTTGAAGAATGCATTTGACTTTCATTTGATTAAATTAGCTTTGTTGAATGCATTAGACTTTAATTTGAATCAAAAAGCTTTGGTTCACTGTGTTTGACTTTCATTTGATTTAATTAGCTTTATTGAATGCATTTGACTTTCATTTGATTCAAAAAGATTTATTTGAATGTGTTTTACTTTTATTTGATTCAATTGGCTTTGCTTGAATCTGTTTGACTTTTATTTGATTCAATTAGCTTTGTTGAATGTGTTTGACTTTTACTTGATTCAAAAAGCTTTGTTTGAACGTGTTTGACTTTCATTTTATTCAATTAGCTTTGTTTGAATGTGTTTGACTTTCATTTGATTCAATTAGCTTTGTACAACGAATTTGACTTTCATTTGATTTAATTAGCTTTGTTGAATGTATTTGACTTTCATTTGATTCAGAAAGCTTTGTTTGAATGTGTTTTACTTTCATTTGATTTAATTAGCTTTGAATGTGTTTGACTTTCATTCGATTAAATTAGCTTTGTTGAATGCATTTGACATTCATTTGATTCAAAAAGCATTGTTTGAATGTATTTGACTTTCATTTGATTCAATTAGCTTTGTTTGAATGTGTTTGACTTTCATTCGATGAAATTAGCTTTGTAGAATGCATTTGACTTTAATTTGATTCAAAAAGCTTTATTTGAATGTGTTTGACTTTTATTCAAATCAATTAGGTTTGATGAATACATCTGACTTCCATTTGATTCAAAAAGCTCTGTTTGAATGTGTTTTACTTTCATTTGATTCAATTAGATTTGCTTGAATGTGTTTGACTTTCATTTGATTAAATTAGCTTTGTTTAATTGTGTTTGACTTTTATTTAATTCAATTAGCTTTGTAGAATGCATTAGACTTTAATTTGAATCAAAAAGCTTTGGTTGACTGTGTTTGATTTTTGTTTGATTCAATTAGCTTTATTGAATGCATTTGACTTTTATTTGATTCAAAAAGCTCTGTTTGAATGTGTTTCACTTTCATTTGATTCAATTAGCTTTGCTTGAATGTGTTTGACTTTCATTTGATTAAATTAGCTTTGTTGAATGCATTTGACTTTCATTTGATTTAGAAAGCTTTGTTTGAAAGTGTTTACCTTGCATTTGATTTAATTAGCTTTGTTTGAATGTGTTTGACTTTAATTTGATTCAAAAAGCTTTGTTTGAATGTGTTTGACTTCATTTGATTCAACTAGCTTTGTTTGAATGTGTTTGACTTTCATTTGATTCAATTAAATTTGGTAATTGCATTTGACTTTCATTTGATTAAATTAGCTTTGTTGAATGCATTAGACTTTAATTTGAATCAAAAAGCTTTGGTTCACTGTGTTTGACTTTCATTTGATTTAATTAGCTTTATTGAATGCATTTGACTTTCATTTGATTCAAAAGATTTATTTGAATGTGTTTTACTTTTATTTGATTCAATTAGCTTTGCTTGAATCTGTTTGACTTTCATTTGATTCAATTAGCTTTGTTTGAATGTGTTTGACTTTTATTTTATTCAAAAAGCTTTGTTTGAACGTGTTAAACTTTCATTTTATTCAATTCGCTTTGTTTGAATGTGTTTGACTTTCATTTGATTCAATTAGCTTTGTACAATGAATTTGACTTTCTTTGATTTAATTAGCTTGTTGAATGTATTTGACAATCATTGATTCAGAAATATTTGTTTGAATGTGTTTTACTTTCATTAGATTTAATTAGCTTTTTTAAATGTGTTTGACTTTCATTCAATTAAATTAGCTTTGTTGAATGCATTTGACTTTCATTTGATTCAAAAAGCATTTGAATGTATTTGACTTTCATTTGATTCAATTAGCTTTGTTTGAATGTGTTTGACTTTCATTCGATTAAATTAGCTTTGTAGAATGCATTTGACTTTAATTTGATTCAAAAAGCTTTATTTGAATGTGTTTGACTTTCATTCAAATCAATTAGGTTTGATGAATACATCTGACTTCCATTTAATTCAAAAAGCTTTGTTTGAATGTGTTTTACTTTCATTTGATTCAACTAGATTTGCTTGAATGTGTTTGACTTTCATTTGATTAAATTAGCTTTGTTTAATTGTTTGACTTTTATTGATTCAATTAGCTTTGTAGAATGCATTAGACTTTAATTTGAATCAAAAAGCTTTGGTTGACTGTGTTTGACTTTTGTTTGATTCAATTAGCTTTATTGAATGCATTTGACTTGTATTTGATTCAAAAAGCTCTGTTTGAATGTGTTTCACTTTCATTTGATTCAATTAGCTTTGCTTGAATGTGTTTGAATTTCATTTGATTAAATTAGCTTTGTTGAATGCATTTGACTTTCATTTGATTTAGAAAGCTTTGTTTGAAAGTGTTTACCTTGCATTTGATTTAATTAGCTTTGTTTGAATGTGTTTGACTTTAATTTGATTCAAAAAGCTTTGTTTGAATGTGTTTGACTTCATTTGATTCAACTAGCTTTGTTTGAATGTTTTGAATTTTATTTGATTCAATCAGCTTTGTTTAAATCTTTTTTACTTTCATTTGATTCAATTAGCTTTGTAGAATGCATTTGACTTTCATTTGATTAAATTAGCTTTGTTGAATGCATTTGACTTTAATTTGAATCAAAAGGCTTTGGTTCTCTGTGTTTGACTTTCATTTGATTCAATTAACTTTATTAAATGCATTTGACTTTCATTTGAGTCAAAAGTTTTGTTTGAATGTGTTGACTTTCATTTGATTCAACTAGCTTTGTTGAATGCATTTGACTTTCATTTGATTTAGAAAGTTTTTTGAAAGTGTTTACCTTGCATTTGATTTAATTAGCTTTGTTTGAATGTGTTTGACTTTAATTTGATTCAAAAAGCTTTGTTTGAATGTGTTTGACTTTCATTTGATTCAACTAGATTTGTTAGAATGTGTTTGACTTTCATTTGATTCAATCAGCTTTGTTTGAATGTGTTTGACTTTCATTTGATTCAATTAAATTTGGAGAATGCATTTGACTTTCATTTGATTAAATTAGCTTTGTTGAATGCATTAGACTTTAATTTGAATCAAAAAGCTTTGGTTCACTGTGTTTGACTTTCATTTGATTTAATTAGCTTTATTGAATGCATTGACTTTCATTTGATTCAAAAGATTTATTTGAATGTGTTTTACTTTTATTTGATTCAATTAGCTTTGCTTGAATCTGTTTGACTTTCATTTGATTCAATTAGCTTTGTTTGAATGTGTTTGACTTTTATTTGATTCAATCAGCTTTGTTTGAACGTGTTAACTTTCATTTTATTCAATTAGCTTTGTTTGAATGTGTTTGACTTTCATTTGATTCAATTAGCTTTGTACAATGAATTTGACTTTCATTTGATTTAATTAGCTTTGTTGAATGTATTTGACAATCATTAGATTCAAAAATATTTGTTTGAATGTGTTTTACTTTCATTGATTTAATTAGCTTTGTTTAAATGTTTGACTTTCATTCGATTAAATTAGCTTTGTTGAATGCATTTGACTTTCATTTGATTCAAAAAGCATTGTTTGAATGTATTTGACTTTCATTTGATTCAATTAGCTTTTTTGAATGTTTGACTTTCATTCGATTAAATTAGCTTTGTAGAATGCATTTAACTTTAATTTGATTCAAAAAGCTTTATTTGAATGTGTTTGACTTTCATTCAAATCAATTAGGTTTGATGAATACATCTTGATTGCGTTTTTTTGGTAATTTGTGTTTATAATTGTGATTCAATTTTTGTTGGCATTTGATTTAATTTGTTTTTAAATGTGACTTTAATTTGTTAAATCACTTTGAATTGAATTTGCACAACATGACATACATCTGACTTCCATTTGATTCAAAAAGCTCTGTTTGAATGTGTTTTACTTTCATTTGATTCAATTAGATTTGCTTGAATGTGTTTGACTTTCATTTGATTAAATTAGCTTTGTTTAATTGTGTTTGACTTTTATTTGATTCAATTAGCTTTGTAGAATGCATTAGACTTTAATTTGAATCAAAAAGCTTTGGTTGACTGTGTTTGACTTTTGTTTGATTCAATTAGCTTTATTGAATGCATTTGACTTTTATTTGATTCAAAAAGCTCTGTTTGAATGTGTTTCACTTTCATTTGATTCAATTAGCTTTGCTTGAATGTGTTTGACTTTCATTTGATTAAATTAGCTTTGTTGAATGCATTTGACTTTCATTTGATTTAGAAAGCTTTGTTTGAAAGTGTTTACCTTGCATTTGATTTAATTAGCTTTGTTTGAATGTGTTTGACTTTAATTTGATTCAAAAAGCTTTGTTTGAATGTGTTTGACTTCATTTGATTCAACTAGCTTTGTTTGAATGTTTTTGAATTTTATTTGATTCAATCAGCTTTGTTTAAATCTTTTTACTTTCATTTGATTCAATTAGCTTTGTAGAATGCATTTGACTTTCATTTGATTAAATTAGCTTTGTTGAATGCATTAAACTTTAATTTGAATCAAAAGGCTTTGGTTCTCTGTGTTTGACTTTCATTTGATTCAATTAACTTTATTAAATGTATTTGACTTTCATTTGAGTCAAAAATTTGTTTGAATGTTTTGACTTTTATTTGATTCAACTAGCTTTGTTTGAATGTTTGACTTTCATTTGATTAGAAAGCTTTGTTTGAAAGTGCTTGACTTGCATTTGTTTTAATTAGCTTTGTTTGAATGTGTTTGACTTTAATTTGATTCAAAAAGCTTTGTTTGAACGTGTTTGACTTTCATTTTATTCAATTAGCTTTGTTTAAATGTGTTTGACTTTCATTTGATTCAATTAGCTTTGTACAATGCATTTGACTTTCATTTGATTAAATTATCTTTGTTGAATGCATTAGACTTTAATTTGAATCAAAAGGCTTCGGTTCACTGTGTTTGACTTTCATTTGATTCAATTAGCTTTATTGAATGCATTTGACTTTCATTTGAGTAAAAAAGTTTTGTTTGAATGTGTCTTACTTTCATTTGATTCAACTAGCTTTGTTGAATGCATTTGACTTTCATTTGATTTAGAAAGTTTTTTTGAAAGTGTTTACCTTGCATTTGATTTAATTAGCTTTGTTTGAATGTGTTTGACTTTAATTTGATTCAAAAAGCTTTGTTTGAATGTGTTTGACTTTCATTTGATTCAACTAGATTTGTTAGAATGTGTTTGACTTTCATTTGATTCAATCAGCTTTGTTTGAATGTGTTTGACTTTCATTTGATTAAATTAGCTTTGTTGAATGCATTAGACTTTAATTTGAATCAAAAAGCTTTGGTTCACTGTGTTTGACTTTCATTTGATTTAATTAGCTTTATTGAATGCATTTGACTTTCATTTGATTAAAAAGATTTATTTGAATGTGTTTTACTTTTATTTGATTCAATTAGCTTTGCTTGAATCTGTTTGACTTTCATTTGATTCAATTAGCTTTGTTTGAATGTGTTTGACTTTTATTTGATTCAAAAAGCTTTGTTTGAACGTGTTTGACTTTCATTTTATTCAATTAGCTTTGTTTGAATGTGTTTGACTTTCATTTGATTCAATTAGCTTTGTACAATGAATTTGATTTTCATTTGATTTAATTAGCTTTGTTGAATGTATTTGACAATCATTGATTCAGAAATATTTGTTTGAATGTGTTTTACTTTCATTTGATTTAATTAGCTTTGTTTAAATGTGTTTGACTTTCATTCGATTAAATTAGCTTGTTGAATGCATTTGGCATTCATTTGATTCAAAAAGCATTGTTTGAATGTATTTGACTTTTATTTGATTCAATTAGCTTTGTTTGAATGTGTTTGACTTTCATTCGATTAAATTAGCTTTGTAGAATGCATTTGACTTTAATTTGATTCAAAAAGCTTTATTTGAATGTGTTTGAATTCATTCAAATCAATTAGGTTGATGAATACATCTGACTTCCATTTGATTCAAAAAGCTCTGTTTGAATGTGTTTTACTTTCATTTGATTCAATTAGATTTGCTTGAATGTGTTTGACTTTCATTTGATTAAATTAGCTTTGTTTAATTGTGTTTGACTTTTATTTGATTCAATTAGCTTTGTAGAATGCATTAGACTTTAATTTGAATCAAAAAGCTTTGGTTGACTGTGTTTGACTTTTGTTTGATTCAATTAGCTTTATTGAATGCATTTGACTTTTATTTGATTCAAAAAGCTCTGTTTGAATGTGTTTCACTTTCATTTGATTCAATTAGCTTTGCTTGAATGTGTTTGACTTTCATTTGATTAAATTAGCTTTGTTGAATGCATTTGACTTTCATTTGATTTAGAAAGCTTTGTTTGAAAGTGTTTACCTTGCATTTGATTTAATTAGCTTTGTTTGAATGTGTTTGACTTTAATTTGATTCAAAAAGCTTTTTTGAATGTGTTTGACTTTCATTTGATTCAACTAGTTTTGTTTGAATGTGTTTGACTTTTATTTGATTCAACTAGCTTTGTTTGAATGTTTTTACTTTCATTTGATTTAGAAAGCTTTGTTTTTGACTTGCATTTGTTTTAATTGCTTTGTTTGAATGTGTTTAACTTTAATTTGATTCAAAAAGCTTTGTTTGAACGGCTTCAATTAGCTTTGTACAATGCATTTGACTTTCATTTGATTAAATTATCTTTGTTGAATGTATTAGACTTTAATTTGAATCAAAAGGCTTCGGTTCACTGTGTTTGACTTTCATTTGATTCAATTAGCTTTATTGAATGCATTTGACTTTCATTTGAGTCAAAAAGTTTTGTTTGAATTTGTTTGACTTTCATTTAATTCAACTAGCTTTGTTGAATGCATTTGACTTTCATTTGATTTAGAAAGCTTTGTTTGAAAGTGTTTACCTTGCATTTGATTTAATTAGCTTTGTTTGAATGTGTTTGACTTTAATTTGATTCAAAAAGCTTTGTTTGAATGTGTTTGACTTTCATTTGATTCAACTAGATTTGTTAGAATGTGATTCATTTGATTTAATCAGCTTTGTTTGAATGTGTTTGACTTTCATTTGATTCAATTAAATTTGAGAATGCATTTGACTTTCATTTGATTAAATTAGCTTTGTTGAATGCATTAGACTTTAATTTGAATCAAAAAGCTTTGGTTCACTGTGTTTGACTTTCATTTGATTTAATTAGCTTTATTGAATGCATTTGACTTTCATTTGATTCAAAAAGATTTATTTGAATGTGTTTTTACTTTTTTATTCAATTAGCTTTGCTTGAATCTGTTTGACTTTCATTTGATTCAATTAGCTTTGTTTGAATGTGTTTGACTTTTATTTGATTCAAAAAGCTTTGTTTGAACGTTTGACTTTCATTTTATTCAATTAGCTTTGTTTGAATGTGTTTGACTTTCATTTGATTCAATTAGCTTTGTACAATGAATTTGACTTTCATTTGATTTAATTAGCTTTGCATTTGATTCAAAAAGCTTGAATGTATTTGACTTTCATTTGATTCAATTAGCTTTGTTTGAATGTGTTTGACTTTTATTCGATTAAATTAGCTTTGTAGAATGCATTTGACTTTAATTTGATTCAAAAAGCTTTATTTGAATGTGTTTGACTTTCATTCAAATCAATTAGGTTGATGAATACATCTGACTTCCATTTGATTCAAAAAGCTCTGTTTGAATGTGTTTTACTTTCATTTCATTCAATTAGATTTGCTTGAATGTGTTTGACTTTCATTTGATTAAATTAGCTTTGTTTAATTGTGTTTGACTTTTATTTGATTCAATTAGCTTTGTAGAATGCATTAGACTTTAATTTGAATCAAAAAGCTTTGGTTGACTGTGTTTGACTTTTGTTTGATTCAATTAGCTTTATTGAATGCATTTGACTTTTATTTGATTCAAAAATTTGAATGTGTTTCACTTTCATTTGATTCAATTAGCTTTGCTTGAATGTGTTTGACCTTCATTTGATTAAATTAGCTTTGTTGAATGCATTTGACTTTCATTTGATTTAGAAAGCTTTGTTTGAAAGTGTTTACCTTGCATTTGATTTAATTAGCTTTGTTTGAATGTGTTTGACTTTCATTTGATTCAAAAAGCTTTGTTTGAATGTGTTTGACTTTCATTTGATTCAACTAGCTTTGTTTGAATGTTTTTGACTTTATTTGATTCAATCAGCTTTGTTTGAATCTTTTTGACTTTCATTTGATTCAATTAGCTTTGTAGAATGCATTTACTTTCATTTGATTAAATTTTGTTGAATGCATTAGACTTAATTTGAATCAAAAGCTTTGGTTGTTTGACTTTCATTTGATTCAATTAGCTTTATTGAATGCATTTGACTTTTATTTGATTCAATCAGCTTTGTTTGAATGTGTTTGACTTTCATTTGATTCAATTAGCTTTGAGAATGCATTTGACTTTCATTTGATTAAATTAGCTTTGTTGAATGCATTAGACTTTAATTTGAATCAAAAAGCTTTGGTTCACTGTGTTTGACTTTCATTTGATTTAATTAGCTTTATTGAATGCATTTTAACTTTCATTTGAGTCAAAAAGTTTTGTTTGAATGTGTTTGACTTTCATTTGATTCAACTAGCTTTTTTGAATGTTTTTGACTTTCATTTGATTTAAAAAGCTTTGTTTGAAAGTGCTTGACTTGCATTTGAATTAGCTTTGTTGAATGGTTTGACTTATTTGATTCAAAAAGCTTTTTTGAACGTGTTTGACTTTCATTTTTTCAATTAGCTTTGTTTAAATGTGTTTGACTTTCATTTGATTCAATTAGCTTTGTGCATTTGACTTTCATTTGATTAAATTATCTTTGTTGAATGCATTAGACTTTAATTTGAATCAAAAGCTTGGTTCACTGTGTTTGACTTTCATTTGATTCAATTAGCTTTATTGAATTCATTTGACTTTCATTTGATTCAAAAAGTTTTGTTTGAATTTGACTTTTATTTGATTCAACTAGCTTTGTTGAATGCATTTGACTTTCAGCTTTGTTTGAAAGTGTTTTTGCATTTGATTTAATTAAATGTGTTGACTTTAATTTGATTCAAAAAAATGTGTTTGACTTTCATTTGATTCTTTGACTTTCATTTGATTCAAATTTGAATGTGTTTGACTTTCATTTGATTCTTTGTAGCTTTGTTTGCTTTGACTTTAATTTGATTCAAAAAGCTTTGTTTGAATGTGTTTGACTTTCATTTGATTCAACTAGCTTTGTTTGAATGTTTTTGACTTTTATTTGATTCAATCAGCTTTGTTTGAATCTTTTTGACTTTCATTTGATTCAATTAGCTTTGTAGAATGCATTTGACTTTCATTTGATAAATTAGCTTTGTTGAATGCATTAGACTTTAATTTGAATCAAAAAGCTTTGGTTAACAGTGTTTTGACTTTCATTTGATTCAATTAGCTTTATTGAATGCATTTGACTTTTATTTGATTCAATCAGCTTTGTTTGAATGTGTTTGACTTTCATTTGATTCAATTAGCTTTGTGGAATGCATTTGACTTTCATTTGATTAAATTAGCTTTGTTGAATGCATTAGACTTTAATTTGAATCAAAAGGCTTTGGTTCACTGTGTTTGACTTTCATTTGATTCAATTAACTTTATTAAATGCATTTGACTTTCATTTGAGTCAAAAAGTTTTGTTTGAATGTGTTTGACTTTCATTTGATTCAACTAGCTTTGTTTGAATGTGTTTGACTTTTATTTGATTTAGAAAGCTTTGTTTGAAAGTGCTTGACTTGCATTTGTTTAATTAGCTTTGTTTGAATGTGTTTGACTTTAATTTGATTCAAAAAGCTTTGTTTGAACGTGTTTGACTTTCATTTTATTCAATTAGCTTTGTTTAAATGTGTTTGACTTTCATTTGATTCAATTAGCTTTGTACATTGCATTTGACTTTCATTTGATTAAATTATCTTTGTTGAATGCATTAGACTTTAATTTGAATCAAAAGGCTTCGGTTCACTATGTTTGACTTTCATTTGATTCAATTAGCTTTATTGAATGCATTTGACTTTCATTTTAGTCAAAAAGTTTTGTTTGAATGTGTTCTGACTTTCATTTGATTCAACTAGCTTTGTTGAATGCATTTGACTTTCATTTGATTTAGAAAGCTTTGTTTGAAAGTGTTTACCTTGCATTTGATTTAATTAGCTTTGTTTGAATGTGTTTGACTTTAATTTGATTCAAAAAGCTTTGTTTGAATGTGTTTGACTTTCATTTGATTCAACTAGATTTGTTAGAATGTGTTTGACTTTCATTTGATTCAATCAGCTTTGTTTGAATGTGTTTGACTTTCATTTGATTCAATTAAATTTGGAGAATGCATTTGACTTTCATTTGATTAAATTAGCTTTGTTGATGCATTAGACTTTAATTTGAATCAAAAAGCTTTGGTTCACTGTGTTTGACTTTCTTTGATTTAATTAGCTTTATTGAATGCATTTGACTTTCATTTGATTTAAAAAGATTTATTTGAATGTGTTTTACTTTTATTTTATTCAATTAGCTTTGCTTGAATCTGTTTGACTTTCATTTGATTCAATTAGCTTTGTTTGAATGTGTTGACTTTATTTGATTCAAAAAAGCTTTGTTTGAACGTGTTTGACTTTCATTTTATTCAATTAGCTTTGTTTGAATGTGTTTGACTTTCATTTGATTCAATTAGCTTTGTACAATGAATTTGACTTTCATTTGATTTAATTAGCTTTGTTGTTTGACATCATTGATTCAGAAATATTTGTTTGAATGTGTTTTACTTTCATTGATTTAATTAGCTTTGTTTAAATGTGTTTGACTTTCATTCGATTAAATTAGCTTTGTTGAATGCATTTGACTTTCATTTGATTCAAAAAGCATTGTTTAAATGTATTTGACTTTCATTTGATTCAATTAGCTTTGTTTGAATGTGTTTGACTTTCATTTGATTAAATTAGCTTTGTAGAATGCATTTGACTTTAATTTGATTCAAAAAGCTTTATTTGAATGTTTTGACTTTCATTCAAATCAATTAGGTTTGATGAATACATCTGACTTCCATTTGATTCAAAAAGCTCTGTTTGAATGTTTTACTTTCATTTGATTCAATTAGATTTGCTTGAATATGTTTGAATTTCATTTGATTAAATTAGCTTTGTTTAATTGTGTTTGACTTTTATTTGATTCAATTAGCTTTGTTGAATTTGACTTTTGTTTGATTCAATTAGCTTTATTGAATGCATTTGACTTTTATTTGATTCAAAAAAAGCTTTTTGAATGTGTTTTCACTTTCATTTGATTCAATTAGCTTTGCTTGAATGTTTGACTTTCATTTGATTAAATTAGCTTTGTTGAATGCATTTGACTTTCATTTGATTTAGAAAGCTTTGTTTGAAAGTGTTTACCTTGCATTTGATTTTAATTAGCTTTGTTTGAATGTGTTTGACTTTAATTTGATTCAAAAAGCTTTGTTTGAATGTGTTTGACTATCATTTGATTCAACTAGCTTTTTGAATGTTTTGACTTTATTTGATTCAATCAGCTTTGTTTGAATCTTTTTACTTTCATTTGATTCAATTAGCTTTGTAGAATGCATTTGACTTTCATTTGATTAAATTAGCTTTGTTGAATGCATTAGACTTTAATTTGAATCAAAAGCTTTGGTTCACTGTGTTTGACTTTCATTTGATTCAATTAACTTTATTAAATGCATTTGACTTTCATTTGAGTCAAAAAGTTTTGTTTGAATGTGTTTGACTTTTATTTGATTCAACTAGCTTTGTTTGAATGTTGACTTTCATTTGATTTAGAAAGCTTTGTTTGAAAGTGCTTGACTTGCATTTGTTTAATTAGCTTTGTTTGAATGTGTTTGACTTTAATTTGATTCAAAAGCTTTGTTTGAACGTGTTTGACTTTCATTTGATTCAATTAGCTTTGTACAATGCATTTGACTTTCATTTGATTAAATTAGCTTTGTTGAATGTATTTTGACTTTCATTAGATTCAGAAATATTTGTTTGAATGTGTTTTACTTTCATTTGATTTAATTAGCTTTTTGTTTAAATATGTTTGACTTTCATTCGATTAAATTAGCTTTGTTGAATGCATTTGTCTTTCATTTGATTCAAAAAGCATTGTTTGAATGTGTTTAACTTTCATTTGATTCAATTAGCTTTGTTTGAATGTGTTTGACTTTCATTCGATTAAATTATCTTTGTAGAATGCATTTGACTTTAATTTGATTCAAAAAGCTTTATTTGAATGTGTTTTTGACTTTCATTCAAATCAATTAGGTTTGATGAATGCATCTGACTTCCATTTGATTCAAAAAGCTCTGTTTGAATGTGTTTGACTTTCATTTGATTCAATTAGATTTCCTTGAATGTGTTTGACTTTCATTTGATTAAATTAGCTTTGTTTAATTGTGTTTGACTTTTATTTGATTCAATTAGCTTTGTAGAATGCATTAGACTTTAATTTGAATAAAAAAAAGCTTTGGTTGACTGCGTTTGACTTTTGTTTGATTCAATTAGCTTTATTGAATGCATTTGACTTTTATTTGATTCAAAAAGCTCTGTTTGAATGTGTTTCACTTTCATTTGATTCAATTAGCTTTGCTTGAATGTGTTTGACTTTCATTTGATTAAATTAGCTTTGTTGAATGCATTTGACTTTCATTTGATTTAGAAAGCTTTGTTTGAAAGTGTTTACCTTGCATTTGATTTAATTAGCTTTGTTTGAATGTGTTTGACTTTAATTTGATTCAAAAAGCTTTGTTTGAATGTGTTTTGACTTTCATTTGATTCAACTAGATTGGTTAGAATGTGTTTGACTTTCATTTGATTCAATCAGCTTTGTTTGAATGTGTTTGACTTTCATTTGATTCAATTAAATTTGGAGAATGCATTTGACTTTCATTTGATTAAATTAGCTTTGTTGAATGCATTAGACTTTAATTTGAATCAAAAAGCTTTGGTTCACTATGTTTGACTTTCATTTGATTTAATTAGCTTTATTGAATGCATTTTGACTTTCATTTGATTTAACTAGCTTTTGTTTGAATGTGTTTGACTTTCATTTTGATTTAGAAAGCTTTGTTTGAAAGTGCTTGACTTGCGTTTGATTTACTTAGCTTTGTTTGAATGTGTTTGACTTTAATTTGATTCAAAAAGCTTTGTTTGAATGTGTTTGACTTTCATTTGATTCAAATAGCTTTGTTTGACTGTGTTTGACTTTCGTTTGATTCAATTAGCTTTATTGAATGTGGTTTACTTTCATTTGATTCAATTAGCTTTATTGAATGCATTTTGATTAGGGGATTTTGCTCCCACCAATCGGAATGTGCCACGTGGACCAATCAGGTCCTGCCAAGTGTCCCCCAGTTGGAACTGTCAGGGCTTGCCACGTGGCACGCGCTTATTCGTCCACCTTGGACCTATCATGTCAAGACATGTGGCATACTCCATGCCTAATGGAGAAACCGGCCACCCAGGCCCAACCTCCGAGGGAAGCCCAATCGGCCCTAGGTTTACCTAAACCTAGGATGGGCACGTTTTCCAAGGTTATAAATACCTCCCTTAATCCTCATTAAGGGGGAGGACAAAAACATTACGGAAAAAACACATTAATTACACACAGTAACAACCGGCTGATCTCGCTAACAAAGCAGATTACCTACATTAAACACTCTCACCTAGAGGGACCAAATCACTTTAATTTCCGCAATAATTACTCCTTAATCAGGTACTAACTTGACCGTTGGAGGCGGAGCTCCCAGGAATCTCCGTTATTTTGCAGGTACAGGCGTCCGGTTTCAGTCTCGGAATTGTAACTCTCCCGCAGGACATCAGAAAACCCCGAAACATCTGGCGCCGTCTGTGGGGAGAGTACTTCTGAGATGGCATCCAAGTCTGTACCGACTCCTGAAGACAAGCGTCCCCTAGACGACCCTTAAGTTCAGTCGGACCATGATACCGAAAGTGAATTTGAAGTTGAAGCTCACACAGCTTCAGACGGGACCTTAAGGGCCCGACGTACCCGTCATACCGAAAGGAGGGAACGGGAGCATCTTCAAACAGGAAGCGAGCCAGCAGGCGCACCGCCTGTTCGGCAACAGCCGACTGATGGGTCTGCTCCCAACACAAGGAACGAACTCATGACCTTCATGAGGGACTTCAAGGGAGAGATTCAAGAGTTGATCAACAAGAAGCCGCCTGCTCCAGTCGGCCAAGAAACCCTCCAATTCACTGAAGAGGAAGCCAGTTCAAGGGCGAGAGGCGACTCCTCATCCTAAATCTAGGAAGCGGGAGCCACCTGCCCTTGATTTCACAAAATTCCGTTATCCTACAGGAAATAGGAAACCTGTTCGTCATATTTAGGCGGACAGGTCGAAGCAAACATTCACAGATGCTCGGCTACTGCTACAGCAGAAGAAGGGTGACCGATTGTCAGAGTCGGCCTCTACTTCAAACTTTCAAGACAGTTTGCGAAATGCCTCGATGAGGCATACTCAGTCGTACCATGAGAGTCAGTCAGGCGGCACCTCCCGTCAGTCCGGCTTTCATAGTGACCAGGCGGTACCAAACTTACCATTTGTGCCGCAACAACAGTATTTTTTGCAGCCACCACCGTTTGGTGGACCTGCAGCAAAAAACGTCCAACCTATGGACTGGCAGCTACGGTTGCTTAGACTTGGTGAACAGCCGTCGGCCTTCTCCAAGGAAATTACTGAAGCCGCTCAGCCGGCCAAAGTGAAAAATGTACTAGTAGGCGCCTATGACAGCACTACTAACCCAGAAGACCATCTGATGGCATTCACCAACCTGATGTACCTTCAAGGGTTGGATGATCCCACTTGGTGCAAGTGTTTCCCAGCGACTCTCAAAGGAATCGCACAGCAATGGTTCGGCAACCTGCCGACTGGTTGTGTAAATAGCTTCAGGACGCTTCCTTACTTATTTGCCTCCAACTTCGCCATGAACATCCCTGCGAAGAAAACGACCCTTGATTTGGGAACAATTCAGCAGGGCGAGAAGGAGGGGCTTCGTTCTTACATCAGGCGATTTAACCTGATGAGAATACAGATTCAAGGGTTACCGGATGAGGTAGCTTATACTGACTTTTTCAGAGGTCTCAAAGACGAGTCTACCTTCAAATTTGATTTGGTTCGAAAAAAGGGTGGCGACTCTTCAAGAGGCCTTGATTGAAGCAGAAGCCTATATACAGGCGACTGATCTTTGTACGATAAAACAGTCACACGGGAAAAGGTTCGACAAAAGAGAAGGACGACAGAAACAGTCGTCTAACAAAGATGAGAAAAGAAAAGAGGTCTGAGCGGCTGATTTCTCTAAACAGCCGGCCCAGAAAAAGAAAAAAGAATTCAAACCATACTCCCCAAAGTATGCGTTTAACAAGGATAACCAGTTTATCCTAAAAGAAATCAAGGGACGGATCTCAATTGAGAAGCCGGTCCCCATGAAGGGTTCTGCAAACAACCGGAACCAAGATAAATTCTGTGCTTATCATGATGATGTTGGTCATCACACCAATGACTGCATCAGTCTCATGCGGTACCTAGACCGCCTGGCTGAGCAAGGTGATCTTGACACTTATGTCAAGAAATCTACGGGGAACACTTCCTCAAAAAAGCAGTCGGCCAAAAAGCATCAGCAGGCCGACAGCTCTGATACAGATGATGCAGTCGTCTACACCATTGCAGGCGGCTTCTCAGGAGGCGGCCCCACTATTAGGGGCAACAAAGACAATATCAGGCGGTTAGATGTAAATTCTGTTCACCAAGAACGGTCGACCAAATATTCATTTCCTGAGATTGTCATCACTGAAGAAGATCTAGGAGGGGTAAGGGGGCCGCATGACGACCCTCTCGTTATTGAATGTAAAGTGGCCAACCAGAGAGTTGGTCGAATCCTCATAGATACCGGAAGCTCCTCAGATCTCATCAGTAGCAAATGTCTGTCGAAACTAAAATATCAGACTGATTGCATACATCCGGCCTCCCACCCTTTAGTAGGGTTTGGAGGAGGAGTCGTCCACCCACTGGGACGAGTAGATTTACCCATCCGCCTGGGCGAAAAAGGGGAAGGACGACACATGGTAGTCCGGTTCCTGGTAGTAGAGGAACTCTCGGCCTACAACATGATTCTGGGTCGACCTACCCTGAATAATTCCAAGGCTGTTATAATCCCATCTCTTATGTTGCTCAAGTTTGAGAGGGATAATGGAACAGTCGGCTCCCTAAGGGGAGATCAGAGGATGGCCCGAGAGTGCTATCTCTCGGATGTCAAGCCCACTGTTATGGCTACTGGGTTAAGCGGTGAAAAAACAGACCTTGACAAGGAGAGTGCGCATGTTCAAGAAGCAGGCGGCAAAAAGAGAAAGGTATCCCAGATAGGGGCCGCAAGAAAAGAAAGAAAATAGCAATCATTGGCAGAGGAGCGGCCGGATGAGTTCCGCCCTCAGCCGGCTGGTGAGCATGCGGACCTGATCTTAGACGACTCACGTCCTGACCGAACAGTCAAAGTTGGGACGACTGCTCTGAGAAACCTTGGTGACAACTTTCACAAATTATTGAAAGAATACAAGGACATCTTTGCATTCAAAGTCCATGAAATGCAAGGCATTAGTCCTGATCTGGCGGTACATAAACTGGTCGTGGATCCGAAAAAGAAGCCGATACGGCAAAAGAAGCGGAACCATGGCGAAGAAAAGAAGTCAGGCGGCAGCCGCCGAAGTTAAAAAATTACTTGATGCAGGGTTCATTCGGCAATGTTACTTCCCAGACTGGGTTGCAAATGTGGTGCTTGTTAAAAAGCCGAATGGCACCTGGCGAATGTGTGTAGACTACACAGACTTAAACAAGGCGTGCCCCAAAGACAGTTACCCTCTCCTAAAATTGATAACCTGGTCGACTCAACAGTCGGCCATGCCTTGATGAGTTTTATGGACGCCTATTCTGGTTTCCATCAAATTCCTTTATGGAAGAAAGATCAGGAGAAGACGGCCTTCGTCACTAATCAGGGGTTATACTGTTACACGGTCATGCCGTTTGGTCTTAACAATGCCCCGGCTACCTTCCAACGAATGATAAACACTGTGTTCTTTGATCAGATTGGGAGAAACATCGAGGCATACATTGATGATATGATTGTCAAGACTAAACTTCAGAAAGATCATCTGTCGGACCTCCGAGAAACTTTCGCCACACTCAGGCGGCACCATGTCATGCTCAATCCCAAGAAATGTGTATTTGGAGTTGAGTCTGGAGAATTTCTCGGATTCCTTATCAATCAGAGAGGAATAGAGGCGAACCCTGAGAAGGTGCAGGCGGTCATTGACATGCAGTCGCCTCGTACCATCCGAGAGCTTCAGAAGTTAACAGGTTGTCTGGCGGCCTTGGGAAGATTTCTAAGCCGATCAGGCGACAAATGCCTATACTTTTTCAAGGCAATTAAGAAAAAGGCAAGGTTTGAATGGGGGCCGGATGCTGAGGCCGCCTTCCAGAAATTAAAAGTTCACTTGCATTCCTTGCCGAGGCTGGTCAGCCCTTTGACCAAAGAGGTTCTCTACATGTACCTGGCCGTCTCTGATCATGCGTTAAGCGCTGTTCTCCTTGCTGAAAGGGACGGCTGTCAGCTCCCGGTCTACTTTGTCAGTCACGTACTGAAAAATGCCGAGTTGAGGTATCCCCTAGTGGAGAAATTTGGTCTTGCACTCTTCATGGCTGTTAAAAAATTGAAGCCCTACTTTTTGGCACATACAGTCATCGTGTATACAGACCAACCTATCAAGCGGCCACTTACCATCATGGAGTCGTCAGGCCGAATGATCAAATGGGCCATAGAAATACAGAGCCTCGAAGTTACATTCGAGCCTAGAAAAGCAGTGAAGGGGCAAGCCTTTGCTGATTTTATTGTAGAGATGACTCGTCCTCCTGACTCTCAAGTTCCAGACCAAGTATGGAAGGTATATGTGGACGGAAGCTCTACTTCAAATGGTTGTGGAGCAGGCGTCATATGTCAGTCGCCAGAGGGCGACAGGTACGAGTATGCTCTACGCTTCAGTTTTCAGGCTTCAAACAATGAGGCAGAATATGAAGCTTTACTAGCCGGGATCCGCATGTGCAAGGCGGCAGGGGCAAGAAAAATAGACGCCTGTTCCGATTCACAATTGATAGTGAGTCAGTACAATGGCGAATACGAAGCAACCCATCCGGCCATGATCAAGTATTTACAGGCGGTCCGACAAGCAGTCGGCTCCCTTGAGGATTTCCATCTGATCCAAGTGCCGAGATCAGAAAACAACCAGGCGGATGCACTGTCAAAATTAGCATCATCCGCCTCCTCTGATACTCCTCGAACTGTTTTTTGGGAAGTAATGGAGAAGAGAAGCATCGAGGAAAACCCTATTGGAATCCTAGACAGAAACTCAACCTGGATGGATTCAATCAGGGCATATCTGACAAACGGTACACTGCCGGATGATACTCAAAAGGCGGCAGCACTGAAAAAACGAGCCACCTGTTTTGAAATGATAAAGGGAGAACTTCACAAAAAGGGGTACCTTCAACCCTTCTTAAAGTGTGTTACTCTAGAAAAGGGACGAGAGATACTAGACGATCTTCACTCTGGTTACTGTGCTTCTCATATAGGTGGTAGGATGCTTGCTCAAAGGGCAAGGCGGCAGGGCTACTTTTGGCCTACTTTGGAAGCAGAAGCAATGGAGATGGTGAAAAAATGTGACAAGTGCCAAAGGTTTTGCAAACTAATTCACCGTCCGGCTACTGACCTCACTACCATTCACAGCCCACTACCGTTTGCTAAGTGGGGGATGGACATTCTGGGTCCATATACGCCTGCTACAGGCGGAAGGAGGTACATACTTTTTGCCGTCGACTACTTCACTAAATGGGTAGAGGCGGAGGCTATAAAGGGAATCAAGACGAAAGATGTAATTTCATTCATTTGGAAAAATGTCATCACTCGGTTCGGGGTTCCCATGTCTATGGTTTTTGATAATGGTCCCCAATTTGAGACGCCTGTTCTCAAAAACTAGTTGGGTGACCAAGGAATTGCAAACTACTTTGCATCTGTCGGCCGTCCACAAGCAAACGGCCAGGTAGAAGCCTTTAATAAAATCATCTCAGATGGTCTCAAGAAAAAGATTGAACGAGCAGGCGGCCTATGGGCGGATGAACTACCACATGTTCTCTGGGCCATTAGGACGACTGAAAAAGGGGCGACTGGAGAAACTCCATTCCTCCTAACTTACGGTGCGGAAGCTGTTCTTCCAATAGAACACTACGAGCCGACTCTTCGAGTAATGCTATATGACGAAGAGGCAAACTGGGAAGCCATGCGCCTGGCATTAGACTCACTTCCTGAAAAGAGGGACAATGCTGTCTTGCGCCATGAGATCTATCGCCTGAGAATGACTAGATCATACAACAAAAAAGTACACAGGCGTCCACTCAAAGTAGGGGACTTTGTACTTAGAAAAATGGAAGCAGTTGGTAGGGCTAATGAGTCTGGCAAACTAACTCCCAACTGGGAAGGACCCTACCGAATCTGTGAGGAAGTCAGGGACGGTACCTACCGTCTGGAAACACCAGACGGAAAACCGTTGCCTCGAACTTGGAATGTAGATAATCTTAAGAAATATTTCTTTTAAATGATGTAAATAGTCAAGAGCTACTTAATAAAAGTTTGCACTTACTATTCAATTTTGTACTAAGAGGGGCACGCCTACTAACAAATAGTCGGCTACTCTCCATGTTTAAATTTTTATTCTTACTTAAGAGGGGCATGCCGTCTGTACCTTTACAGTCGGCTACTCTCCATTGAGTATTTTACTCACAACAGGGGCATGTCGTCTGGACATATAGTCGGCTACTCTCCATAAGAAGATGGCCGACTAATTCGAAACACATAGCCACCCCACTAATACTTAGCTAAAAAGAGTAGGGCCTGGCCGACCCTGTGCCTATCAGGCGGCTACCCTTCTTTTAGCATCTACGTTCACCAAGAACTTACCAAGGCCACAGGCCGAATGATCAGACCAGGCGCCAAGCCAACTGATCAAATCTACAAAACTAATACGACCTGTCCCAACATCATAGCAGGCGTCCGGCGGCATCCCTCCGGATGAAATTCGTCGCAGAGAGCAGCTCCCTTTTCGGTGGAACATTGCTCTATAAACTAATTACACGGCACCTATACGACTGTCCCCAAGGGCAACCACGTAGCCGTTTTTGAGACAAGGATAACTCTATCACTAACCAAACCAGTGGTAGCAGTTGACATCTGAGTCAGATGACCGCCTGTATTACTTGGGATAAATGCAGGGGGTACCTCTTGAGTTAATAGCTAACAAACATTGGCGAATCAAGGGGATCAGCCGGCCTCCGCCGCCTGGAACCTCTACTACTCAATCTAGTGTGACGGAGACTAAGTAACTCCTATGTTAACTTATAGTCACTCCCTCAAACTTAGTATGGAGCCTAAAAGGTATGAGTCGTCCGCTTGTTTTTATAACAGGGGCTCTCAACCACTACTCCTGCTAAGTTAACAAATTACGAGTTAAAAGCCAACAAATATTGAATAAAGGGAAACAACCGGTACCCGCCGCTTGTTATCTCAACTACTAAGTTCCTTGGCGACTAGGTAACACTCATGTTTACTTGGTCAGACCACTTTCCTACTTGGTTAAATTTACAAAAGACAGGACCGCCTGCCTAAAAAGGATCCAGTCTTTAAAATAGTTCGAATACCGCTTGGATAAATGGCCGACTGATCGTCTATCCTGGAAGCAGACAACCAGTCGTCTAGGGGCATAGGCGGCGTGACTAACTTTCCGTACCTGTCTGCAACTATTGGCCATGCAAAACAGTCGGTCTAGTGAACAATTGGATATTGGAATATTCAATACTTAGACAAATTTGAGGCAAAACAAAAATTCATTAAAAATAAGCCGGTCATTAAAGACCAGCAAAATATTCAAAGCCCCGGCGCCTGGCCGGGTAAATACAAAGCAAACGGCACGCAGGCCGTGGAAAGAATACATAAAGCTTAAGAAGGGGGCAGTTCAGTATTAGCAGCTGCCGCCTGGTCAGCACTCTTCTTGCTGGACTCGGCTTCAGTTGCATCCTTTTTTGATGCCTTACCCTCAAGCGGCACAAGCGCCACTACCGGCTCCTCCTCCTCCAACGCTTCCCCCAACGCCTCTTCTTCAGCAGCCGCCAGGATCTCTTGATTATATGTATCCGAACACTGGCGGTACATTCTTTCCCAAGAGGCAAAATCGGCACTGGGGAAGAGGCGGCCCCAGGTCATGCGCTGGATTTGAGCGGAGTCTTCCATCATCTCCCGGACCAGCTCTTTCTTCTCTTGCTCGGCCTTTTCCGAGAGCTCTTCGGTAAGACTCTTCTCCTGGGTCACCGGGCGTTCCTTTACGCTGGCCAAGGATTTCTCCATGGCTTCGTAAGAGTACATTTTCAGGCGTTCCTTTCATTTGATTAAATTACCTTTGTTGAATGTATTTCACAATCATTAGATTCAGAAATATTTTTTTGAATGTGTTTTACTTTCATTTGATTTAATTAGCTTTGTTTAAATGTGTTTGACTTTCATTCGATTAAATTAGCTTTGTTGAATGCATTTGACTTTCATTTGATTCAAAAAGCATTGTTTGAATGTATTTGACTTTCATTTGATTCAATTAGCTTTGTTTGAATGTGTTTGACTTTCATTCGATTAAATTAGCTTTTGTAGAATGCATTTGACTTTAATTTGATTCAAAAAGCTTTATTTGAATGTGTTTGACTTTCATTCAAATCAATTAGGTTTGATGAATATATCTGACTTCCATTTGATTTAAAAAGCTCTATTTGAATGTGTTTTACTTTCATTTGATTCAATTAGATTTGCTTGAATGTGTTTGACTTTCATTTGATTAAATTAGCTTTGTTTAATTGTGTTTGACTTTTATTTGATTCAATTAGCTTTGTAGAATGCATTAGGCTTTAATTTGAATCAAAAAGCTTTGGTTGACTGTGTTTAACTTTAGTTTGATTCAATTAGCTTTATTGAATGCATTTGACTTTTATTTGATTCAAAAAGCTCTGTTTGAATGTGTTTCACTTTTATTTGATTCAATTAGCTTTGCTTGAATGTGTTTGACTTTCATTTGATTAAATTAGCTTTGTTGAATGCATTTGACTTTCATTTGATTTAGAAAGCTTTGTTTGAAAGTGTTTACCTTGCATTTGATTTAATTAGCTTTGTTTGAATGTGTTTGACTTTAATTTGATTCATAAAGCTTTGTTTGAATGTGTTTGACTTTCATTTTATTCAACTAGCTTTGTTTGAATGTTTTTGACTTTTATTTGATTCAATCAGCTTTGTTTGAATCTGTTTGACTTTCATTTGATTCAATCAGCTTTATTTGAATGTGTTTGACTTTCATTTGATTCAATTAGCTTTGTAGAATGCATTTGACTTTCATTTTATTAAATTAGCTTTGTTGAATGCATTAGACTTTAATTTGAATCAAAAAGCTTTGGTTAACAGTGTTTGACTTTCATTTGATTTAATTAGCTTTATTGAATGCATTTGACTTTTATTTGATTCAATCAGCTTTGTTTGAATGTGTTTGACTTTCATTTGATTCAATTAGCTTTGTAGAATGCATTTGACTTTCATTTGATTAAATTAGCTTTGTTGAATGCATTAGACTTTAATTTGAATCAAAAGGCTTTGGTTCACTGTGTTTGACTTTCATTTGATTCAATTAGCTTTATTGAATGCATTTGACTTCATTTGAGTCAAAAAGTTTTGATTGAATGTGTTTGACTTTCATTTGATTCAACTAGCTTTGTTTGAATGTGTTTGACTTTCATTTAATTTAGAAAGCTTTGTTTGAAAGTGCTTGACTTGCATTTGTTTTAATTAGCTTTGTTTGAATGTGTTTGACTTTAATTTGATTCAAAAAGCTTTGTTTGAACGTGTTTGACTTTCATTTTATTCAATTAGCTTTGTTTAAATGTGTTTGACTTTCATTTTATTCAATTAGCTTGGTACAATGCATTTGACTTTCATTTGATTAAATTATCTTTGTTGAATGCATTAGACTTTAATTTGAATCAAAAGGCTTCGGTTCACTGTGTTTGACTTTCATTTGATTCAATTAGCTTTATTGAATGCATTTGACTTTCATTTGAGTCAAAAAGTTTAGTTTGAATGTGTTAGACTTTCATTTGATTCAACTAGCTTTGTTAAATGCATTTGACTTTCATTTGATTTAGAAAGCTTTGTTTGAAAGTGTTTACCTTGCATTTGATTTAATTAGCTTTGTCTGAATGTGTTTGACTTTAATTTGATTCAAAAAGCTTTGTTTGAATGTGTTTGACTTTCATTTGATTCAACTAGATTTGTTAGAATGTGTTTGACTTTCATTTCATTCAATCAGCTTTGTTTGAATGTGTTTGACTTTCTTTTGATTCAATTAAATTTGGAGAATGCATTTGACTTTCATTTGATTAAATTAGCTTTGTTGAATGCATTAGACTTTAATTTGAATCAGAAAGCTTTGGTTCACTGTGTTTGACTTTCATTTGATTTAATTAGCTTTATTGAATGCATTTGACTTTAATTTGATTCAAAAAGATTTATTTGAATGTGTTTTACTTTTATTTGATTCAATTAGCTTTGCTTGAATCTGTTTGACTTTCATTTGATTCAATTAGCTTTGTTTGAATGTGTTTGACTTTCATTTGATTCAAAAAGCTTTGTTTGAACGTGTTTAACTTTCATTTTATTCAATTAGCTTTGTTTGAATGTGTTTCACTTTCATTTGATTCAATTAGCTTTGTACAATGAATTTGACTTTCATTTGATTTAATTAGCTTTGTTTGAATGTATTTGACTTTCATTTGATTCAGAAAGCTTTGTTTGAATGTGTTTTACTTTCATTTGATTTAATTAGCTTTGTTTAAATGTGTTTGACTTTTATTTGATTCATAAAGCTTTGTTTGAATTTGTTTGACTTTCATTTGATTCAATTAGCTTGGTACAATGCATTTGACTTTCATTTGATTAAATTATCTTTGTTGAATGCATTAGACTTTAATTTGAATCAAAAGGCTTCGGTTCACTGTGTTTGACTTTCATTTGATTCAATTAGCTTTATTGAATGCATTTGACTTTCATTTGAGTCAAAAAGTTTAGTTTGAATGTGTTAGACTTTCATTTGATTCAACTAGCTTTGTTAAATGCATTTGACTTTCATTTGATTTAGAAAGCTTTGTTTGAAAGTGTTTACCTTGCATTTGATTTAATTAGCTTTGTCTGAATGTGTTTGACTTTAATTTGATTCAAAAAGCTTTGTTTGAATGTGTTTGACTTTCATTTGATTCAACTAGATTTGTTAGAATGTGTTTGACTTTCATTTCATTCAATCAGCTTTGTTTGAATGTGTTTGACTTTCTTTTGATTCAATTAAATTTGGAGAATGCATTTGACTTTCATTTGATTAAATTAGCTTTGTTGAATGCATTAGACTTTAATTTGAATCAGAAAGCTTTGGTTCACTGTGTTTGACTTTCATTTGATTTAATTAGCTTTATTGAATGCATTTGACTTTAATTTGATTCAAAAAGATTTATTTGAATGTGTTTTACTTTTATTTGATTCAATTAGCTTTGCTTGAATCTGTTTGACTTTCATTTGATTCAATTAGCTTTGTTTGAATGTGTTTGACTTTCATTTGATTCAAAAAGCTTTGTTTGAACGTGTTTAACTTTCATTTTATTCAATTAGCTTTGTTTGAATGTGTTTCACTTTCATTTGATTCAATTAGCTTTGTACAATGAATTTGACTTTCATTTGATTTAATTAGCTTTGTTTGAATGTATTTGACTTTCATTTGATTCAGAAAGCTTTGTTTGAATGTGTTTTACTTTCATTTGATTTAATTAGCTTTGTTTAAATGTGTTTGACTTTTATTTGATTCATAAAGCTTTGTTTGAATTTGTTTGACTTTCATTTGATTCAATTAGCTTTATTTGAATGTGTTTGACTTTCATTCGAATCATTTAGCTTTGATGAATGCATTTGACTTTCATTTGATTCAAAAAGCTCTGTTTGAATGTGTTTGACTTTCATTTGATTCAATTAGTTTTGCTTGAATGTGTTTGATATTCATTTGATTAAATTAGCTTTGTTTAATTGTGTTTGACTTTTATTTAATTCAATTAGCTTTGTAGAATTCAATTGACTTTAATTTAAATCAAAAAGCTCTGTTTGACTGTGTTTGACTTTCGTTTGATTCAATTAGCTTTATTGAATGTGTTTGACTTTCATTTGATTCAATAAGCTTTATTGAATGCATTTGACTTTCATTTCATTCAAAAAGCTCTGTTTGAATGTGTTTGACTTTCAATTGATTCAATTAGCTTTGCTTGAATGTGTTTGACTTTCATTTGATTAAATTAGCTTTGTTTAATTGTGTTTGACTTTCATTTGATTCAATTAGCTTTGTTAAATGCATTAGACTTTAATTTTTTATTCATAAGGCTTTGTTTGAATGTGTTTGACTTTCACTTGATTCAATCCGCTTTGTTTGAATGTGTTTGACTTTCATTTAATTCAACTATATTTGTCTGAATGTGTTTGACTTTCATTTGATTCAATCAGCTTTGTTTGAATGTGTTTGACTTTCATTTGATTCAATTAGCTTTGTAGAATGCATTTGACTTTCATTTGATTAAATTAGCTTTGTTGAATGCATTAGACTTTAATTTGAATCAAAAGGCTTTGGTTCACTATGTTTGACTATCATTTGATTCAATTAGCTTTATTAAATGCATTTGACTTTCATTTGAGTCAAAAAGTTTTGTTTGAATGTGTTTGACTTTCATTTGATTCAACTAGCTTTGTTTGAATGTGTTTGACTTTCATATGATTAAGCTTTGTTTGAAAGTGCTTGACTTGCATTTGACTTAATTAGCTTTGTTTGAATGTGTTTGACTTTAATTTGATTCAAAAAGCTTTGTTTGAACGTGTTTGACTTTCATTTAATTCAAATAGCTTTGTTTGAATGCGTTTGACTTTCATTTGATTCAATTAGCTTTGTTAAATGCATTAGACTTTAATTTGATTCAAAAAGCTTTGTTTGAATGTGTTTGACTTTCACTTGATTCAATCAGCTTTGTTTGAATGTGTTTGACTTTCATTTGATTCAACTAGCTTTGTTTGAATGTGTTTGACTTTCATTTGATTTAGAAAGCTTTGTTTGAAATTGCTTGACTTGCATTTGATTTCATTAGCTTTGTTTGAATGTGTTTGACTTTAATTTGATTCAAAAAGCTTTGTTTGAATGTGTTTGACTTTCATTTGATTCAAATAGCTTTGTTTGAATGTGTTTGAATTTCATTTGATTCAATAAGCTTTGTTAAATGCATTGGACTTCAATTTGACTCAAAAAGCTTTGTTTGAATGTGTTTTACTTTAATTTGATTCTAAAAGTTTTATTTGAATGTGTTTGACTTTCATTCTAATCAATTAGCTTTGATGAATGCATTTGACTTTCATTTGATTCAAAAAGCTCTGTTTGAATGTGTTTGACTTTCATTTGATTCAATTAGTTTTGCTTGAATATGTTTGACTTTCATTTGATTAAATTAGCTTTGTTTAATTGTTTTTGACTTTTATTTGATTCAATTAGCTTTGTAGAATGCATTAGACTTTAATTTAAATCAAAAAGCTCTGTTTGACTTTGTTTGTCTTTTGTTTGATTCAATTAGCTTTATTGAATGTGTTTGACTTTCATTTGATTCAATTAGCTTTATTGATTGCATTTGACTTTCAATTTATTCAAAAAGCTCTGTTTGAATATGTTTGACTTTCATTTGATTCAATTAGCTTTGCTTGAATGTGTTTGACTTTCATTTAATTAAATTAGCTTTGTTTAATTGTGTTTGACTTTCATTTGATTCAATTAGCTTTGTTAAATGCATTACGCTTTAATTTGATTCATAAAGCTTTATTTGAATGTGTTTGACTTTCACTTGATTCAATCCGCTTTGGTTGACTGTGTTTGACTTTTGTTTGATTCAATTAGCTTTATTGAATGCATTTGACTTTTACTTGATTCAAAAAGCTCTGTTTAAATGTGTTTCACTTTCATTTGATTCAATTAGCTTTGCTTGAATGTGTTTGACTTTCATTTGATTAAATTAGCTTTGTTGAATGCATTTGAATTTCATTTGATTTAGATATCTTTGTTTGAAAGTGTTTACCTTGCATTTGATTTAATTAGCTTTGTTTGAATGTGTTTGACTTTAATTTGATTCAAAAAGCTTTGTTTGAATGTGTTTGACTTTAATTTGATTCAAAAAGCTTTGTTTGAATGTGTTTGACTTTCATTTGATTCAAATAGCTTTGTTTGAATGTGTTTGAATTTCATTTGATTCAATAAGCTTTGTTAAATGCATTGGACTTCAATTTGACTCAAAAAGCTTTGTTTGAATGTGTTTGACTTTAATTTGATTCTAAAAGTTTTATTTGAATGTGTTTGACTTTCATTCTAATCAATTAGCTTTGATGAATGCATTTGACTTTCATTTGATTCAAAAAGCTCTGTTTGAATGTGTTTGACTTTCATTTGATTCAATTAGTTTTGCTTGAATATGTTTGACTTTCATTTGATTAAATTAGCTTTGTTTAATTGTTTTTGACTTTTATTTGATTCAATTAGCTTTGTAGAATGCATTAGACTTTAATTTAAATCAAAAAGCTCTGTTTGACTTTGTTTGTCTTTTGTTTGATTCAATTAGCTTTATTGAATGTGTTTGACTTTCATTTGATTCAATTAGCTTTATTGATTGCATTTGACTTTCAATTTATTCAAAAAGCTCTGTTTGAATGTGTTTGACTTTCATTTGATTCAATTAGCTTTGCTTGAATGTGTTTGACTTTCATTTAATTTAATTAGCTTTGTTTAATTGTGTTTGACTTTCATTTGATTCAATTAGCTTTGTTAAATGCATTACACTTTAATTTGATTCATAAAGCTTTATTTGAATGTGTTTGACTTTCACTTGATTCAATCCGCTTTGGTTGACTGTGTTTGACTTTTGTTTGATTCAATTAGCTTTATTGAATGCATTTGACTTTTACTTGATTCAAAAAGCTCTGTTTAAATGTGTTTCACTTTCATTTGATTTAATTAGCTTTGCTTGAATGTGTTTTACTTTCATTTGATTAAATTAGCTTTGTTGAATGCATTTGACTTTCATTTGATTTAGATATCTTTGTTTGAAAGTGTTTACCTTGCATTCGATTTAATTAGCTTTGTTTGAATGTGTTTGACTTTAATTTGACTCAAAAAGCTTTGTTTGAATGTGTTTGACTTTCATTTGATTCAACTAGATTTGTTAGAATGTGTTTGACTTTCATTTGATTCAATCAGCTTTGTTTGAATGTGTTTGACTTTCATTTGATTCAATTAGGTTTGGAGAATGCATTTGACTTTCATTTGATTAAATTAGCTTTGTTGAATGCATTAGACTTTAATTTGAATCAAAAAGCTTTGGTTCACTGTGTTTGACTTTCATTTGATTTAATTAGCTTTATTGAATGCATTTGACTTTCATTTGATTCAAAAAGATTTATTAGAATGTGTTTTACTTTTATTTGATTCAATTAGCTTTGCTTGAATCTGTTTGACTTTCATTTGATTCAATTAGCTTTGTTTGAATGTGTTTGACTTTTATTTGATTCAAAAAGCTTTGTTTGAACGTGTTTGCATTTCATTTTATTCAATTAGCTTTGTTTGAATGTGTTTGACTTTCATTTCATTCAATTAGCTTTGTACAATGCATTTGACTTTCATTTGATTAAATTAGCTTTGTTGAATGTATTTGACAATCATGAGATTCAGAAATATTTGTTTGAATGTGTTTTACTTTCATTTGATTTAATTAGCTACGTTTAAATGTGTTTGACTTTTATTTGATTCAAAAAGCATTGTTTGAGTGTATTTGACTTTCATTTGATTCAATTAGCTTTGTTTGAATGTGTTTGACTTTCATTCGATTAAATTAGCTTTGTAGAATGCATTTGACTTTAATTTGATTCAAAAAGCTTTATTTGAATGTGTTTGACTTTCATTGAAATCAATTAGGTTTGATGAATACATCTGACTTCCATTTGATTCAAAAAGCTCTGTTTGAATGTGTTTTACTTTCATTTGATTAAATTAGATTTGCTTGAATGTGTTTGACTTTCATTTGATTAAATTAGCTTTGTTTAATTGTGTTTGACTTTTATATGATTCAATTAGCTTTGTAGAATGCATTAGACTTTAATTTGAATCAAAAAGCTTTGGTTGACTATGTTTGACTTTTGTTTGATTCAATTAGCTTTATTGAATGCATTTGACTTTTATTTGATTCAAAAAGCTCTGTTTGAATGTGTTTCACTTTCATTTGATTCAATTAGCTTTGCTTGAATGTGTTTGACTTTCATTTGATTAAATTAGCTTTGTTGAATGCATTTGACTTTCATTTGATTTAGAAAGCTTTGTTTGAAAGTGTTTACCTTGCATTTGATTTAATTAGATTTGTTCAAATGTGTTTAACTTTAATTTGATTCAAAAAGCTTTGTTTGAAAGTGTTTGACTTTCATTTGATTCAACTAGCTTTGTTTGAATGTGTTTGACTTTCATTTGATTTAGAAAGCTTTGTTTGAAAGTGCTTGACTTGCATTTGATTTAATTAGTTTTGTTTGAATGTGTTTGACTTTAATTTGATTCAAAAAGCTTTGTTTGAATGTGTTTGACTTTCATTTGATTCAACTAGCTTTGTTTGAATGTGTTTGACTTTTATTTGATTCAATCAGCTTTGTTTGAATCTATTTTACTTTCATTTGATTCAATTAGCTTTGTTTGAATGTGTTTGACTTTAATTTGATTCAAAAAGCTTTGTTTGAATGTGTTTGACTTTCATTTGATTCAAATAGCTTTGTTTGAATGTGTTTGAATTTCATTTGATTCAATTAGCTTTGTTAAATGCATTGGACTTCAATTTGACTCAAAAAGCTTTGTTTGAATGTGTTTGACTTTCATTTGATTCAAAAAGATTTGTTTGAATGTGTTTTACTTTCACTTGATTCAATTAGCTTTGATTGAATGTGTTTGACTTTCATTTGATTAAATTAGCTTTATTAAAAGCATTTGACTTTCATTTGATTCAAAAAGATTTGTTTGAATGTGTTTAACTTTTATTGGATTCAATTAGATTTGTTTGAATGTGTTTGACTTTCATTTGATTAAATTAGCTTTGTTGAATGCATTAGACTTTAATTTGATTTAAAAAGCTTTTTTTGAATGTGTTTGATTATCATTTGATTCAATTAGCTTTGTTTGAATGTGTTTGACTTTAGTTTGATTCAAAAAGCTTTGTTTGAACGTGTTTGACTTTCATTTTATTCAATTAGCTTTGTTTAAATGTGTTTGACTTTCATTTGATTCAATTAGCTTTGTACAATGCATTTGACTTTCATTTGATTAAATTAGCTTTGTTGAATGTATTTGACTATCATTAGATTCAGAAATATTTGTTTGAATGTGTTTTAATTTGATTTGATTTAATTAGCTTTGTTTAAATGTGTTTGACTTTCATTCGATTAAATTAGCTTTGTTGAATGCATTTGACTTTCATTTGATTCAAAAAGCATTGTTTGAATGTGTTTGACTTTCATTTGATTCAATTAGCTTTGTTTGAATGTGTTTGACTTTCATTCGATTAAATTAGCTTTGTAGAATGCATTTGACTTTAAATTGATTAAAAAAGCTTTATTTGAATGTGTTTGACTTTCATTCAAATCAATTAGGTTTGATGAATGCATCTGACTTCCATTTGATTCAAAAGCTTTGTTTGAATGTGTTTGACTTTCATTTGATTCAATTAGATTTACTTGAATGTGTTTGACTTTCATTTGATTAAATTAGCTTTGTTTAATTGTGTTTGACTTTTATTTGATTCAATTAGCTTTGTAGAATGCATTAGACTTTAATTTGAATCAAAAAGCTTTGGTTGACTGTGTTTGACTTTTATTTGATTCAAAAAGCACTGTTTGAATGTGTTTCACTTTCATTTGATTCAATTAGCTTTGCTTGAATGTGTTTGACTTTCATTTGATTAAATTAGCTTTGTTGAATGCATTTGATTTTCATTTGATTTAGAAAGCTTTGTTTGAAAGTGTTTACCTTGCATTTGATTTAATTAGCTTTGTTTGAATGTGTTTGACTTTGATTTGATTCAAAAAGCTTTGTTTGAAAGTGTTTGACTTTCATTTGATTCAACTAGCTTTGTTTGAATGTGTTTGACTTTCATTTGATTTAGAAAGCTTTGTTTGAAAGTGCTTGACTTGCATTTGATTTAATTAGTTTTGTTTGAATGTGTTTGACTTTAATTTGATTCAAAAAGCTTTGTTTGAATATGTTTGACTTTCATTTGATTCAACTAGCTTTGTTTGAATGTGTTTGACTTTTATTTGATTCAATCAGCTTTGTTTGAATCTATTTTACTTTCATTTGATTCAATTAGCTTTGTAAAATGGATTTGACTTTCATTTGATTAAATTATCTTTGTTGAATGCATTAGACTTTAATTTGAATCAAAAGGCTGCGGTTCACTGTGTTTGACTTTCATTTGATTCAATTAGCTTTATTGAATGCATTTGACTTTCATTTGAGTCAAAAAGTTTTGTTTGAATGTGTTTGACTTTAATTTGATTCAAAAAGCTTTGTTTGAATGTGTTTGACTTTCATTTGATTCAAATAGCTTTGTTTGAATGTGTTTGAATTTCATTTGATTCAATTAGCTTTGTTAAATGCATTGGACTTCAATTTGACTCAAAAAGCTTTGTTTGAATGTGTTTGACTTTCATTTGATTCAAAAAAATTTGTTTGAATGTGTTTTAGTTTCACTTGATTCAATTAGCTTTGATTGAATGTGTTTGACTTTCATTTGATTAAATTAGCTTTATTGAATGCATTTGACTTTTATTTGATTCAAAAAGATTTGTTTGAATGTGTTTGACTTTCATTGGAATCAATTAGATTTGTTTGAATGTGTTTGACTTTCATTTGATTCAATTAGCTTTGTTGAATGCATTAGACTTTAATTTGATTCAAAAAGCATTTTTTGAATGTGTTTGATTATCATTTGATTCAATTAGCTTTGTTTGAAATTGTTTGACTTTAATTTAATTCAAAAAGCTTTGTTTGAACGTGTTTGACTTTCATTTTATTCAATTAGCTTTGTTTGAATGTGTTTGACTTTCATTTGATTCAATTAGCTTTGTACAATGCATTTGACTTTCATTTGATCAAATTAGCTTTGTTGAATGTATTTGACTATCATTAGATTTAGAAATATTTGTTTGAATGTGATTTACTTTCATTTGATTTAATTAGCTTTGTTTAAATGTGTTTGACTTTCATTCGATTAAATTAGCTTTGTTGAATGCATTTGACTTTCATTTGATTCAAAAAGCATTGTTTGAATGTGTTTGACTTTCATTTGATTCAATTAACTTTGTTTGAATGTGTTTGACTTTCATTCGATTAAATTAGCTTTGTAGAATGCATTTGACTTTAATTTGATTCAAAAAGCTTTATTTGAATGTGTTTGACTTTCATTCAAATCTATTAGGTTTGATGAATGCATCTGACTTCCATTTGATTCAAAAAGCTCTGTTTGAATGTGTTTGACTTTCATTTGATTCAATTAGATTTGCTTGAATGTGTTTGACTTTCATTTGATTAAATTAGCTTTGTTTAATTGTGTTTGACTTTTATTTGATTCAATTAGCTTTGTAGAATGCATTAGACTTTAATTTGAATCAAAAAGCTTTGGTTGACTGTGTTTGACTTTAGTTTGATTCAATTAGCTTTATTGAATGCATTTGACTTTTATTTGATTCAAAAAGCTATGTTGAATGTGTTTTACTTTCATTTGATTCAATGAGCTTTGCTTGAATGTGTTTGACTTTCATTTGATTAAATTAGCTTTTTTTAATGCATTTGACTTTCATTTGATTTAGAAAGCTTGGTTTGAAAGTGTTTACCTTGCATTTGATTTAATTAGCTTTGTTTGAATGTGTTTGACTTTAATTTGATTCAAAAAGCTTTGTTTGAAAGTGTTTGACTTTCATTTGATTCAACTAGCTTTGTTTGAATGTGTTTGACTTTCATTTTATTTAGAAAGCTTTGTTTGAAAGTGCTTTACTTGCATTTGATTTAATTAGTTTTGTTTGAATGTGTTTGACTTTAATTTGATTCAAAAAGCTTTGTTTGAATGTGTTTGACTTTCATTTGATTCAACTAGCTTTGTTTGAATGTGTTTGACTTTTATTTGATTCAATCAGCTTTGTTTGAATAAATTTTACTTTCATTTGATTCAATTAGCTTTGTAGAATGCATTTGACTTTCATTTGATTAAATTATCATTGTTGAATGCAATAGACTTTAATTTGAATCAAAAGGCTTCGGTTAACTGTGTTTGACTTTCATTTGATTCAATTAGCTTTATTGAATGCATTTGACTTTCATTTGAGTCAAAAAGTTTTGTTTGAATGTGTTTGACTTTAATTTGATTCAAAAAGCTTTGTTTGAATGTGTTTGACTTTCATTTGATTCAAATAGCTTTGTTTGAATGTGTTCGAATTTCATTTGATTCAATTAGCTTTGTTAAATGCATTGGACTTCAATTTGACTCAAAAAGCTTTGTTTGAATGTGTTTGACTTTCATTTGATTCAAAAAAATTTGTTTGAATGTGTTTTAGTTTCACTTGATTCAATTAGCTTTGATTGAATGTGTTTGACTTTCATTTGATTAAATTAGCTTTATTGAATGCATTTGACTTTTATTTGATTCAAAAAGATTTGTTTGAATGTGTTTGACTTTCATTGGATTCAATTAGATTTGTTTGAATGTGTTTGACTTTCAATTGATTCAATTAGCTTTGTTGAATGCATTAGACTTTAATTTGATTCAAAAAGCTTTTTTTGAATGTGTTTGATTATAATTTGATTCAATTAGCTTTGTTTGAAATTGTTTGACTTTAATTTGATTCAAAAAGCTTTGTTTGAACGTGTTTGACTTTCATTTTATTCAATTAGCTTTGTTTGAATGTGTTTGACTTTCATTTGATTCAATTAGCTTTGTACAATGCATTTGACTTTCATTTGATTCAATTAGCTTTGTTGAATGCATTTGACTTTCATTTGATTCAAAAAGCATTGTTTGAATGTGTTTGACTTTCATTTGATTCAATTAACTTTGTTTGAATGTGTTTGACTTTCATTCGATTAAATTAGCTTTGTAGAATGCATCTGACTTCCATTTGATTCAAAAAGATCTGTTTGAATGTGTTTGACTTTCATTTGATTCAATTAGATTTGCTTGAATGTGTTTGACTTTCATTTGATTAAAATAGCTTTGTTTAATTGTGTTTGACTTTTATTTGATTCAATTAGCTTTGTAGAATGCATTAGACTTTAATTTGAATCAAAAAGCTTTGGTTGACTGTGTTTGACTTTAGTTTGATTCAATTAGCTTTATTGAATGCATTTGACTTTTATTTGATTCAAAAAGCTCTGTTGAATGTGTTTTACTTTCATTTGATTCAATTAGCTTTGCTTGAATGTGTTTGACTTTCATTTGATTAAATTAGCTTTTTTGAATGCATTTGACTTTCATTTGATTTAGAAAGCTTTGTTTGAAAGTGTTTACCTTGCATTTGATTTAATTAGCTTTGTTTGAATGTGTTTGACTTTAATTTGATTCAAAAAGCTTTGTTTGAAAGTGTTTGACTTTCATTTGATTCAACTAGCTTTGTTTGAATGTGTTTGACTTTCATTTTATTTAGAAAGCTTTGTTTGAAAGTGCTTGACTTGCATTTGATTTAATTAGTTTTGTTTGAATGTGTTTGACTTTAATTTGATTCAAAAAGCTTTGTTTTAATGTGTTTGACTTTCATTTGATTCAACTAGCTTTGTTTGAATATGTTTGACTTTTATTTGATTCAATCATCTTTGTTTGAATCAATTTTACTTTCATTTGATTCAATTAGCTTTGTAGAATGCATTTGACTTTCATTTGATTAAATTATCTTTGTTGAATGCAATAGACTTTAATTTGAATCAAAAGGCTTCGGTTAACTGTGTTTGACTTTCATTTGATTCAATTAGCTTTATTGAATGCATTTGACTTTCATTTGAGTCCAAAAGTTTTGTTTGAATGTGTTTGACTTTAATTTGATTCAAAAAGCTTTGTTTGAATGTGTTTGACTTTCATTTGATTCAAATAGCTTTGTTTGAATGTGTTTGAATTTCATTTGATTCAATTAGCTTTGTTAAATGCATTGGACTTCAATTTGACTCAAAAAGCTTTGTTTGAATCTATTTGACTTTCATTTGATTCAAAAAGATTTGTTTGAATGTGTTTTACTTTCACTTGATTCAATTAGCTTTGATTGAATGTGTTTGACTTTCATTTGATTAAATTAGCTTTATTGAATGCATTTGACTTTTATTTGATTCAAAAAGATTTGTTTGAATGTGTTTGACTTTCATTGGATTCAATTAGATTTGTTTGAATGTGTTTGACTTTCATTTAATTCAATTAGCTTTGTTGAATGCATTAGACTTTAATTTGATTCAAAAAGCTTTTTTTGAATGTGTTTGATTATCATTTGATTCAATTAGCTTTGTTTGAATGTGTTTGACTTTCATTTGATTCAATTAGGTTTCGAGAATGCATTTGACTTTCATTTGATTAAATTAGCTTTATTGAATGCATTAGAATTTAATTTGAATCAAAAAGCTTTGGTTTACTGTGTTTGACTTTCATTTGATTTAATTAGCTTTATTGAATGCATTTGACTTTCATTTGATTCAATTAGCTTTGTTGAATGCATTAGACTTTAATTTGATTCAAAAAGCTTTTTTTGAATGTCTTTGATTATCATTTGATTCAATTAGCTTTGTTTGAAATTGTTTGACTTTAATTTGATTCAAAAAGCTTTGTTTGAACGTGTTTGACTTTCATTTTATTCAATTAGCTTTGTTTGAATGTGTTTGACTTTCATTTGATTCAATTAGCTTTGTACAATGAATTTGACTTTCAATTGATTTAATTAGCTTTGTTGAATGTATTTGACTTTCATTTGATTCAGAAAGCTTTGTTTGAATGTGTTTTACTTTCATTTGATTTAATTAGCTTTGTTTAAATGTGTTTGACTTTTATTTGATTCAAAAAGCTTTGTTTGAATGTGTTTGACTTTCATTTTATTCAATTAGCTTTGTTTGAATGTGTTTGACTTTGATTTGATTCGTTTAGCTTTGTAGAATGCATTTGACTTTAAATTGATTCAAAAAGCTTTATTTGAATGTATTTGACTTTCATTCGAATCAATTAGCTTTGATGAATGCATTTGACTTTCATTTGATTCAAAAAGCTCTGTTTGAATGTGTTTGACTTTCATTTGATTCAATTAGTTTTGCTTGAATGTGTTTGACTTTCATTTGATTAAATTAGCTTTGTTTAATTGTGTTTGACTTTTATTTGATTCAATTAGCTTTGTAGAATTCATTAGACTTTAATTTAAATCAAAAAGCTCTGTTTGACTGTGTTTGACTTTCGTTTGATTCAATTAGCTTTATAGAATGTGTTTGACTTTCATTTGATTCAATTAGCTTTATTGAATGCATTTGACTTTCATTTGATTCAAAAAGCTCTGTTTGAATGTGTTTGACTTTCGTTTGATTCAATTAGCTTTGCTAGAATGTGTTTGACTTTCATTTTATTAAATTAGCTTTGTTTAATTGTGTTTGACTTTCATTTGATTCAATTAGCTTTGTTAAATGCATTAGACTTTAATTTGATTCATAAAGCTTTGTTTGAATGTGTTTGACTTTCACTTGATTCAATCCGCTTTTTTTGAATGTTTTTGACTTTCATTTAATTCAACTAAATTTTTCTGAATGTGTTTGACTTTCATTTGATTCAATCAGCTTTGTTTGAATGTGTTTGACTTTCATTTGATTCAATTAGCTTTGTAGAATGCATTTGACTTTCATTTGATTAAATTAGCTTTGTTCAATGCATTAGACTTTAATTTGAATCAAAAAGCTTTGGTTTACTGTGTTTGACTTTCATTTGATTTAATTAGCTTTATTGAATGCATTTGACTTTCATTTGATTCAAAAAGATTTATTTGAATGTGTTTTACTTTTATTTGATTCAATTAGCTTTGCTTGAATCTGTTTAACTTTCATTTGATTCAATTAGCTTTGTTTGAATGTGTTTGACTTTTATTTGATTCAAAAAGCTTTGTTTGAACGTGTTTGACTTTCATTTTATTCAATTAGCTTTGTTTGAATGTGTTTGACTTTCATTTGATTCAATTAGCTTTGTACAATGAATTTGACTTTCAATTGATTTAATTAGCTTTGTTGAATGTATTTGACTTTCATTTGATTCAGAAAGCTTTGTTAGAATGTGTTTTACTTTCATTTGATTTAATTAGCTTTGTTTAAATGTGTTTGACTTTTATTTGATTCGTTTAGCTTTGTAGAATGCATTTCACTTTAAATTGATTCAAAAAGCTTTATTTGAATGTGTTTGACTTTCATTCGAATCAATTAGCTTTGATGAATGCATTTGACTTTCATTTGATTCAAAAAGCTCTGTTTGAATGTGTTTGACTTTCATTTGATTCAATTAGTTTTGCTTGAATGTGTTTTACTTTCATTTGATTAAATTAGCTTTGTTTAATTGTGTTTGACTTTCATTTGATTCAATTAGCTTTGTTAAATGCATTAGACTTTAATTTGATTCATAAAGCTTTGTTTGAATGTGTTTGACTTTCACTTGATTCAATCCGCTTTTTTTGAATGTGTTTGACTTTCATTTAATTCAACTAAATTTGTCTGAATGTGTTTGATTATCATTTGATTCAATTAGCTTTGTTTGAATGTGTTTGACTTTCATTTGATTCAATTAGGTTTGGAGAATGCATTTGACTTTCATTTGATTAAATTAGCTTTGGTGAATGCATTAGACTTTAATTTGAATCAAAAAGCTTTGGTTTACTGTGTTTGACTTTCATTTGATTTAATTAGCTTTATTGAATGCATTTGACTTTCATTTGATTCAAAAAGATTTATTTGAATGTGTTTTACTTTTATTTGATTCAATTAGCGTTGCTTGAATCTGTTTAACTTTCATTTGATTCAATTAGCTTTGTTTGAATGTGTTTGACTTTCATTTGATTCAATTAGCTTTGTTGAATGCATTAGACTTTAATTTGATTCAAAAAGCTTTTTTTGAATGTGTTTGATTATCATTTGATTCAATTAGCTTTGTTTGAATGTGTTTGACTTTCATTTGTTTCAATTAGGTTTGGAGAATGCATTTGACTTTCATTTGATTAAATTAGCTTTATTGAATGCATTAGAATTTAATTTGAATCAAAAAGCTTTGGTTTACTGTGTTTGACTTTCATTTGATTTAATTAGCTTTATTGAATGCATTTGACTTTCATTTGATTCAATTAGCTTTGTTGAATGCATTAGACTTTAATTTGATTCAAAAAGCTTTTTTTGAATGTGTTTGATTATCATTTGATTCAATTAGCTTTGTTTGAAATTGTTTGACTTTAATTTGATTCAAAAAGCTTTGTTTGAACGTGTTTGACTTTCATTTTATTCAATTAGCTTTGTTTGAATGTGTTTGACTTTCATTTGATTCAATTAGCTTTGTACAATGAATTTGACTTTCAATTGATTTAATTAGCTTTGTTGAATGTATTTGACTTTCATTTGATTCAGAAAGCTTTGTTTGAATGTGTTTTACTTTCATTTGATTTAATTAGCTTTGTTTAAATGTGTTTGACTTTTATTTGATTCAAAAAGCTTTGTTTGAATGTGTTTGACTTTCATTTTATTCAATTAGCTTTGTTTGAATGTGTTTGACTTTGATTTGATTCGTTTAGCTTTGTAGAATGCATTTCACTTTAAATTGATTCAAAAAGCTTTATTTGAATGTGTTTGACTTTCATTCGAATCAATTAGCTTTGATGAATGCATTTGACTTTCATTTGATTCAAAAAGCTCTGTTTGAATGTGTTTGACTTTCATTTGATTCAATTAGTTTTGCTTGAATGTGTTTGACTTTCATTTGATTAAATTAGCTTTGTTTAATTGTGTTTGACTTTTATTTGATTCAATTAGCTTTGTAGAATTCATTAGACTTTAATTTAAATCAAAAAGCTCTGTTTGACTGTGTTTGACTTTCGTTTGATTCAATTAGCTTTATAGAATGTGTTTGACTTTCATTTGATTCAATTAGCTTTATTGAATGCATTTGACTTTAATTTGATTCAATCAGCTTTGTTTGAATGTGTTTGACTTTCATTTGATTCAATTAGCTTTGTAGAATGCATTTGACTTTCATTTGATTAAATTAGCTTTGTTGAATGCATTAAACTTTAATTTGAATCAAAAGGCTTCGGTTCACTGTGTTTGACTTTCATTTGATTCAATTAGCTTTATTGAATGCATTTGACTTTCATTTGAGTCAAAAAGTTTTGTTTGAATGTGTTTGACTTTCATTTAATTCAACTAGCTTTATTTGAATGTGTTTGGCTTTCATTTGATTAAGCTTTGTTTGAAAGTGCTTGACTTGCATTTGACTTAATTAGCTTTGTTTGAATGTGTTTGACTTTAATTTGATTCAAAAAGCTTTGTTTGAACGTGTTTGACTTTCATTTGATTTAAATAGCTTTGTTTGAATGTGTTTGACTTTCATTTGATTCAATTAGCTTTGTTAAATGCATTAGACTTTAATTTGATTCAAAAAGCTTTGTTTGAATGTGTTGAACTTTCACTTGATTCAATTAGCTTTGTTTGAATGTGTTTGACTTTCATTTGATTCAACTAGCTTTGTTTGAATGTTTTTGACTTTCATTTGATTTAGAAAGCTTTGTTTGCAAGTGCTTGACTTGCATTTGATTCAATTAGCTTTGATTGAATGTGTTTGACTTTCATTTGATTAAATTAGCTTTATTGAATGCATTTGACTTTCATTTGATTCAAAAAGATTTGTTTGAATGTGTTTGACTTTCATTGGATTCAATTAGATTTGTTTGAATGTGTTTGACTTTCATTTATTTCAATTAGCTTTGTTGAATGCATTAGACTTTAATTTGATTCAAAAAGCTTTTTTTGAATATGTTTGATTATCATTTGATTCAATTAGCTTTGTTTGAATGTGTTTGACTTTTATTAGATTCAAAAAGCTTTGTTTGAACGTGTTTGACTTTCATTTTATTCAATTAGCATTGTTTAAATGTGTTTGACTTTCATTTGATTCAATTAGCTTTGTACAATGCATTTGACTTTCATTTGATTAAATTAGCTTTGTTGAATGTATTTGACACTATCATTAGATTCAGAAATATTTGTTTGAATGTGTTTTACTTTCATTTGATTTAATTAGCTTTGTTTAAATGTGTTTGACTTTCATTCGATTAAATTAGCTTTGTAGAATGCATTTGACTTTAATTTGATTCAAAAAGCTTTATTTGAATGTGTTTGACTTTCATTCAAATCAATTAGGTTTGATGAATACATCTGACTTCCATTTGATTCAAAAAGCTCTGTTTGAATGTGTTTTACTTTCATTTGATTCAATTAGATTTGCTTGAATGTGTTTGACTTTCATTTGATTAAATTAGCTTTGTTTAATTGTGTTTGACTTTTATTTGATTCAATTAGCTTTGTAGAATGCATTAGACTTTAATTTGAATCAAAAAGCTTTGGTTGACTGTGTTTGACTTTAGTTTGATTCAATTAGCTTTATTGAATGCATTTGACTTTTATTTGATTCAAAAAGCTCTGTTTGAATAAGTTTCACTTTCATTTGATTCAATTAGCTTTGCTTGAATGTGTTTGACTTTCATTTGATTAAATTACCTTTGTTGAATGCATTTGACTTTCATTTGATTTAGAAAGCTTTGTTTGAAAGTGTTTACCTTGCATTTGATTTAATTAGCTTTGTTTGAATGTGTTTGACTTTAATTTGATTCAAAAAGCTTTGTTTGAAAGTGTTTGACTTTCATTTGATTCAACTAGCTTTGTTTGAATGTGTTTGACTTTCATTTGATTTAGAAAGCTTTGTTTGAAAGTGTTTACCTTGCATTTGATTTAATTAGCTTTGTTTGAATGTGTTTGACTTTAATTTGATTCAAAAAGCTTTGTTTGAATGTGTTTGACTTTCATTTGATTCAACTAGCTTTGTTTAAATGTGTTTGACTTTTATTTGATTCAATCAGCTTTGTTTGAATCTATTTTACTTTCATTTGATTCAATTAGCTTTGTAGAATGCATTTGACTTTCATTTGATTAAATTATCTTTGTTGAATACATTAGACTTTAATTTGAATCAAAAGGCTTCGGTTCACTGTGTTTGACTTTCATTTGATTCATTTAGCTTTATTGAATGCATTTGACTTTCATTTGAGTCAAAAAGTTTTGTTTGAATGTGTTTGACTTTAATTTGATTCAAAAAGATTTGTTTGAATGTGTTTGACTTTTATTTGATTCAAATAGCTTTGTTTGAATGTGTTTGAATTTCATTTGATTCAATTAGCTTTGTTAAATGCATTGGACTTCAATTTGACTCAAAAAGCTTTGTTTGAATGTGTTTGACTTTCATTTGATTCAAAAAGATTTGTTTGAATGTGTTTTACTTTCACTTGATTCAATTAGCTTTGATTGAATGTGTTTGACTTTCATTTGATTAAATTAGCTTTATTGAATGCATTTGACTTTTATTTGATTCAAAAAGATTTGTTTGAATGTGTTTGACTTTCATTGGATTCAATTAGATTTGTTTGAATGTGTTTGACTTTCATTTGATTCAATTAGGTTTGGAGAATGCATTTGACTTTCATTTGATTAAATTAGCTTTGTTGAATGCATTAGACTGTAATTTGAATCAAAAAGCTTTGGTTTACTGTGTTTGACTTTCATTTGATTTAATTAGCTTTATTAAATGCATTTGACTTTCATTTGATTCAAAAAGATTTATTTGAATGTGTTTTACTTTTATTTGATTCAATTAGCTTTGCTTGAATCTGTTTAACTTTCATTTGATTCAATTAGCTTTGTTTGAATGTGTTTGACTTTTATTTGATTCAAAAAGCTTTGTTTGAACGTGTTTGACTTTCATTTTATTCAATTAGCTTTGTTTGAATGTGTTTGACTTTCATTTGATTCAATAAGTTTTGTACAATGAATTTGACTTTCATTTGATTTAATTAGCTTTGTTGAATGTATTTGACTTTCATTTGATTCAGAAAGCTTTGTTTGAATGTGTTTTACTTTCATTTGATTTAATTAGCTTTGTTTAAATGTGTTTGACTTTTATTTGATTCAAAAAGCTTTGTTTCAATGTGTTTGACTTTCATTTGATTCAATTAGCTTTGTTTGAATGTGTTTGACTTTGATTTGATTCGTTTAGCTTTGTAGAATGCATTTGACTTTAAATTGATTCAAAAAGCTTTATTTGAATGTGTTTGACTTTGATTCGAATCAATTAGCTTTGATGAATGCATTTGACTTTCATTTGATTCAAAAAGCTCTGTTTGAATGTGTTTGACTTTCATTTGATTCAATTAGATTTGCTTGAATGTGTTTGACTTTCATTTGATTAAATTAGCTTTGTTTAATTGTGTTTGACTTTTTTTTGATTCAATTAGCTTTGTAGAATGCATTAGACTTTAATTTGAATCAAAAAGCTTTGGTTGACTGTGTTTGACTTTAGTTTGATTCAATTAGCTTTATTGAATGCATTTGACTTTTATTTGATTCAAAAAGCTCTGTTTGAATAAGTTTCACTTTCATTTGATTCAATTATCTTTGCTTGAATGTGTTTGACTTTCATTTGATTAAATTAGCTTTGTTGAATGCATTTGACTTTCATTTGATTTAGAAAGCTTTGTTTGAAAGTGTTTACCTTGCATTTGATTTAATTAGCTTTGTTTGAATGTGTTTAACTTTAATTTGATTCAAAAAGCTTTGTTTGAAAGTGTTTGACTTTCATTTGATTCAACTAGCTTTGTTTGAATGTGTTTGACTTTCATTCGATTTAGAAAGCTTTGTTTGAAAGTGTTTACCTTGCATTTGATTTAATTAGCTTTGTTGGAATGTGTTTGACTTTAATTTGATTCAAAAAGCTTTGTTTGAATGTGTTTGACTTTCATTTGATTCAACTAGCTTTGTTTAAATGTGTTTGACTTTTATTTGATTCAATCAGCTTTGTTTGAATCAATTTTACTTTCATTTGATTCAATTAGCTTTGTAGAATGCATTTGACTTTTATTTGATTAAATTATCTTTGTTGAATGCATTAGACTTTAATTTGAATCAAAAGGCTTCTGTTCACTGTGTTTGACTTTCATTTGATTTATTTTGCTTTATTGAATGCATTTGACTTTCATTTGAGTCAAAAAGTTTTGTTTGAATGTGTTTAACTTTCATTTGATTCAACTAGCCTTGTTGAATGCATTTGACTTTCATTTGATTTAGAAAGCTTTGTTTGAAAGTGTTAACCTTGCATTTTATTTAATTAGCTTTGTTTGAATGTGTTTGACTTTAATTTGATTCAAAAAACTTTGTTTGAATGTGTTTGACATTCATTTGATTCAACTAGATTTGTTAGAATGTGTTTGACTTTCATTTGATTCAATCAGCTTTGTTTGAATGTGTTTGACTTTCTTTTGATTCAATTAAATTAGGAGAATGCATTTGACTTTCATTTGATTAAATTAGCTTTGTTGAATGCATTAGACTTTAATTTAAATCAAAAAGCTTTGGTTCACTGTGTTTGACTTTCATTTGATTTAATTAGCTTTATTGAATGCATTTGACTTTCATTTGATTCAAAAAGATTTATTTGAATGTGTTTTACTTTTATTTGATTCAATTAGCTTTGCTTGAATCTGTTTGACTTTCATTTGATTCAATTAGCTTTGTTTGAATGTGTTTGACTTTTATTAGATTCAAAAAGCTTTGTTTGAACGTGTTTGACTTTCAATTTATTCAATTAGCTTTGTTTGAATGTGTTTGACTTTCATTTGATTCAATTAGCTTTGTACAATGAATTTGACTTTCATTTGATTTAATTAGCTTTGTTGAATGTATTTGACTTTCATTTAATTCAGAAAGCTTTGTTTTAATGTGTTTTACTTTCATTTGATTTAATTAGCTTTGTTTATGTGTTTGACTTTTATTTGATTCAAAAAGCTTTGTTTGAATGTGTTTGACTTTCATTTGATTCAATTAGCTTTGTTTGAATGTGTTTGACTTTGATTTGATTCGTTTAGCTTTGTAGAATGCATTTGACTTTAATTTGATTCAAAAAGCTTTATTTGAATGTGTTTGACTTTCATTCGAATCAATTAGCTTTGATGAATGCATTTGACTTTCATTTGATTCAAAAAGCTCTGTTTGAATGTGTTTGACTTTCAATTGATTCAATTAGTTTTGCTTGAATGTGTTTGACTTTCATTTGATTAAATTAGCTTTGTTTAATTGTGTTTGACTTTTATTTGATTCAATTAGCTTTGTAGAATTCATTAGACTTTAATTTAAATCAAAAAGCTCTGTTTAACTGTGTTTGACTTTCGTTTGATTCAATTACCTTTATTGAATGTGTTTGACTTTCATTTGATTCAATTAGCTTTATTGAATGCATTTGACTTTCATTTGATTCAAATAGCACTGTTTGAATGTGTTTGACTTTCATTTGATTCAATTAGCTTTGCTTGAATGTGTTTGACTTTCATTTGATTAAATTAGCTTTGTTTAATTCTGTTTGACTTTCATTTAATTCAATTAGCTTTGTTAAATGCATTAGACTTTAATTTGATTCATAAAGCTTTGTTTGAATGTGTTTGACTTTCACTTGATTCAATTCGCTTTGTTTGAATGTGTTTAACTTTCATTTAATTCAACTAAATTTGTATGAATGTGTTTGACTTTCATTTGATTCAATCAGCTTTGTTTGAATGTGTTTGACTTTCATTTGATTTAATTAGCTTTGTAGAATGCATTTGACTTTCATTTGATTAAATTAGCTTTGTTGAATGCATTAGACTTTAATTAGAATCAAAAGGCTTCGGTTCACTGTGTTTGACTTTCATTTGATTCAATTAGCTTTATTGAATGCATTTGACTTTCATTTGAGTCAAAAAGTTTTGTTTAAATGTGTTTGACTTTCATTTGATTCAACTAGCTTTGTTTGAATGTGTTTGACTTTATTTGATTAAGCTTTGTTTGAAAGTGCTTGACTTGCATTTGACTTAATTAGCTTTGTTTGAATGTGTTTGACTTTAATTTAATTCAAAAAGCTTTGTTTGAACGTGTTTGACTTTCATTTGATTCAAATAGCTTTGTTTGAATGTGTTTGAATTTCATTTGATTCAATTAGCTTTGTTAAATGCATTAGACTTTCATTTGATTCAAAAAGCTTTGTTTAAATGTGTTTGACTTTCACTTGATTCAATCAGCTTTGTTTGAATGTGTTTGACTTTCATTTGATTCAACTAGCTTTGTTTGAATATGTTTGACTTTCATTTGATTTAGAAAGCTTTGTTTGAAAGTGCTTGACTTGCATTTGATTTAATTAGCTTTGTTTGAATGTGTTTGACTTTAATCGATTCAAAAAGCTTTGTTTGAATCTGTTTGACTTTAATTTGATTCAAAAAGCTTTGTTTGAATGTGTTTGACTTTCATTTGATTCAAATAGCATTGTTTGAATGTGTTTGAATTTCATTTGATTCAATTAGCTTTGTTAAATGCATTGGACTTCAATTTGACTCAAAAAGCTTTGTTTGAATGTGTTTGACTTTCATTTGATTCAAAAAGATTTGTTTGAATGTGTTTTACTTTCACTTGATTCAATTAGCTTTGATTGAATGTGTTTGACTTTCATTTGATTAAATTAGCTTTATTGAATGCATTTGACTTTCATTTGATTCAAAAAGATTTGTTTGAATGTGTTTGACTTTCAATGGATTCAATTAGATTTCTTTGAATGTGTTTGACTTTCAGTTGATTCAATTAGCTTTGTTGAATGCATTAGACTTTAATTTGATTTCAAAAAGCTTTTTTTGAATGTGTTTGAATATCATTTGATTCAATTAGCTTTGTTTGAATGTGTTTGACTTTAATTTGATTCAAAAAGCTTTGTTTGAACGTGTTTGAGTTTCATTTTATTCAATTAGCTTTGTTTAAATGTGTTTGACTTTCATTTGATTCAATTAGCTTTGTACAATGCATTTGACTTTCATTTGATTAAATTAGCTTTGTTGAATGTATTTGACTATCATTAGATTCAGAAATATTTGTTTGAATGTGTTTTACTTTCATTTGATTTAATTAGCTTTGTTTAAATGTGTTTGACTTTCATTCGATTTAATTAGTTTTGTTGAATGCATTTGACTTTCATTTGATTCAAAAAGCATTGTTTGAATGTGTTTGACTTTCATTTGATTCAATTAGCTTTGTTTGAATGTGTTTGACTTTCATTCAATTAAATTAGCTTTGTAGAATGCATTTGACTTTAATTTGATTCAAAAAGATTTATTTGAATGTGTTTGACTTTTATTCAAATCAATTAGGTTGGATGAATTCATCTGACATCCATTTGATTCAAAAAACTCTGTTTGAATGTGTTTGACTTTCATTTGATTAAATTAGCTTTGTTTAATTGTGTTTGACTTTTATTTGATTCAATTAGCTTTGTAGAATGCATTAGATTTTAATTTGAATCACAAAGCTTTGGTTGACTGTGTTTGACTTTAGTTTGATTCAATTAGCTTTATTGAATGCATTTGACTTTTATTTGATTCAAAAAGCTCTGTTTGAATGTGTTTCACTTTCATTTGATTCAATTAGCTTTGCTTGAATGTGTTTGACTTTCATTTGATTAAATTAGCTTTGTTGAATGCATTTGACTTTCATTTGATTTAGAAAGATTTGTTTGACAGTGTTTACCTTGCATTTGATATAATTAGCTTTGTTTGAATGTGTTTGACATTAATTTGATTCAAAAAGCTTTGTTTGAATGTGTTTGACTTTCATTTGATTCAACTAGATTTGTTAGAATGTGTTTGACTTTCATTTGATTCAATCAGCTTTGTTTGAATGTGTTTTACTTTCATTTGATTTAATTAGCTTTGTTTAAATGTGTTTGACTTTTATTTGATTCAAAAAGCTTTGTTTGAATGTGTTTGACTTTCATTTGATTCAATTAGCTTTGTTTGAATGTGTTTGACTTTGATTTGATTCGTTTAGCTTTGTAGAATGCATTTGACTTTAATTTGATTCAAAAAGCTTTATTTGAATGTGTTTGACTTTCATTCGAATCAATTAGCTTTGATGAATGCATTTGACTTTCATTTGATTCAAAAAGCTCTTTTGAATGTGTTTGACTTTCATTTGATTCAATTAGTTTTGCTTGAATGTGTTTGACTTTCATTTGATTAAATTAGCTTTGTTAAATTGTGTTTGACTTTTATTTGATTCAATTAGCTTTGTAGAATTCATTAGACTTTAATTTAAAAGAAAAAGCTCTGTTTGACTGTGTTTGACTTTCGTTTGATTCAATTAGCTTTGTTTGAATGTGTTTGACTTTAATTTGATTCAAAAAGCTTTGTTTGAATGTGTTTGACTTTCATTTGATTCAACTAGCTTTGTTTAAATGTGTTTGACTTTTATTTGATTCAATCAGCTTTGTTTGAATCTATTTTAATTTCATTTGATTCAATTAGCTTTGTAGAATGCATTTGACTTTCATTTGATTAAATTATCTTTGTTGAATGCATTAGACTTTAATTTGAATCAAAAGGCTTCGGTTCACTGTGTTTGACTTTCATTTGATTCATTTAGCTTTATTGAATGCATTTGACTTTCATTTGAGTCAAAAAGTTTTGTTTGAATGTCTTTGACTTTCATTTGATTCAACTAGCCTTGATGAATGCATTTGACTTTCATTTGATTTAGAAAGCTTTGTTTGAAAGTGTTTACCTTGCATTTCATTTAATTAGCTTTGTTTGAATGTGTTTGACTTTAAGTTGATTCAAAAAACTTTGTTTGAATGTGTTCGACATTCATTTGATTCAACTAGATTTGTTAGAATGTGTTTGACTTTCATTTGATTCAATCAGATTTGTTGGAATGTGTTTGACTTTCATTTAATTCAATTAAATTAGGAGAATGCATTTGACTTTCATTTGATTAAATTAGCTTTGTTGAATGCATTAGACTTTAATTTGAATCAAAAAGCTTTGGTTCACTTTGTTAGACTTTCATTTGATTTAATTAGCTTTATTGAATGCATTTGACTTTCATTTGATTCAAAAAGATTTATTTGAATGTGTTTTACTTTTATTTGATTCAATTAGCTTTGCTTGAATCTGTTTGACTTTCATTTGATTCAATTAGCTTTGTTTGAATGTGTTTGACTTTTATTTGATTCAAAAAGCTTTGTTTGAACGTGTTTGACTTTCAATTTATTCAATTAGCTTTGTTTGAATGTGTTTGACTTTCATTTGATTCAATTAGCTTTGTACAATGAATTTGACTTTCATTTGATTTAATTAGCTTTGTTGAATGTATTTGACTTTCATTTGATTCAGAAAGCTTTGTTTGAATGTGTTTTACTTTCATTTGATTTAATTAGCTTTGTTTGAATGTGTTTGACTTTGATTTGATTCGTTTAGCTTTGTAGAATGCATTTGACTTTAATTTGATTCAAAAAGCTTTATATGAATGTGTTTGACTTTCATTCGAATCAATTAGCTTTGATGAATGCATTTGACTTTCATTTGATTCAAAAAGCTTTGTTTGAATGTGTTTGACTTTCATTTGATTCAATTACTTTTGCTTGAATGTGTTTGATTTTCATTTGATTAAATTAGCTTTGTTTAATTGTGTTTGACTTTTATTTGATTCAATTAGCTTTGTAGAATTCATTAGACTTTAATTTAAAGCAAAAAGCTCTGTTTGACTGTGTTTGAGTTTTGTTTGATTCAATTAGCTTTATTGAATGTGTTTGACTTTCATTTGATTCAATTAGCTTTATTGAATGCATTTGACTTTCATTTGATTCAAAAAGCTCTGTTTGAATGTGTTTGACTTTCATTTGATTCAATTAGCTTTGCTTGAATGTGTTTGACTTTCATTTGATTTAATTAGCTTTGTTTAATTGTGTTTGACTTTCATTTGATTCAATTAGCTTTGTTAAATGCATTAGACTTTAATTTGGTTCATAAAGCTTTGTTTGAATGTGTTTGACTTTCACTTGATTCAATCCGCTTTGTTTGAATGTGTTTAACTTTCATTTAATTCAACTAAATTGTATGAATGTGTTTGACTTTCATTTGATTCAATCAACTTTGTTTGAATGTGTTTGACTTTCATTTGATTCAATTAGCTTTGTAGAATGCATTTGACTTTCATTTGATTAAATTAGCTTTGTTGAATGCATTAGACTTTAATTAGAATCAAAAGGCTTCGGTTCACTGTGTTTGACTTTCATTTGATTCAATTAGCTTTATTGAATGTATTTGACTTTCATTTGAGTCAAAAAGTTTTGTTTAAATGTGTTTGACTTTCATTTGATTCAACTAGCTTTGTTTGAATGTGTTTGACTTTATTTGATTAAGCTTTGTTTGAAAGTTCTTGACTTGCATTTGACTTAATTAGCTTTGTTTGAATGTGTTTGACTTTAATTTGATTCAAAAAGCTTTGTTTGAACGTGTTTGACTTTCATTTGATTCAAATAGCTTTGTTTGAATGTGTTTGACTTTCATTTGATTCAATTAGCTTTGTTAAATGCATTAGACTTTCATTTGATTCAAAAAGCTTTGTTTGAATGTGTTTGACTTTCACTTGATTCAATCAGCTTTGTTTGAATGTGTTTGACTTTCATTTGATTCAACTAGCTTTGTTTGGATGTGTTTGACTTTCATTTGATTTAGAAAGCTTTGTTTGAAAGTGCTTGACTAGCATTTGATTTAATTAGCTTTGTTTGAATGTGTTTGACTTTAATTGATTCAAAAAGCTTTGTTTGAATGTGTTTGACTTTAATTTGATTCAAAAAGCTTTGTTTGAATATGTTTGACTTTCATTTGATTCAAATAGCTTTGTTTGAATGTGTTTGAATTTCATTTGATTCAATTAGCTTTGTTAAATGCATTGGACTTCAATTTGACTCAAAAAGCTTTGTTTGAATGTGTTTGACTTTCATTTGATTCAAATAGATTTGTTTGAATGTGTTTTACTTTCACTTGATTCAATTAGCTTTGATTGAATGTGTTTGACTTTCATTTGATTAAATTAGCTTTATTGAATGCATTTGACTTTCATTTGATTCAAAAAGATTTGTTTGAATGTGTTTGACTTTCATTGGATTCAATTAGATTTGTTTGAATGTGTTTGACTTTCATTTGATTCAATTAGCTTTGTTGAATGCATTAGAATTTAATTTGATTCTAAAAGCTTTTTTTGAATGTGTTTTATTATCATTTGATTCAATTAGCTTTGTTTGAATGTGTTGAACTATTATTTGATTTAAAAAGCTTTGTTTGAACGTGTTTGACTTTCATTTTATTCAATTAGCTTTGTTTGAACGTGTTTGACTTTCATTTGATTCAATTAGCTTTGTACAATGCATTTGACTTTGATTTGATTAAATTAGCGTTGTTGAATGTATTTAACTTTCATTTGATTCAGAAGGCTTTGTTTGAATGTGTTTTACTTTCATTTGATTAAATTAGTTTTGTTGAATGCATTTGACTTTCATTTAATTAAAAAAGCTTTGTTTGAATGTGTTTGACTTTCATTTGATTTAATTAGCTTTGTTTGAATGTGTTTGACTTTAATTTGATTTGTTTAGCTTTGTTGAATGCATTTGACTTTAATTTGATTCAAAAAGCTTTACTTGAATATGTTTGACTTTCATCCGAATCAATTATGTTTGATGAATGCATTTGACTTTCATTTGATTCAATTAGATTTGCTTGAATGTGTTTGACTTTCATTAGATTAAATTAGCTTTGTTTAATAGTTTTTGACTTTATTTGATTCAATTAGCTTTGTTGAATGCATTAGACATTAATTTGAATCAAAAAGCTTTGGTTCACTGTGTTTGACTTTCATTTGATTCAATTAGCTTTATTGAATGCATTTGACTTTCATTTGATTAAAAAAGCATTGTTTGAATGTGTTTTACTTTCATTTGATTCAATTAGATTTGTTTGAATGTGTTTGACTCTCATTTGATTCAATTAGCTTTGTTTGAATGTGTTTGACTTTTATTTGATTTAAAAAGGTTTGTTTGACTTTCATTTTATTCAATTAGCTTTGTTTGAATGTGTTTGACTTTCATTTGATTCAATTAGCTTTGTTAAATGCATTAGACTTTAATTTGATTCAAAAAGCTTTGTCTGAATGTGTTTGACTTTCACTTGATTCAATTAGTTTTGTTTGAATGTGTTTGACTTTTATTTGATTCAACTAGCTTTGTTTGAATGTGTTTGACTTTCATTTGATTTAGAAAGCTTTGTTTGAAAGTGCTTGACTTGCATTTGATTTAATTAGCTTTGTTTGAATGTGTTTGACTTTAATTTGATTCAAAAAGCTCTGTTTGAATGTGTTTGACTTTCATTTGATTCAATTAGTTTTGCTTGAAAGTATTTGACTTTCATTTGATTAAATTAGCTTTGTTTAATTGTGTTTGACTTTTATTTGATTCTATTAGCTTTGTAGAATGCATTAGACTTTAATTTGAATAAAAAAGCTTTGGTTGACTGTGTTTGACTTTCGTTTGATTCAATTAGCTTTATTGAATGTGTTTGACTTTTATTTGATTCAATTAGCTTTATTGAATGCATTTGACTTTCATTTGATTCAAAAAGCTCTATTTGAATGTGTTTGACTTTCATTTGATTCAATTAGCTTTGCTTGAATGTGTTTGACTTTCATTTGATTAAAAGAGCTTTGTTTATTTGTGTTTGACTTTAATTTGATTCAATTAGCTTTGTTGAATGCATTTGACTTTCATTTGATTCAAAAAGCATTGTTTGAATGTGTTTGACTTTCATTTGATTCAATTAACTTTGTTTGAATGTGTTTGACTTTCATTCGATTAAATTAGCTTTGTAGAATGCATCTGACTTCCATTTGATTCAAAAAGATCTGTTTGAATGTGTTTGACTTTCATTTGATTCAATTAGATTTGCTTGAATGTGTTTGACTTTCATTTGATTAAAATAGCTTTGTTTAATTGTGTTTGACTTTTATTTGATTCAATTAGCTTTGTAGAATGCATTAGACTTTAATTTGAATCAAAAAGCTTTGGTTGACTGTGTTTGACTTTAGTTTGATTCAATTAGCTTTATTGAATGCATTTGACTTTTATTTGATTCAAAAAGCTCTGTTGAATGTGTTTTACTTTCATTTGATTCAATTAGCTTTGCTTGAATGTGTTTGACTTTCATTTGATTAAATTAGCTTTTTTGAATGCATTTGACTTTCATTTGATTTAGAAAGCTTTGTTTGAAAGTGTTTACCTTGCATTTGATTTAATTAGCTTTGTTTGAATGTGTTTGACTTTAATTTGATTCAAAAAGCTTTGTTTGAAAGTGTTTGACTTTCATTTGATTCAACTAGCTTTGTTTGAATGTGTTTGACTTTCATTTTATTTAGAAAGCTTTGTTTGAAAGTGCTTGACTTGCATTTGATTTAATTAGTTTTGTTTGAATGTGTTTGACTTTAATTTGATTCAAAAAGCTTTGTTTTAATGTGTTTGACTTTCATTTGATTCAACTAGCTTTGTTTGAATATGTTTGACTTTTATTTGATTCAATCATCTTTGTTTGAATCAATTTTACTTTCATTTGATTCAATTAGCTTTGTAGAATGCATTTGACTTTCATTTGATTAAATTATCTTTGTTGAATGCAATAGACTTTAATTTGAATCAAAAGGCTTCGGTTAACTGTGTTTGACTTTCATTTGATTCAATTAGCTTTATTGAATGCATTTGACTTTCATTTGAGTCCAAAAGTTTTGTTTGAATGTGTTTGACTTTAATTTGATTCAAAAAGCTTTGTTTGAATGTGTTTGACTTTCATTTGATTCAAATAGCTTTGTTTGAATGTGTTTGAATTTCATTTGATTCAATTAGCTTTGTTAAATGCATTGGACTTCAATTTGACTCAAAAAGCTTTGTTTGAATCTATTTGACTTTCATTTGATTCAAAAAGATTTGTTTGAATGTGTTTTACTTTCACTTGATTCAATTAGCTTTGATTGAATGTGTTTGACTTTCATTTGATTAAATTAGCTTTATTGAATGCATTTGACTTTTATTTGATTCAAAAAGATTTGTTTGAATGTGTTTGACTTTCATTGGATTCAATTAGATTTGTTTGAATGTGTTTGACTTTCATTTAATTCAATTAGCTTTGTTGAATGCATTAGACTTTAATTTGATTCAAAAAGCTTTTTTTGAATGTGTTTGATTATCATTTGATTCAATTAGCTTTGTTTGAATGTGTTTGACTTTCATTTGATTCAATTAGGTTTCGAGAATGCATTTGACTTTCATTTGATTAAATTAGCTTTATTGAATGCATTAGAATTTAATTTGAATCAAAAAGCTTTGGTTTACTGTGTTTGACTTTCATTTGATTTAATTAGCTTTATTGAATGCATTTGACTTTCATTTGATTCAATTAGCTTTGTTGAATGCATTAGACTTTAATTTGATTCAAAAAGCTTTTTTTGAATGTCTTTGATTATCATTTGATTCAATTAGCTTTGTTTGAAATTGTTTGACTTTAATTTGATTCAAAAAGCTTTGTTTGAACGTGTTTGACTTTCATTTTATTCAATTAGCTTTGTTTGAATGTGTTTGACTTTCATTTGATTCAATTAGCTTTGTACAATGAATTTGACTTTCAATTGATTTAATTAGCTTTGTTGAATGTATTTGACTTTCATTTGATTCAGAAAGCTTTGTTTGAATGTGTTTTACTTTCATTTGATTTAATTAGCTTTGTTTAAATGTGTTTGACTTTTATTTGATTCAAAAAGCTTTGTTTGAATGTGTTTGACTTTCATTTTATTCAATTAGCTTTGTTTGAATGTGTTTGACTTTGATTTGATTCGTTTAGCTTTGTAGAATGCATTTGACTTTAAATTGATTCAAAAAGCTTTATTTGAATGTATTTGACTTTCATTCGAATCAATTAGCTTTGATGAATGCATTTGACTTTCATTTGATTCAAAAAGCTCTGTTTGAATGTGTTTGACTTTCATTTGATTCAATTAGTTTTGCTTGAATGTGTTTGACTTTCATTTGATTAAATTAGCTTTGTTTAATTGTGTTTGACTTTTATTTGATTCAATTAGCTTTGTAGAATTCATTAGACTTTAATTTAAATCAAAAAGCTCTGTTTGACTGTGTTTGACTTTCGTTTGATTCAATTAGCTTTATAGAATGTGTTTGACTTTCATTTGATTCAATTAGCTTTATTGAATGCATTTGACTTTCATTTGATTCAAAAAGCTCTGTTTGAATGTGTTTGACTTTCGTTTGATTCAATTAGCTTTGCTAGAATGTGTTTGACTTTCATTTTATTAAATTAGCTTTGTTTAATTGTGTTTGACTTTCATTTGATTCAATTAGCTTTGTTAAATGCATTAGACTTTAATTTGATTCATAAAGCTTTGTTTGAATGTGTTTGACTTTCACTTGATTCAATCCGCTTTTTTTGAATGTTTTTGACTTTCATTTAATTCAACTAAATTTTTCTGAATGTGTTTGACTTTCATTTGATTCAATCAGCTTTGTTTGAATGTGTTTGACTTTCATTTGATTCAATTAGCTTTGTAGAATGCATTTGACTTTCATTTGATTAAATTAGCTTTGTTCAATGCATTAGACTTTAATTTGAATCAAAAAGCTTTGGTTTACTGTGTTTGACTTTCATTTGATTTAATTAGCTTTATTGAATGCATTTGACTTTCATTTGATTCAAAAAGATTTATTTGAATGTGTTTTACTTTTATTTGATTCAATTAGCTTTGCTTGAATCTGTTTAACTTTCATTTGATTCAATTAGCTTTGTTTGAATGTGTTTGACTTTTATTTGATTCAAAAAGCTTTGTTTGAACGTGTTTGACTTTCATTTTATTCAATTAGCTTTGTTTGAATGTGTTTGACTTTCATTTGATTCAATTAGCTTTGTACAATGAATTTGACTTTCAATTGATTTAATTAGCTTTGTTGAATGTATTTGACTTTCATTTGATTCAGAAAGCTTTGTTAGAATGTGTTTTACTTTCATTTGATTTAATTAGCTTTGTTTAAATGTGTTTGACTTTTATTTGATTCGTTTAGCTTTGTAGAATGCATTTCACTTTAAATTGATTCAAAAAGCTTTATTTGAATGTGTTTGACTTTCATTCGAATCAATTAGCTTTGATGAATGCATTTGACTTTCATTTGATTCAAAAAGCTCTGTTTGAATGTGTTTGACTTTCATTTGATTCAATTAGTTTTGCTTGAATGTGTTTTACTTTCATTTGATTAAATTAGCTTTGTTTAATTGTGTTTGACTTTCATTTGATTCAATTAGCTTTGTTAAATGCATTAGACTTTAATTTGATTCATAAAGCTTTGTTTGAATGTGTTTGACTTTCACTTGATTCAATCCGCTTTTTTTGAATGTGTTTGACTTTCATTTAATTCAACTAAATTTGTCTGAATGTGTTTGATTATCATTTGATTCAATTAGCTTTGTTTGAATGTGTTTGACTTTCATTTGATTCAATTAGGTTTGGAGAATGCATTTGACTTTCATTTGATTAAATTAGCTTTGGTGAATGCATTAGACTTTAATTTGAATCAAAAAGCTTTGGTTTACTGTGTTTGACTTTCATTTGATTTAATTAGCTTTATTGAATGCATTTGACTTTCATTTGATTCAAAAAGATTTATTTGAATGTGTTTTACTTTTATTTGATTCAATTAGCGTTGCTTGAATCTGTTTAACTTTCATTTGATTCAATTAGCTTTGTTTGAATGTGTTTGACTTTCATTTGATTCAATTAGCTTTGTTGAATGCATTAGACTTTAATTTGATTCAAAAAGCTTTTTTTGAATGTGTTTGATTATCATTTGATTCAATTAGCTTTGTTTGAATGTGTTTGACTTTCATTTGTTTCAATTAGGTTTGGAGAATGCATTTGACTTTCATTTGATTAAATTAGCTTTATTGAATGCATTAGAATTTAATTTGAATCAAAAAGCTTTGGTTTACTGTGTTTGACTTTCATTTGATTTAATTAGCTTTATTGAATGCATTTGACTTTCATTTGATTCAATTAGCTTTGTTGAATGCATTAGACTTTAATTTGATTCAAAAAGCTTTTTTTGAATGTGTTTGATTATCATTTGATTCAATTAGCTTTGTTTGAAATTGTTTGACTTTAATTTGATTCAAAAAGCTTTGTTTGAACGTGTTTGACTTTCATTTTATTCAATTAGCTTTGTTTGAATGTGTTTGACTTTCATTTGATTCAATTAGCTTTGTACAATGAATTTGACTTTCAATTGATTTAATTAGCTTTGTTGAATGTATTTGACTTTCATTTGATTCAGAAAGCTTTGTTTGAATGTGTTTTACTTTCATTTGATTTAATTAGCTTTGTTTAAATGTGTTTGACTTTTATTTGATTCAAAAAGCTTTGTTTGAATGTGTTTGACTTTCATTTTATTCAATTAGCTTTGTTTGAATGTGTTTGACTTTGATTTGATTCGTTTAGCTTTGTAGAATGCATTTCACTTTAAATTGATTCAAAAAGCTTTATTTGAATGTGTTTGACTTTCATTCGAATCAATTAGCTTTGATGAATGCATTTGACTTTCATTTGATTCAAAAAGCTCTGTTTGAATGTGTTTGACTTTCATTTGATTCAATTAGTTTTGCTTGAATGTGTTTGACTTTCATTTGATTAAATTAGCTTTGTTTAATTGTGTTTGACTTTTATTTGATTCAATTAGCTTTGTAGAATTCATTAGACTTTAATTTAAATCAAAAAGCTCTGTTTGACTGTGTTTGACTTTCGTTTGATTCAATTAGCTTTATAGAATGTGTTTGACTTTCATTTGATTCAATTAGCTTTATTGAATGCATTTGACTTTCATTTGATTCAAAAAGCTCTGTTTGAATGTGTTTGACTTTCGTTTGATTCAATTAGCTTTGCTTGAATGTGTTTGACTTTCATTTTATTAAATTAGCTTTGTTTAATTGTGTTTGACTTTCATTTGATTCAATTAGCTTTGTTAAATGCATTAGACTTTAATTTGATTCATAAAGCTTTGTTTGAATGTGTTTGACTTTCACTTGATTCATAATGCATTTGACTTTCATTTAATTCAACTAAATTTGTCTGAATGTGTTTGACTTTCATTTGATTCAATCAGCTTTGTTTGAATGTGTTTGACTTTCATTTGATTCAATTAGCTTTGTAGAATGCATTTGACTTTCATTTGATTAAATTAGCTTTGTTGAATGCATTAAACTTTAATTTGAATCAAAAGGCTTCGGTTCACTGTGTTTGACTTTCATTTGATTCAATTAGCTTTATTGAATGCATTTGACTTTCATTTGAGTCAAAAAGTTTTGTTTGAATGTGTTTGACTTTCATTTAATTCAACTAGCTTTATTTGAATGTGTTTGGCTTTCATTTGATTAAGCTTTGTTTGAAAGTGCTTGACTTGCATTTGACTTAATTAGCTTTGTTTGAATGTGTTTGACTTTAATTTGATTCAAAAAGCTTTGTTTGAACGTGTTTGACTTTCATTTGATTTAAATAGCTTTGTTTGAATGTGTTTGACTTTCATTTGATTCAATTAGCTTTGTTAAATGCATTAGACTTTAATTTGATTCAAAAAGCTTTGTTTGAATGTGTTTAACTTTCACTTGATTCAATTAGCTTTGTTTGAATGTGTTTGACTTTCATTTGATTCAACTAGCTTTGTTTGAATGTTTTTGACTTTCATTTGATTTAGAAAGCTTTGTTTGCAAGTGCTTGACTTGCATTTGATTTCATTAGCTTTGTTTGAATGTGTTTGACTTTAAATTGATTCAAAAAGCTTTGTTTGAATGTGTTTGACTTTAATTTGATTCAAAAAGCTTTGTTTGAATGTGTTTGACTTTCATTTGATTCAAATAGCTTTGTTTGAATGTGTTTGAATTTCATTTGATTCAATTAGCTTTGTTAAATGCATTGGACTTCAATTTGATTCAAAAAGCTTTGTTTGAATGTGTTTGATTTTCATTTGATTCAAAAAGATTTGTTTGAATGTGTTTTACTTTCACTTGATTCAATTAGCTTTGATTGAATGTGTTTGACTTTCATTTGATTAAATTAGCTTTATTGAATGCATTTGACTTTCATTTGATTCAAAAAGATTTGTTTGAATGTGTTTGACTTTCATTGGATTCAATTAGATTTGTTTGAATGTGTTTGACTTTCATTTATTTCAATTAGCTTTGTTGAATGCATTAGACTTTAATTTGATTCAAAAAGCTTTTTTTGAATATGTTTGATTATCATTTGATTCAATTAGCTTTGTTTGAATGTGTTTGACTTTAATTTGATTCAAAAAGCTTTGTTTGAACTTGTTTGACTTTCATTTTATTCAATTAGCATTGTTTAAATGTGTTTGACTTTCATTTGATTCAATTAGCTTTGTACAATGCATTTGACTTTCATTTGATTAAATTAGCTTTGTTGAATGTATTTGACACTATCATTAGATTCAGAAATATTTGTTTGAATGTGTTTTACTTTCATTTGATTTAATTAGCTTTGTTTAAATGTGTTTGACTTTCATTCGATTAAATTAGCTTTGTAGAATGCATTTGACTTTAATTTGATTCAAAAAGCTTTATTTGAATGTGTTTGACTTTCATTCAAATCAATTAGGTTTGATGAATACATCTGACTTCCATTTGATTCAAAAAGCTCTGTTTGAATGTGTTTTACTTTCATTTGATTCAATTAGATTTGCTTGAATGTGTTTGACTTTCATTTGATTAAATTAGCTTTGTTTAATTGTGTTTGACTTTTATTTGATTCAATTAGCTTTGTAGAATGCATTAGACTTTAATTTGAATCAAAAAGCTTTGGTTGACTGTGTTTGACTTTAGTTTGATTCAATTAGCTTTATTGAATGCATTTGACTTTTATTTGATTCAAAAAGCTCTGTTTGAATAAGTTTCACTTTCATTTGATTCAATTAGCTTTGCTTGAATGTGTTTGACTTTCATTTGATTAAATTACCTTTGTTGAATGCATTTGACTTTCATTTGATTTAGAAAGCTTTGTTTGAAAGTGTTTACCTTGCATTTGATTTAATTAGCTTTGTTTGAATGTGTTTGACTTTAATTTGATTCAAAAAGCTTTGTTTGAAAGTGTTTGACTTTCATTTGATTCAACTAGCTTTGTTTGAATGTGTTTGACTTTCATTTGATTTAGAAAGCTTTGTTTGAAAGTGTTTACCTTGCATTTGATTTAATTAGCTTTGTTTGAATGTGTTTGACTTTAATTTGATTCAAAAAGCTTTGTTTGAATGTGTTTGACTTTCATTTGATTCAACTAGCTTTGTTTAAATGTGTTTGACTTTTATTTGATTCAATCAGCTTTGTTTGAATCTATTTTACTTTCATTTGATTCAATTAGCTTTGTAGAATGCATTTGACTTTCATTTGATTAAATTATCTTTGTTGAATACATTAGACTTTAATTTGAATCAAAAGGCTTCGGTTCACTGTGTTTGACTTTCATTTGATTCATTTAGCTTTATTGAATGCATTTGACTTTCATTTGAGTCAAAAAGTTTTGTTTGAATGTGTTTGACTTTAATTTGATTCAAAAAGATTTGTTTGAATGTGTTTGACTTTTATTTGATTCAAATAGCTTTGTTTGAATGTGTTTGAATTTCATTTGATTCAATTAGCTTTGTTAAATGCATTGGACTTCAATTTGACTCAAAAAGCTTTGTTTGAATGTGTTTGACTTTCATTTGATTCAAAAAGATTTGTTTGAATGTGTTTTACTTTCACTTGATTCAATTAGCTTTGATTGAATGTGTTTGACTTTCATTTGATTAAATTAGCTTTATTGAATGCATTTGACTTTTATTTGATTCAAAAAGATTTGTTTGAATGTGTTTGACTTTCATTGGATTCAATTAGATTTGTTTGAATGTGTTTGACTTTCATTTGATTCAATTAGGTTTGGAGAATGCATTTGACTTTCATTTGATTAAATTAGCTTTGTTGAATGCATTAGACTGTAATTTGAATCAAAAAGCTTTGGTTTACTGTGTTTGACTTTCATTTGATTTAATTAGCTTTATTAAATGCATTTGACTTTCATTTGATTCAAAAAGATTTATTTGAATGTGTTTTACTTTTATTTGATTCAATTAGCTTTGCTTGAATCTGTTTAACTTTCATTTGATTCAATTAGCTTTGTTTGAATGTGTTTGACTTTTATTTGATTCAAAAAGCTTTGTTTGAACGTGTTTGACTTTCATTTTATTCAATTAGCTTTGTTTGAATGTGTTTGACTTTCATTTGATTCAATAAGTTTTGTAAAATGAATTTGACTTTCATTTGATTTAATTAGCTTTGTTGAATGTATTTGACTTTCATTTGATTCAGAAAGCTTTGTTTGAATGTGTTTTACTTTCATTTGATTTAATTTGCTTTGTTTAAATGTGTTTGACTTTTATTTGATTCAAAAAGCTTTGTTTCAATGTGTTTGACTTTCATTTGATTCAATTAGCTTTGTTTGAATGTGTTTGACTTTGATTTGATTCGTTTAGCTTTGTAGAATGCATTTGACTTTAAATTGATTCAAAAAGCTTTATTTGAATGTGTTTGACTTTGATTCGAATCAATTAGCTTTGATGAATGCATTTGACTTTCATTTGATTCAAAAAGCTCTGTTTGAATGTGTTTGACTTTCATTTGATTCAATTAGATTTGCTTGAATGTGTTTGACTTTCATTTGATTAAATTAGCTTTGTTTAATTGTGTTTGACTTTTTTTTGATTCAATTAGCTTTGTAGAATGCATTAGACTTTAATTTGAATCAAAAAGCTTTGGTTGACTGTGTTTGACTTTAGTTTGATTCAATTAGCTTTATTGAATGCATTTGACTTTTATTTGATTCAAAAAGCTCTGTTTGAATAAGTTTCACTTTCATTTGATTCAATTATCTTTGCTTGAATGTGTTTGACTTTCATTTGATTAAATTAGCTTTGTTGAATGCATTTGACTTTCATTTGATTTAGAAAGCTTTGTTTGAAAGTGTTTACCTTGCATTTGATTTAATTAGCTTTGTTTGAATGTGTTTAACTTTAATTTGATTCAAAAAGCTTTGTTTGAAAGTGTTTGACTTTCATTTGATTCAACTAGCTTTGTTTGAATGTGTTTGACTTTCATTCGATTTAGAAAGCTTTGTTTGAAAGTGTTTACCTTGCATTTGATTTAATTAGCTTTGTTGGAATGTGTTTGACTTTAATTTGATTCAAAAAGCTTTGTTTGAATGTGTTTGACTTTCATTTGATTCAACTAGCTTTGTTTAAATGTGTTTGACTTTTATTTGATTCAATCAGCTTTGTTTGAATCAATTTTACTTTCATTTGATTCAATTAGCTTTGTAGAATGCATTTGACTTTTATTTGATTAAATTATCTTTGTTGAATGCATTAGACTTTAATTTGAATCAAAAGGCTTCTGTTCACTGTGTTTGACTTTCATTTGATTTATTTTGCTTTATTGAATGCATTTGACTTTCATTTGAGTCAAAAAGTTTTGTTTGAATGTGTTTAACTTTCATTTGATTCAACTAGCCTTGTTGAATGCATTTGACTTTCATTTGATTTAGAAAGCTTTGTTTGAAAGTGTTAACCTTGCATTTTATTTAATTAGCTTTGTTTGAATGTGTTTGACTTTAATTTGATTCAAAAAACTTTGTTTGAATGTGTTTGACATTCATTTGATTCAACTAGATTTGTTAGAATGTGTTTGACTTTCATTTGATTCAATCAGCTTTGTTTGAATGTGTTTGACTTTCTTTTGATTCAATTAAATTAGGAGAATGCATTTGACTTTCATTTGATTAAATTAGCTTTGTTGAATGCATTAGACTTTAATTTAAATCAAAAAGCTTTGGTTCACTGTGTTTGACTTTCATTTGATTTAATTAGCTTTATTGAATGCATTTGACTTTCATTTGATTCAAAAAGATTTATTTGAATGTGTTTTACTTTTATTTGATTCAATTAGCTTTGCTTGAATCTGTTTGACTTTCATTTGATTCAATTAGCTTTGTTTGAATGTGTTTGACTTTTATTAGATTCAAAAAGCTTTGTTTGAACGTGTTTGACTTTCAATTTATTCAATTAGCTTTGTTTGAATGTGTTTGACTTTCATTTGATTCAATTAGCTTTGTACAATGAATTTGACTTTCATTTGATTTAATTAGCTTTGTTGAATGTATTTGACTTTCATTTGATTCAGAAAGCTTTGTTTTAATGTGTTTTACTTTCATTTGATTTAATTAGCTTTGTTTATGTGTTTGACTTTTATTTGATTCAAAAAGCTTTGTTTGAATGTGTTTGACTTTCATTTGATTCAATTAGCTTTGTTTGAATGTGTTTGACTTTGATTTGATTCGTTTAGCTTTGTAGAATGCATTTGACTTTAATTTGATTCAAAAAGCTTTATTTGAATGTGTTTGACTTTCATTCGAATCAATTAGCTTTGATGAATGCATTTGACTTTCATTTGATTCAAAAAGCTCTGTTTGAATGTGTTTGACTTTCAATTGATTCAATTAGTTTTGCTTGAATGTGTTTGACTTTCATTTGATTAAATTAGCTTTGTTTAATTGTGTTTGACTTTTATTTGATTCAATTAGCTTTGTAGAATTCATTAGACTTTAATTTAAATCAAAAAGCTCTGTTTAACTGTGTTTGACTTTCGTTTGATTCAATTACCTTTATTGAATGTGTTTGACTTTCATTTGATTCAATTAGCTTTATTGAATGCATTTGACTTTCATTTGATTCAAATAGCACTGTTTGAATGTGTTTGACTTTCATTTGATTCAATTAGCTTTGCTTGAATGTGTTTGACTTTCATTTGATTAAATTAGCTTTGTTTAATTCTGTTTGACTTTCATTTAATTCAATTAGCTTTGTTAAATGCATTAGACTTTAATTTGATTCATAAAGCTTTGTTTGAATGTGTTTGACTTTCACTTGTTTCAATTCGCTTTGTTTGAATGTGTTTAACTTTCATTTAATTCAACTAAATTTGTATGAATGTGTTTGACTTTCATTTGATTCAATCAGCTTTGTTTGAATGTGTTTGACTTTCATTTGATTTAATTAGCTTTGTAGAATGCATTTGACTTTCATTTGATTAAATTAGCTTTGTTGAATGCATTAGACTTTAATTAGAATCAAAAGGCTTCGGTTCACTGTGTTTGACTTTCATTTGATTCAATTAGCTTTATTGAATGCATTTGACTTTCATTTGAGTCAAAAAGTTTTGTTTAAATGTGTTTGACTTTCATTTGATTCAACTAGCTTTGTTTGAATGTGTTTGACTTTATTTGATTAAGCTTTGTTTGAAAGTGCTTGACTTGCATTTGACTTAATTAGCTTTGTTTGAATGTGTTTGACTTTAATTTAATTCAAAAAGCTTTGTTTGAACGTGTTTGACTTTCATTTGATTCAAATAGCTTTGTTTGAATGTGTTTGAATTTCATTTGATTCAATTAGCTTTGTTAAATGCATTAGACTTTCATTTGATTCAAAAAGCTTTGTTTAAATGTGTTTGACTTTCACTTGATTCAATCAGCTTTGTTTGAATGTGTTTGACTTTCATTTGATTCAACTAGCTTTGTTTGAATATGTTTGACTTTCATTTGATTTAGAAAGCTTTGTTTGAAAGTGCTTGACTTGCATTTGATTTAATTAGCTTTGTTTGAATGTGTTTGACTTTAATCGATTCAAAAAGCTTTGTTTGAATCTGTTTGACTTTAATTTGATTCAAAAAGCTTTGTTTGAATGTGTTTGACTTTCATTTGATTCAAATAGCTTTGTTTGAATGTGTTTGAATTTCATTTGATTCAATTAGCTTTGTTAAATGCATTGGACTTCAATTTGACTCAAAAAGCTTTGTTTGAATGTGTTTGACTTTCATTTGATTCAAAAAGATTTGTTTGAATGTGTTTTACTTTCACTTGATTCAATTAGCTTTGATTGAATGTGTTTGACTTTCATTTGATTAAATTAGCTTTATTGAATGCATTTGACTTTCATTTGATTCAAAAAGATTTGTTTGAATGTGTTTGACTTTCAATGGATTCAATTAGATTTCTTTGAATGTGTTTGACTTTCAGTTGATTCAATTAGCTTTGTTGAATGCATTAGACTTTAATTTGATTTCAAAAAGCTTTTTTTGAATGTGTTTGAATATCATTTGATTCAATTAGCTTTGTTTGAATGTGTTTGACTTTAATTTGATTCAAAAAGCTTTGTTTGAACGTGTTTGAGTTTCATTTTATTCAATTAGCTTTGTTTAAATGTGTTTGACTTTCATTTGATTCAATTAGCTTTGTACAATGCATTTGACTTTCATTTGATTAAATTAGCTTTGTTGAATGTATTTGACTATCATTAGATTCAGAAATATTTGTTTGAATGTGTTTTACTTTCATTTGATTTAATTAGCTTTGTTTAAATGTGTTTGACTTTCATTCGATTTAATTAGTTTTGTTGAATGCATTTGACTTTCATTTGATTCAAAAAGCATTGTTTGAATGTGTTTGACTTTCATTTGATTCAATTAGCTTTGTTTGAATGTGTTTGACTTTCATTCAATTAAATTAGCTTTGTAGAATGCATTTGACTTTAATTTGATTCAAAAAGATTTATTTGAATGTGTTTGACTTTTATTCAAATCAATTAGGTTGGATGAATTCATCTGACATCCATTTGATTCAAAAAACTCTGTTTGAATGTGTTTGACTTTCATTTGATTAAATTAGCTTTGTTTAATTGTGTTTGACTTTTATTTGATTCAATTAGCTTTGTAGAATGCATTAGATTTTAATTTGAATCACAAAGCTTTGGTTGACTGTGTTTGACTTTAGTTTGATTCAATTAGCTTTATTGAATGCATTTGACTTTTATTTGATTCAAAAAGCTCTGTTTGAATGTGTTTCACTTTCATTTGATTCAATTAGCTTTGCTTGAATGTGTTTGACTTTCATTTGATTAAATTAGCTTTGTTGAATGCATTTGACTTTCATTTGATTTAGAAAGATTTGTTTGACAGTGTTTACCTTGCATTTGATATAATTAGCTTTGTTTGAATGTGTTTGACATTAATTTGATTCAAAAAGCTTTGTTTGAATGTGTTTGACTTTCATTTGATTCAACTAGATTTGTTAGAATGTGTTTGACTTTCATTTGATTCAATCAGCTTTGTTTGAATGTGTTTTACTTTCATTTGATTTAATTAGCTTTGTTTAAATGTGTTTGACTTTTATTTGATTCAAAAAGCTTTGTTTGAATGTGTTTGACTTTCATTTGATTCAATTAGCTTTGTTTGAATGTGTTTGACTTTGATTTGATTCGTTTAGCTTTGTAGAATGCATTTGACTTTAATTTGATTCAAAAAGCTTTATTTGAATGTGTTTGACTTTCATTCGAATCAATTAGCTTTGATGAATGCATTTGACTTTCATTTGATTCAAAAAGCTCTTTTGAATGTGTTTGACTTTCATTTGATTCAATTAGTTTTGCTTGAATGTGTTTGACTTTCATTTGATTAAATTAGCTTTGTTAAATTGTGTTTGACTTTTATTTGATTCAATTAGCTTTGTAGAATTCATTAGACTTTAATTTAAAAGAAAAAGCTCTGTTTGACTGTGTTTGACTTTCGTTTGATTCAATTAGCTTTGTTTGAATGTGTTTGACTTTAATTTGATTCAAAAAGCTTTGTTTGAATGTGTTTGACTTTCATTTGATTCAACTAGCTTTGTTTAAATGTGTTTGACTTTTATTTGATTCAATCAGCTTTGTTTGAATCTATTTTAATTTCATTTGATTCAATTAGCTTTGTAGAATGCATTTGACTTTCATTTGATTAAATTATCTTTGTTGAATGCATTAGACTTTAATTTGAATCAAAAGGCTTCGGTTCACTGTGTTTGACTTTCATTTGATTCATTTAGCTTTATTGAATGCATTTGACTTTCATTTGAGTCAAAAAGTTTTGTTTGAATGTCTTTGACTTTCATTTGATTCAACTAGCCTTGATGAATGCATTTGACTTTCATTTGATTTAGAAAGCTTTGTTTGAAAGTGTTTACCTTGCATTTCATTTAATTAGCTTTGTTTGAATGTGTTTGACTTTAAGTTGATTCAAAAAACTTTGTTTGAATGTGTTCGACATTCATTTGATTCAACTAGATTTGTTAGAATGTGTTTGACTTTCATTTGATTCAATCAGATTTGTTGGAATGTGTTTGACTTTCATTTAATTCAATTAAATTAGGAGAATGCATTTGACTTTCATTTGATTAAATTAGCTTTGTTGAATGCATTAGACTTTAATTTGAATCAAAAAGCTTTGGTTCACTTTGTTAGACTTTCATTTGATTTAATTAGCTTTATTGAATGCATTTGACTTTCATTTGATTCAAAAAGATTTATTTGAATGTGTTTTACTTTTATTTGATTCAATTAGCTTTGCTTGAATCTGTTTGACTTTCATTTGATTCAATTAGCTTTGTTTGAATGTGTTTGACTTTTATTTGATTCAAAAAGCTTTGTTTGAACGTGTTTGACTTTCAATTTATTCAATTAGCTTTGTTTGAATGTGTTTGACTTTCATTTGATTCAATTAGCTTTGTACAATGAATTTGACTTTCATTTGATTTAATTAGCTTTGTTGAATGTATTTGACTTTCATTTGATTCAGAAAGCTTTGTTTGAATGTGTTTTACTTTCATTTGATTTAATTAGCTTTGTTTGAATGTGTTTGACTTTGATTTGATTCGTTTAGCTTTGTAGAATGCATTTGACTTTAATTTGATTCAAAAAGCTTTATATGAATGTGTTTGACTTTCATTCGAATCAATTAGCTTTGATGAATGCATTTGACTTTCATTTGATTCAAAAAGCTTTGTTTGAATGTGTTTGACTTTCATTTGATTCAATTACTTTTGCTTGAATGTGTTTGATTTTCATTTGATTAAATTAGCTTTGTTTAATTGTGTTTGACTTTTATTTGATTCAATTAGCTTTGTAGAATTCATTAGACTTTAATTTAAAGCAAAAAGCTCTGTTTGACTGTGTTTGAGTTTTGTTTGATTCAATTAGCTTTATTGAATGTGTTTGACTTTCATTTGATTCAATTAGCTTTATTGAATGCATTTGACTTTCATTTGATTCAAAAAGCTCTGTTTGAATGTGTTTGACTTTCATTTGATTCAATTAGCTTTGCTTGAATGTGTTTGACTTTCATTTGATTTAATTAGCTTTGTTTAATTGTGTTTGACTTTCATTTGATTCAATTAGCTTTGTTAAATGCATTAGACTTTAATTTGGTTCATAAAGCTTTGTTTGAATGTGTTTGACTTTCACTTGATTCAATCCGCTTTGTTTGAATGTGTTTAACTTTCATTTAATTCAACTAAATTGTATGAATGTGTTTGACTTTCATTTGATTCAATCAACTTTGTTTGAATGTGTTTGACTTTCATTTGATTCAATTAGCTTTGTAGAATGCATTTGACTTTCATTTGATTAAATTAGCTTTGTTGAATGCATTAGACTTTAATTAGAATCAAAAGGCTTCGGTTCACTGTGTTTGACTTTCATTTGATTCAATTAGCTTTATTGAATGTATTTGACTTTCATTTGAGTCAAAAAGTTTTGTTTAAATGTGTTTGACTTTCATTTGATTCAACTAGCTTTGTTTGAATGTGTTTGACTTTATTTGATTAAGCTTTGTTTGAAAGTTCTTGACTTGCATTTGACTTAATTAGCTTTGTTTGAATGTGTTTGACTTTAATTTGATTCAAAAAGCTTTGTTTGAACGTGTTTGACTTTCATTTGATTCAAATAGCTTTGTTTGAATGTGTTTGACTTTCATTTGATTCAATTAGCTTTGTTAAATGCATTAGACTTTCATTTGATTCAAAAAGCTTTGTTTGAATGTGTTTGACTTTCACTTGATTCAATCAGCTTTGTTTGAATGTGTTTGACTTTCATTTGATTCAACTAGCTTTGTTTGGATGTGTTTGACTTTCATTTGATTTAGAAAGCTTTGTTTAAAAGTGCTTGACTAGCATTTGATTTAATTAGCTTTGTTTGAATGTGTTTGACTTTAATTGATTCAAAAAGCTTTGTTTGAATGTGTTTGACTTTAATTTGATTCAAAAAGCTTTGTTTGAATATGTTTGACTTTCATTTGATTCAAATAGCTTTGTTTGAATGTGTTTGAATTTCATTTGATTCAATTAGCTTTGTTAAATGCATTGGACTTCAATTTGACTCAAAAAGCTTTGTTTGAATGTGTTTGACTTTCATTTGATTCAAATAGATTTGTTTGAATGTGTTTTACTTTCACTTGATTCAATTAGCTTTGATTGAATGTGTTTGACTTTCATTTGATTAAACTAGCTTTATTGAATGCATTTGACTTTCATTTGATTCAAAAAGATTTGTTTGAATGTGTTTGACTTTCATTGGATTCAATTAGATTTGTTTGAATGTGTTTGACTTTCATTTGATTCAATTAGCTTTGTTGAATGCATTAGAATTTAATTTGATTCTAAAAGCTTTTTTTGAATGTGTTTTATTATCATTTGATTCAATTAGCTTTGTTTGAATGTGTTGAACTATTATTTGATTTAAAAAGCTTTGTTTGAACGTGTTTGACTTTCATTTTATTCAATTAGCTTTGTTTGAACGTGTTTGACTTTCATTTGATTCAATTAGCTTTGTACAATGCATTTGACTTTGATTTGATTAAATTAGCGTTGTTGAATGTATTTAACTTTCATTTGATTCAGAAGGCTTTGTTTGAATGTGTTTTACTTTCATTTGATTAAATTAGTTTTGTTGAATGCATTTGACTTTCATTTAATTAAAAAAGCTTTGTTTGAATGTGTTTGACTTTCATTTGATTTAATTAGCTTTGTTTGAATGTGTTTGACTTTAATTTGATTTGTTTAGCTTTGTTGAATGCATTTGACTTTAATTTGATTCAAAAAGCTTTACTTGAATATGTTTGACTTTCATCCGAATCAATTATGTTTGATGAATGCATTTGACTTTCATTTGATTCAATTAGATTTGCTTGAATGTGTTTGACTTTCATTAGATTAAATTAGCTTTGTTTAATAGTTTTTGACTTTATTTGATTCAATTAGCTTTGTTGAATGCATTAGACATTAATTTGAATCAAAAAGCTTTGGTTCACTGTGTTTGACTTTCATTTGATTCAATTAGCTTTATTGAATGCATTTGACTTTCATTTGATTAAAAAAGCATTGTTTGAATGTGTTTTACTTTCATTTGATTCAATTAGATTTGTTTGAATGTGTTTGACTCTCATTTGATTCAATTAGCTTTGTTTGAATGTGTTTGACTTTTATTTGATTTAAAAAGGTTTGTTTGACTTTCATTTTATTCAATTAGCTTTGTTTGAATGTGTTTGACTTTCATTTGATTCAATTAGCTTTGTTAAATGCATTAGACTTTAATTTGATTCAAAAAGCTTTGTCTGAATGTGTTTGACTTTCACTTGATTCAATTAGTTTTGTTTGAATGTGTTTGACTTTTATTTGATTCAACTAGCTTTGTTTGAATGTGTTTGACTTTCATTTGATTTAGAAAGCTTTGTTTGAAAGTGCTTGACTTGCATTTGATTTAATTAGCTTTGTTTGAATGTGTTTGACTTTAATTTGATTCAAAAAGCTCTGTTTGAATGTGTTTGACTTTCATTTGATTCAATTAGTTTTGCTTGAAAGTATTTGACTTTCATTTGATTAAATTAGCTTTGTTTAATTGTGTTTGACTTTTATTTGATTCTATTAGCTTTGTAGAATGCATTAGACTTTAATTTGAATAAAAAAGCTTTGGTTGACTGTGTTTGACTTTCGTTTGATTCAATTAGCTTTATTGAATGTGTTTGACTTTTATTTGATTCAATTAGCTTTATTGAATGCATTTGACTTTCATTTGATTCAAAAAGCTCTATTTGAATGTGTTTGACTTTCATTTGATTCAATTAGCTTTGCTTGAATGTGTTTGACTTTCATTTGATTAAAAGAGCTTTGTTTATTTGTGTTTGACTTTAATTTGATTCAATTAGCTTTGTTAAATGCATTAGACTTTAATTTGATTCATAAAGCTTTGTTTGAATGTGTTTGACTTTCACTTGATTCAATCCTCTTTGTTTGAATGTGTTTGACTTTCATTTAATTCAACTAAATTTGTTTGAATGTGTTTGACTTTCATTTGATTTAATCAGCTTTGTTAGAATGTGTTTGACTTTCATTTGATTCAATTAGCTTTGCTTGAATGTGTTTGACTTTCATTTGATTAAATTAGCTTTATTCAATGCATTTGACTTTCATTTGATTCAAAAAGATTTGTTTGAATGTGTTTGACTTTCATTAGATTCAATTAGATTTGTTTGAATGTGTTTGACTTTCATTTGATTCAATTAGCTTTGTTGAATGCATTAGAATTTAATTTGATTCTAAAAGCTTTTTTTGAATGTGTTTTATTATCATTTGATTCAATTAGCTTTGTTTGAATGTGTTGAACTATTATTTGATTTAAAAAGCTTTGTTTGAACGTGTTTGACTTTCATTTTATTCAATTAGCTTTGTTTGAACGTGTTTGACTTTCATTTGATTCAATTAGCTTTGTACAATGCATTTGACTTTGATTTGATTAAATTAGCGTTGTTGAATGTATTTAACTTTCATTTGATTCAGAAGGCTTTGTTTGAATGTGTTTTACTTTCATTTGATTAAATTAGTTTTGTTGAATGCATTTGACTTTCATTTAATTAAAAAAGCTTTGTTTGAATGTGTTTGACTTTCATTTGATTTAATTAGCTTTGTTTGAATGTGTTTGACTTTAATTTGATTTGTTTAGCTTTGTTGAATGCATTTGACTTTAATTTGATTCAAAAAGCTTTACTTGAATATGTTTGACTTTCATCCGAATCAATTATGTTTGATGAATGCATTTCACTTTCATTTGATTCAATTAGATTTGCTTGAATGTGTTTGACTTTCATTTGATTAAATTAGCTTTGTTTAATAGTTTTTGACTTTATTTGATTCAATTAGCTTTGTTGAATGCATTAGACATTAATTTGAATCAAAAAGCTTTGGTTCACTGTGTTTGACTTTCATTTGATTCAATTAGCTTTATTGAATGCATTTGACTTTCATTTGATTAAAAAAGCATTGTTTGAATGTGTTTTACTTTCATTTGATTCAATTAGATTTGTTTGAATGTGTTTGACTCTCATTTGATTCAATTAGCTTTGTTTGAATGTGTTTGACTTTTATTTGATTTAAAAAGGTTTGTTTGACTTTCATTTTATTCAATTAGCTTTGTTTGAATGTGTTTGACTTTCATTTGATTCAATTAGCTTTGTTAAATGCATTAGACTTTAATTTGATTCAAAAAGCTTTGTCTGAATGTGTTTGACTTTCACTTGATTCAATTAGTTTTGTTTGAATGTGTTTGACTTTTATTTGATTCAACTAGCTTTGTTTGAATGTGTTTGACTTTCATTTGATTTAGAAAGCTTTGTTTGAAAGTGCTTGACTTGCATTTGATTTAATTAGCTTTGTTTGAATGTGTTTGACTTTAATTTGATTCAAAAAGCTTTGTTTGAATGTGTTTGACTTTCATTCAAATCAATTAAGTTTGATGAATGCATCTGACTTCCATTTGATTCAAAAAGCTCTGTTTGAATGTGTTTGACTTTCATTTGATACAATTAGATTTGCTTGAATGTGTTTAACTTTCATTTGATTAAATTAGCTTTGTTTAATTTTGTTTGACTTTTATTTGATTCAATTAGCTTTATTGAATGCATTTGACTTTTATTTGATTCAAAAAGCTCTTTTTGAATGTGTTTCACTTTCATTTAATTCAATTAGCTTTGCTTGAATGTGTTTAACTTTCATTTGATTAAATTAGCTTTGTTGAATGCATTTGACTTGCATTTGATTTAGAAAGCTTTGTTTGAAAGTGTTTACCTTGCATTTGATTTAATTAGCTTTGTTTGAATGTGTTTGACTTTAATTTGATTCAAAAAGCTTTGTTTGAAAGTGTTTGACTTTCGTTTGATTCAACTAGCTTTGTTTGAATGTGTTTGACTTTCATTTGATTCAATTAGATTTGCTTGAATGTGTTTGACTTTCATTTGATTAAATTAGCTTTGTTTAATAGTGTTTGACTTTATTTGATTCAATTAGCTTTGTTAAATGCATTAGACTTTAATATGAATCAAAAAGCTTTGGTTCACTGTGTTTGACTTTCATTTGATTTAATTAGCTTTATTGAATGCATTTAACTTTCATTTGATTAAAAAACCATTGTTTGAATGTGTTTTACTTTCATTTGATTCAATTAGATTTGTTTAAATGTGTTTGACTTTCATTTGATTCAATTAGCTTTGTTAAATGCATTGGACTTTCATTTGATTCAAAAAGCTCTATTTGAATGTGTTTGACTTTCATTTGATTCAATTAGCTTTGTTTAAATGTGTTTGACTTTTATTTGATTTAAAAAGCTTTGTTTGAACTTGTTTGACTTTCATTTTATTTAATTAGCTTTGTTTGAATGTGTTTGACTTTCATTTGATTCAATTAGCTTTGTTAAATGCATTAGACTTTAATTTGATTCAAAAAGCTTTGTCTGAATGTGTTTGACTTTCACTTGATTCAATCAGTTTTGTTTGAATGTGTTTGACTTTTATTTGATTCAACTAGCTTTGTTTGAATGTGTTTGACTTTCATTTGATTTAGAAAGCTTTGTTTGAAAGTGCTTGACTTGCATTTGATTTAATTAGCTTTGTTTGAATGTGTTTGACTTTAATTTAATTCAAAAAGCTTTGTTTGAATGTGTTTGACTTTCATTCAAATCAATTAAGTTTGATGAATGCATCTGACTTCCATTTGATTCAAAAAGCTCTGTTTGAATGTGTTTGACTTTCATTTGATACAATTAGATTTGCTTGAATGTGTTTGACTTTCATTTTATTAGATTAGCTTTGTTTAAATGTGTTTGACTTTTATTTGATTCAATTAGCTTTGTAGAATGCATTAGACTTTAATTTGAATCAAAAAAGCTTTGGTTGACTGTGTTTGACTTTAGTTTGATTCAATTAGCTTTATTGAATGCATTTGCCTTTTTTTTTATTCAAAAAGCTCTCTTTGAATGTGTTTCACTTTCATTTGATTCAATTACCTTTGCTTGAATGTGTTTGACTTTCATTTGATTAAATTAGCTTTTTTAAATGCATTTCACTTGCATTTGATTTAGAAAGCTTTGTTTGAAAGTGTTTACCTTGCATTTGATTTAATTAGCTTTGTTTGAATGTGTTTGACTTTAATTTGATTCAAAAAGCTTTGTTTGAATGTGTTTGACTTTCATTTGATTCAACTAGATTTGTTAGAATGTGTTTGACTTTCATTTGTATCAATCAGCTTTGTTTGAATGTGTTTGACTTTCATTTGATTTAATTAGCTTTGGAGAATGAATTTGACTTTCATTTGATATAATTAGCTTTATTGAATGCATTTGACTTTCATTTGATTCAAAAAGATTTATTTCAATGTGTTTTACTTTTATTTGATTCAATTAGCTTTGCTTGAATCTGTTTGACTTTCATTTGATTAAATTAGCTTTGTTTGAATGTGTTTGACTTTCATTTTATTCAATTAGCTTTGTGTGAACGTGTTTGATTTTCATTTTATTCAATTAGCTTTGTTTGAATGTGTTTGACTTTCATTTGATTCAATTAGCTTTGTACAATGAATTTGACTTTCATTTGATTTAATTAGCTTTGTTGAATGTATTTGACTTTCATTTGATTCAGAAAGCTTTGTTTGAATGTGTTTTACTTTCATTTTATTTAATTAGCTTTGTTTAAATGTGTTTGACTTTTATTTGATTCAAAAAAACTTTGTTTGAATGTGTTTGACTTTCATTTGATTCAATTAGCTTTGTTTAAATGTGTTTTACTTTCATTTGATTTAATTTGCTTTGTTTAAATGTGTTTGACTTTTATTTGATTCATAAAGCTTTGTTTGAAAGTGTTTGACTTTCATTTGATTCAATCAGCTTTGTTTGAATGTGTTTTTACTTTCATTTGATTCAATTAGCTTTGTTTGAACGTGTTTGACTTTTATTTGATTCAAAAAGCTTTGTTTGAATGTGTTTGACTTTCATTTTATTCAATTAGCTTTGTTTGAAAGTGTTTGACTTTCATTTGATTCAATTAGCTTTGTACAATGCATTTGACTTTCATTTGATTTAATTAGCTTTGTTGAATGTATTTGTCTTTCATTTGATTCAGAAAGCTTTGTTTAAATGTGTTTTTACTTTTATTTGATTTAATTAGCTTTGTTTAAATGTGTTTGACTTTTATTTGATTCAAAAAGTTGTGTTTGAATGTGTTTGACTTTCATTTGATTCAATTAGCTTTGTTTGAATGTGTTTGACTTTGATTTGATTCATTTAGTCTTGTAGAATGCATTTGACTTTAATTTGATTCAAAAAGCTTTATTTGAATGTGTTTGACTTTCATTCGAATCAACTAGCTTTGATGAATGCATTTGACTTTAATTTGATTCAAAAAGCTCTGTTTGAATGTGTTTGACTTTCATTTGATTCAACTAGCTTTGTTTGAATGTGTTTTACTTTCATTTGATTCAATTAGATTTGTTTGAATGTGTTTGACTTTCATTTGATTCAATTAGCTTTGTAGAATGCATTAGACTTTAATTTGAATCAAAAAGCTTTGGTTGACTGTGTTTGACTTTAGTTTGATTCAATTAGCTTTATTGAATGCATTTGACTTTTATTTGATTCAAAAAGCTCTTTTTGAATGTGTTTCACTTTCATTTGATTCAATTAGCTTTGCTTGAATGTGTTTGACTTTCATTTTATTAAATTAGCTTTGTTGAATGCATTTGACTTGCATTTGATTTAGAAAGCTTTGTTTGAAAGTGTTTACCTTGCATTTGATTTAATTAGCTTTGTTTGAATGTGTTTGACTTTAATTTGATTCAAAAAGCTTTGTTTGAATGTGTTTGACTTTCATTTGATTCAACTAGATTTGTTAGAATGTGTTTGACTTTCATTTGTATCAATCAGCTTTGTTTGAATGTGTTTGACTTTCATTTGATTTAATTAGCTTTGGAGAATGCATTTGACTTTCATTTGATATAATTAGCTTTATTGAATGCATTTGACTTTCATTTGATTCAAAAAGATTTATTTCAATGTGTTTTACTTTTATTTGATTCAATTAGCTTTGCTTGAATCTGTTTGACTTTCATTTGATTCAATTAGCTTTGTTTGAATGTGTTTGACTTTCATTTTATTCAATTAGCTTTGTTTGAACGTGTTTGACTTTCATTTTATTCAATTAGCTTTGTTTGAATGTGTTTGACTTTCATTTGATTCAATTAGCTTTGTACAATGAATTTGACTTTCATTTGATTTAATTAGCTTTGTTGAATGTATTTGACTTTCATTTGATTCAGAAAGCTTTGTTTGAATGTGTTTTACTTTCATTTGATTTAATTAGCTTTGTTTAAATGTTTTTGACTTTTATTTGATTTAAAAAGCTTTGTTTGAATGTGTTTGACTTTCATTTGATTCAATTAGCTTTGTTTGAATGTGTTTTACTTTCATTTGATTTAATTTGCTTTGTTTAAATGTGTTTGACTTTTATTTGATTCATAAAGCTTTGTTTGAATGTGTTTGACTTTCATTTGATTCAATCAGCTTTGTTTGAATGTGTTTTACTTTAATTTGATTCAATTAGCTTTGTTTGAACGTGTTTGACTTTTATTTGATTCAAAAAGCTTTGTTTGAATGTGTTTGACTTTCATTTTATTCAATTAGCTTTGTTTGAAAGTGTTTGACTTTCATTTGATTCAATTAGCTTTGTACAATGCATTTGACTTTCATTTGATTTAATTAGCTTTGTTGAATGTATTTGTCTTTCATTTGATTCAGAAAGCTTTGTTTTAATGTGTTTTACTTTTATTTCATTTAATTAGCTTTGTTTAAATGTGTTTGACTTTTATTTGATTCAAAAAGTTGTGTTTAAATGTGTTTGACTTTCATTTGATTCAAATAGCTTTGTTTGAATGTGTTTGACTTTGATTTGATTCATTTAGCCTTGTAGAATAAATTTGACTTTAATTTGATTCAAAAAGCTTTATTTGAATGTGTTTGACTTTCATTCGAATCAACTAGCTTTGATGAATGCATTTGACTTTAATTTGATTCAAAAAGCTCTGTTTGAATGTATTTGACTTTCATTTGATTCAAATAGCTTTGTTTGAATGTGTTTGACTTTCATTTGATTCAACTATCTTTGTTTGAATGTGTTAGATTTTCATTTGATTTAGAAAGCTTTGTTTGAAAGTGCTTGACTTGCATTTGATTTAATTAGCTTTGTTTGAATGTGTTTGACTTTCATTTGATTCAATTAGCTTTGTAGAATGCATTAGACTTTAATTTTAATCAAAAAGCTTTGGTTGACTGTGTTTGACTTTAGTTTGATTCAATTAGCTTTATTGAATGCATTTGACTTTTATTTGATTCAAAAAGCTCTTTTTGAATGTGTTTCACTTTCATTTGATTCAATTAGCTTTGCTTGAATGTGTTTGACTTTCATTTTATTAAATTAGCTTTGTTGAATGCATTTGACTTGCATTTGATTTAGAAAGCTTTGTTTGAAAGTGTTTACCTTGCATTTGATTTAATTAGCTTTGTTTGAATGTGTTTGACTTTAATTTGATTCAAAAAGCTTTGTTTGAATGTGTTTGACTTTCATTTGATTCAACTAGATTTGTTAGAATGTGTTTGACTTTCATTTGTATCAATCAGCTTTGTTTGAATGTGTTTGACTTTCATTTGATTTAATTAGCTTTGGAGAATGCATTTGACTTTCATTTGATATAATTAGCTTTATTGAATGCATTTGACTTTCATTTGATTCAAAAAGATTTATTTCAATGTGTTTTACTTTTATTTGATTCAATTAGCTTTGCTTGAATCTGTTTGACTTTCATTTGATTCAATTAGCTTTGTTTGAATGTGTTTGACTTTCATTTTATTCAATTAGCTTTGTTTGAACGTGTTTGACTTTCATTTTATTCAATTAGCTTTGTTTGAATGTGTTTGACTTTCATTTGATTCAATTAGCTTTGTACAATGAATTTGACTTTCATGTGATTTAATTAGCTTTGTTGAATGTATTTGACTTTCATTTGATTCAGAAAGCTTTGTTTGAATGTGTTTTACTTTCATTTGATTTAATTAGCTTTGTTTAAATGTTTTTGACTTTTATTTGATTTAAAAAGCTTTGTTTGAATGTGTTTGACTTTCATTTGATTCAATTAGCTTTGTTTGAATGTGTTTTACTTTCATTTGATTTAATTTGCTTTGTTTAAATGTGTTTGACTTTTATTTGATTCATAAAGCTTTGTTTGAATGTGTTTGACTTTCATTTGATTCAATCAGCTTTGTTTGAATGTGTTTTACTTTAATTTGATTCAATTAGCTTTGTTTGAACGTGTTTGACTTTTATTTGATTCAAAAAGCTTTGTTTGAATGTGTTTGACTTTCATTTTATTCAATTAGCTTTGTTTGAAAGTGTTTGACTTTCATTTGATTCAATTAGCTTTGTACAATGCATTTGACTTTCATTTGATTTAATTAGCTTTGTTGAATGTATTTGTCTTTCATTTGATTCAGAAAGCTTTGTTTTAATGTGTTTTACTTTTATTTCATTTAATTAGCTTTGTTTAAATGTGTTTGACTTTTATTTGATTCAAAAAGTTGTGTTTGAATGTGTTTGACTTTCATTTGATTCAAATAGCTTTGTTTGAATGTGTTTGACTTTGATTTGATTCATTTAGCCTTGTAGAATAAATTTGACTTTAATTTGATTCAAAAAGCTTTATTTGAATGTGTTTGACTTTCATTCGAATCAACTAGCTTTGATGAATGCATTTGACTTTAATTTGATTCAAAAAGCTCTGTTTGAATGTATTTGACTTTCATTTGATTCAAATAGCTTTGTTTGAATGTGTTTGACTTTCATTTGATTCAACTATCTTTGTTTGAATGTGTTAGATTTTCATTTGATTTAGAAAGCTTTGTTTGAAAGTGCTTGACTTGCATTTGATTTAATTAGCTTTGTTTGAATGTGTTTGACTTTAATTTGATTCAAAAAGCTTTGTTTGAATGTGTTTGACTTTAATTTGATTCAAAAAGCTTTGTTTGAATGTGTTTGACTTTCATTTGATTCAATTAGCTTTGTTTGAATGTGTTTGAATTTCATTTGATTCAATTAGCTTTGTTAAATGCATTGGACTTCAATTTGACTCAAAAGGCTTTGTTTGAATGTGTTATACTTTCATTTGATTCAAAAAGATATGTTTGAATGTGTTTTACTTTCACTTGATTCAATTAGCTTTGATTGAATGTGTTTGACTCTCATTTGATTAAATTAGCTTTATTGAATTCATTTGACTTTTATTTGATTCAAAAAGATTTGTTTGAACGTGTTTGACTTTCATTTTATTCAATTAGCTTTGTTTAAATGTGTTTGACTTTCATTTGATTCAATTAGCTTTGTACAATGCATTTGACTTTCATTTGATTAAATTAGCTTTGTTGAATGTATTTGACCATCATTAGATTCAGAAATATTTGTTTGAATGTGTTTTACTTTCATTTGATTTAATTAGCTTTGTTTAAATGTGTTTGACTTTCATTCGATTAAATTAGCTTTGTTGAATGCATTTGACTTTCATTTGATTCAAAAAGCATTGTTTGAATGTGTTTGACTTTCATTCAAATTTATTAGGTTTGATGAATGCATCTAACTTCCATTTGATTCAAAAAGCTCTGTATGAATGTGTTTGACTTTCATTTGATTCAATTAGATTTGCTTGAATGTGTTTGACTTTCATTTGATTTAGTTAGCTTTGTTTAATTATGTTTGACTTTTATTTGATTCAATTAGCTTTGTAGAATGCATTAGACTTTAATTTGAATCCAAAAGCTTTGTTTGACTATGTTTGACTTTCGTTTAATTCAATTAGCTTTATTGAATGTGTTTGACTTTCATTTGATTCAATTAGCATTATTGAATGCATTTGACTTTCATTTGATTCAAAAAGCTTTGTTTGAATGTGTTTGACTTTCATTTGATTCAACTAGATTTGTTAGAATGTGTTTGACTTTCAGTTGATTCAATCAGCTTTGTTTGAATGTGTTTGACTTTCATTTGATTCAATTAGCTTTGGAGAATGCATTTGACTTTCATTTGATTAAATTAGCTTTGTTGAATGCATTATACTTTAATTTGAATCAATAGGCTTTGGTTCACTGTGTTTGACTTTCATTTGATTTAATTAGCTTTATTGAATGCATTTGACTTTCATTTGATTCAAAAAGATTTATTTGAATGTGTTTTACTTTTATTTGATTTAATTAGCTTTGCTTGAATCTATTTGACTTTCATTTGATTCAATTAGCTTTGTGTTTCGGGGTTTTCTGATGTCCTGCGGGAGAGTTACAATTCCGAGACTGGAACCGGACGCCTGTACCTGCAAAACAAACGGATGCTCCGGATGATTGGAGATCCGCCTCCGACGGTCAAGTTAGTACTTGATTAAGGAGTAATTAATGCGGAAATAAAGGTGATTGGGTCTCTCTAGGTGAGAGTGTTAAATGTGCGTAATCTCTCTTAATGAGGATTAAGGGAGGTATTTATAACCTTGGGAAACATGCCAATCCTAGGTTTAGGTTAACCTAGGGCTGATTGGGCTTCCCTCAGAAGTTGGGCCTAGGTGGCCGGTTTTTTCCATTAGGCATGGAGTATGCCACGTGTCATGACATAATAAGTCCAGGGTGGACGAATAGGCGTGTGCCACGTGGCAAGCCCTAACAGTTCCAACTGGGGGACACTTGGCAGGACCTGATTGGCCCACGTGGCGCATTTTGATTAGTGGGAGCAAAATCCCCTAATCATTTGCCCCTCACAGGTGGCACGTGACTGGTCACGTGTTACCTGTGACAGGTGTCGCACTGTAACAGGCAACGACATTCTACAGGTGTCACTCGGAGAAAGGCCAAGAGATTCTCCCGCCCAAATTTTTAATTTTGGAAGTGACCCTTCGCCTTCTCACTTCGCCTATATAAGGGAGTGTTGACTTCAGTCATTTTCACACTTGAGAACTTTTTGAGAGAACATTTGGACCCCTGAACTTGCTCTGACATTTTGAACCCTTTCTGCCTACCGCCTGCCCTGACAAGCCGACTGCACAGGATTTTCAGAACACCATCAACGTCACTCGTTTAGGTAACCGTCGGTTCTCTTACTCTTAATTTTCTCTTTATTTTATTCTTTTTTTTTTTTTTTTTTTTTTTTGAAATGGCACCACGGAAGCACACGACACGACCTAGGTTAGTGATCAGCCGGTCACCGGGGACGACTGAATCTAGGACTAGGAGTGTCGCCTGCCCTTTTCCGGACCTATCTTTGCCCTTTATACAAAGTCTGACTGTCTCTGTGTCTATGCAGAAAATGATGGCCAGAACAAAAAGAACTGCTAGGATTTCGAACTCAGACGGCTCCTCCCACAGGGTGCCGATTAGTGAAACATCTGACCAGGCGCTAGATGTGGAAGTGAACCAAAGCGGCTTGAAAGCCGACAGTTTTGAGGGAGGAGTCAAGGTGACCCCTTCCAATTTTACAGTTGACAAGTCTACATTCTCTCCTGCTCCTTTTAAAGGAGAGGAGGCGGGCCCCTCTTGGAGAGGGGAGGAGTCGTCCTCTTCGGACTCGTCAGAGGACGAATCCGAGTCTAGCTCTTCTGGCCCTGCTTCTCTGGACACAGAAGAGAAAAACAGTCGCCTACAAGAGGCGAGGCTTTCTTACGCAGTTGAGAAGGGGGACAATTGGGCGGAGCCATCCGCCTCTTACCGAGAGCCAAATACCCCCTACTACTGCACTGTCGCACGGGGCCGGATCACGGCCATGCAAGAGAAAGTGGGGAGTTTTATTGCAAACCACACAATGGGCCCCGACTTTTTAGTGTTCGTGCCGGATCCAGAAGACACAGTCGTCTGGCCGGCTGGTACTAGCTATGATGGCGCCTGCTTTGGCTGCTACGAGGCGGCCATCAAGGCTGGGCTGCGCTTCCCACTACATCCGGTTGTTCTGCGGATCTTGGATGGGTATGAGTTGGGGTTATGGCAGTTAGCCCCGAACTCCTGGGTCAACGTACTCGGCTATGTGGCCGGGTGCGAACTGCACGGGGTGGAGCCAAACTTCGAGGCTTTCGCCCACATGAATTACCTCAACCGGACCCCTAAGGCAGGCGGTACCGGCTGGTATCAATTGACAAGCCACAGAGGCTACCTCATGACAAGAGGTAAAGCAAACAAGTGGAAGGACTGGCGAAGTACCTTCCTTATCATTGAGAGTTCAGACACAAAGCTGAACAAGCGCTTCAACAGGTGGAACAGGAATCCGCCTCTTCTTGCAGGCGGCCGCAGCATGCCGCCTGTTCCCCCTAAAGCTAAGAAAGAGATCCTGGATAAAGGACTCTTTAAAGTAGAGTCGAGGGTTGACTCTACTTTAGGGGTACGAGAGCAAGTACCCCTGCACTGCGTCCCGAGCTTCAAATGGCTCTACGACGAGTACTTTTTGGCCGCCTGTGGCCTCAGCAGCCGGTTCTCAAGAGGTAGCCGGCCTGTCGAATACTCTGTTTTTTCCATGCGTTATTGTTATGACTTTTTATTAACTTTGCTATTTGTTTTTGCAGCGGACGCCATGAGCAAAATTACCGCCTCCAAGACTGCGGCGGCCATGTTGCGGGCCTCTATCATGCAACAGTCCTCAACCGACTCCCCCAACAAGGGGGCGCCCTTGGTGAGCTTCGAACCTTTCACTCTCTTTTTGGAGTTAGGTTTATGCATATACTGACCGAGTGTTGTTTTGTTTTTGTTTGTTTTTTTTTTTTTTTTTAGACGGGCGCTCCAAGAGCTTCTTCTTCCCAACAGCCGGACTCCAAGACCCGGAGGACTACTGTTGCGAGCTCTCCTGGTTCTGCCAGGAAACATGCGGCGGCTGAGAAACAGCCGGCCACTCCTTCTAAAACTCCAATTGGGCCGCCTAGAAGTATGAAGTTGTCTTTGTGAATTTAGACTTGCTCCCTCCTTTACTAGGTCTAACTCGTTTGTTTATGGTTGATGCAGCCGGCCCTCAGGAGCCTGACTTGGTCGAGGTAGCCAAGTCTATGATCAAGGCCGTTCCTCCAGCTGAAAGGGAGGCGGTCAGGAGTGTCGGCACCCTTGACCTAGATGGGATTGCAGGGGTCCTTGCTGAGGTATACTTAGCATATTTTTGGTTATTTAAATTCCAGGACGCCTGTTTTTTGATTGAAAACTGACGCCTGTTCCCTTTTACTTAGGCCCTGCTCCGAGTGAACGGCCTTCGCAAACTGCTTGACAGGAAGAACAAAGAGGTAAAGGCTGCAAAAGCTATGGCCGCCTCTGACTGTGATAAGTCAATGTTTCAAATTGCCCAAAATGAGGTTCTGACAATTGACATTCTTTATTATCAGGCGCAGGCTACTTCTTCTATCCGGGCTCAGTTAGAGGCGGCCTAGAAGAAAAATAGCGAGCTGGAGGCGACCATCAACAATCTCAAGGCCGAGCTGAGACCTCTTCGCCAAAAAATGTCCTCATACAACACCTTGGAGAAATCCTTGGCGCACGTTAAGGAACGCCTGGTGACCCAGGAGAAGAGTCTTACTCAGGAGCTCTCGGAAAAGGCCGAGCAAGAAAAGAAGGAGCTGGTCCGGGAGATGATGGAGGACTCTGCTCAAATCCAGCGCATGACCTGGGGCCGCCTCTTCCCCAATGCCGACTTTTCCTCCTGGGAAAAAACGTACCGCCAGTGTTCTGATAGATATAATCAAGAGATCCTGGCGGCTGCTGAGGACGAGGCGTTGGAGGAGGTGGAGCCGGTAGTGGCGCTTGTGCCAATTGGGGGTGATGCATCGAAGAAGGATGCAGCTGAAGCCGAGTCCAGCAAAAAGAGTGCTGACCAGGCGGTAGCTGCTATTATTGAAGATCTGCCCCCTTCTTAAGCTTTATGTCTTCTTTTCACGGCCTGCGTGCCGTTTGTTTCTATTTACCCGGCCAGGGGGCCGGGGTTCTAATATTTGGCCGGTCTTTAATGACCGGCTTCTTTTTTATGCCAAAATATTTCGTTTTTGTTTTGTTTCAAATTTGTTTAAGTATCGAATACTCTGATATCCAATTGCACACTATACCGACTGTTTTGCATGGCCGATAGTTGCAGACAGGTACGAGATAGTTAGTCACGCCACCTATGCCCCTGGACGACTGGTTATCTGTTTCCAGGCTAAGCGATCAGTCGGCCACTTTAAAGAATGAATCTTCTTCAACCAAGTAGGAAGGTGGTTTCCTACCTGCCTTGTTTGTTTCTTTGTTTTTTAAGCCAGAGACTCTAGTCGGTCCGGGCCGACAGTTCCCCGCCATTTTTAATCTAGTGTGAACAGGCGCTGTATGAACACCTTTTTAGCTTCATACTAAAATTTTTTAAAGGAGTGACCATGGAAACATAATTATTACCTAGTCGCCAATTGACTGAGTAGTAGAGGTATCAAGCGGTGGGTACCGGTTGTTCCCCTTTATTTGCCAATGTTTGTTGGCTATTAACTCATAAGATACCAACTGTTCTTATCCCAAGTACTTCAGTCGGTTGGTTGACACGGATGGTTACTGCGAACACTTGTTTGACCTGATTAGTCAGTTAAGTGAGAGGTATCCTTGTCCGGGAAACGGCTACGTGGTTGTCTTGGTTAGACAGTCGTATAGGCGTCGTGTAATGATTTTATAGAACAATGTTCCACCCAAAAGGGAGTTGCTCTCTGCGACGAATTTCATCCGGATGGATGCCGTCTAACGCCTGCTATAATGTTGGGACAGGTCGAATTGAATTTATATATGGATCAGTTGGCTTTGGCGCCTGGTCTGATCATTTTAGCCATGAGCCTTTGATAGTTCTTGGTGAACTGTGTTGTGGGAGAGTAACCGGTTGTGTGGAACAAGCGGCGTGCCCCTCTTAAGTAAGAATAAAAATTAAACATGGAGAGTAGCCGACTGTTTGTCAGTAGGCATGCCCCTCTTAGGTAAAAATGAAAATTAAACATGGAGAGTAGCCGACTGTTTGTCAGTAGGCATGCCCCTCTTAGTACAAAATTGAATGAAACATCAAACTTTTATTAAGTAGCCCTCGACTATTTACATCATTCAAAAGAAATATTTCTTAAGATTATCTACATTCCAGGTTCGAGGCAACGGTTGGCCGTCTGGTGTTTCCAGACGGTAGGTACCGTCCCTGACATCTTCATAGATTCGGTAGGGTCCTTCCCAGTTGGGAGTTAATTTGCCAGACTCATTAGCCCTACCAACTGCTTCCATTTTTCTAAGTACAAAGTCTCCCCTTTGAGTGGACGCTTGTGTACTTTTTTGAGGTATGATCTAGTCATTCTCAGGCGGTAAATTTCATGGCGCAAGACAACATTGCCCCTCCTTTCTGGGAGTGAGTCTAATGCCAGGCGCATGGCTTCCCAGTTTCCCTCTTCGTCATATAGCATTACTCGAAGAGTCGGCTCGTAGTGTTCTATTGGAAGAACAGCTTTCGCACCATAAGTTAGGAGGAATGGAGTTTCTCCAGTCGCCCCTTTTTCAGTCGTCCTAATGGCCCAGAGAACATGTGGTAATTCATCCGCCCATAGGCTGCCTGCTCGTTCAATCTTTTTCTTGAGACCGTCTGAGATGATTTTATTAAAGGCTTCCACCTGGCCGTTTGCTTGTGGACGGCCGACTGATGCAAAGTAGTGTGCAATTCCTTGGTCACCCAACCAGCTTTTGAGAACAGGCGTCTCAAATTGGGGACCATTATGAAAGACCATAGACATGGGAACCCCGAACCGAGTGATGACATTTTTCCAGATGAATGAAATTACATCCTTCGTCTTGATTCCCTTTACAGCCTCCGCCTCCACCCATTTAGTGAAGTAGTCGACTGCAACAAGTATGTACCTCCTTCCGCCTGTAGCAGGCGTATAGGGACCCAGAATATCCATGCCCCACTTAGCAAACGGTAGTGGGCTATGAATGGTAGTGAGGTCAGTAGCCGGACGGTGAATTAGTTTGCCAAACCTTTGGCACTTGTCACATTTTTTCACCATCTCCATTGCATCTGCTTCTAAAGTAGGCCAAAAGTAGCCCTGCCGTCTTGTCCTTTGAGCAACTGACCTACCACCTATATGGGAAGCACAGTAACCAGAGTGAAGATCGTCTAGTATCTCTCGCCCATTTTCTGGAGTAACACACTTTAAGTAGGGTTGAAGGTACCCTCATTTGTGAAGTTCTCCCTTTATCATTTCAAAACTGGCTGCCCGTTTTTTCAGCGCTGCCGCCTGGTGATGATCATCCGGCAGGGTACCGTCTGTCAGATATGCCCTGATTGGATCCATCCAGGTTGAGCTTCTTTCTAGGATTCCAATAGGGTCTTCCTCAATGCTTCTCTTCTCCATTACTTCCCAAAAAACAGTTCGAGGAGTATCACAAGAGGCGGACGATGCTAATTTTTGAAAGTGCATCCGCCTGGTTGTTTTCTGATCTCGGCACTTGAGTCAGATGAAAATCTTCAAGGGAACCGACTGCCTGTCGTACCGCCTGTAAATACTTGATCATGGCCGGATGGGTTGCTTTGTATTCGCCATTATACTGACTCACTATCAATTGTGAATCGGAACAGGCGTTTATCTTTTGCGCCCCTGCCGCCTTGCACATGCGGATTCCGGCTAGTAAAGCTTCATATTCTGCCTCATTGTTTGAGGCTTGAAAACTGAAGCGTAGAGCATATTCGTACCTGTCGCCTTCTGGCGACTGAAATATGACGCCTGCTCCACAACCATTTGAAGTAGAGCTTCCATCCACATATACCTTCCAGACTTGGTCTAGATCTCGAGAATCAGGGGGACGAGTCATCTCAACAATAAAGTCAGCAAAGGCTTGCCCCTTCACTGCTTTTCTAGGCTCGAAAGTAACTTCGAGGCTCTGTATTTCTATGGCCCATTTGATCATCCGACCTGACGACTCCATGGTGGTCAGTGGCCGCTTGATAGGTTGATCTGTATACACGACGATGCATGTGCCAAAAAGTAGGGCTTCAATTTTTTAACAGCCATGAAGAGTGCAAGACCAAATTTCTCCACTAAGGGATACCTCAACTCGGCATTTTTCAATACATGACTGACAAAGTAGACCGGGAGCTGACAGCCGTCTCTTTCAGCAAGAAGAATAGCGCTTAACGCATGATCAGAGACGGCCAAGTACATGTAGAGTACTTCTTTGGGCAAAGGGCTTACCAGCCTTGGCAAGGAATGCAAGTGAACTTTCAATTTCTGGAAGGCCGCCTCAGCATCCGACCCCCATTCAAACCTTGCCTTCTTCTTAATGGCCTGGAAGAAGTATAAGCATTTGTCGCCTGATCGGCTTAGAAATCTTCCCAAGGCCGCCAGACAACCTGTTAACTTCTGAACCTGTCGGACGGTACGAGGTGACTGCATGTTGATGACTGCCTGCACCTTCTCAGGGTTCGCCTCTATTCCTCTCTGATTGATAAGGAATCCGAGAAATTTCCTAGACACAACTCCAAATACACATTTCTTGGGATTGAGCATGACATGTTGCCGCCTGAGTGTGGCAAAAGTTTTTCGGAGGTCCGACAGATGATCTGTCTGAAGCTTAGACTTGACAATCATATCATCAATGTATGCCTCGACGTTGCTCCCTATTTGATCAAAGAACACAGTGTTTATCATTCGCTGGAAGGTGGCCGGGGCATTCTTAAGACCGAATGGCATAACCGTGTAACAATATAACCCTTGATCAGTGACGAAGGCCGTCTTCTCCTGATCTTTCTTCCATAAAGGAATTTGATGGAAACCAGAGTAGGCGTCCATAAAGCTCATTAAAGCATGGCCGGCTGTTGAGTCAACCAGGTTATCAATTTTAGGCAGAGGGTAACTGTCTTTTGGGCACGCTTTGTTTAAGTCTATGTAGTCTACACACATTCGCCAGGTGCCATTCGGCTTTTTAACAAGCACCACATTTGCAACCCAGTCTGGGAAGTAACATTGCCGAATGAACCCTGCATCAAGTAGTTTTTTAACTTCGGCGGCTGCCGCCTGACTTCTTTCTTCGCCATGGTTCCGTTTTTTTCTGCCTTACCGGTTTTCTTTTTCGGATCCACAGCCAGTTTATGTACCGCCAGGTCAGGACTAATGCCTGGCATTTCGTGGACTTCGAATGCAAAGATGTCCTTGTATTCTTTCAATAGTTTGTGCAAATCGTCACCCAGGACTCTCAGAGCAATCGTCCCAACTTTGACTGTTCGGTCAGGACGTGAGTCGTCTAAGATCAGGTCCATATGCTCACCAGCCGGCTGAGGACGGAATTCGTCCGACCGCTCCTCTGTCAATGATTGCTATTTTCTGTCTTTTCTTGCGGCCCCCGTCTGGGCTGCCTTTCTCTTCTTGCCGCCTGCTTCTTGAACAGGCGCACTCTCCTTGACATTGTCAAGGACTGCTTTTCCACCACTTGACCCAGCGGTCATAACAGTGGGCTTGATATCCGAGAGATAGCACTCTCGGGCCATCCTCTTATCTCCCCTTAGGGACCCGACTGTTCCATTATCCCTCTCAAACTTGAGCAACATAAGAGATAGGGATTATAACAGCTTTGGAATTATTCAGGGTTGGTCGTCCCAGAATCATGTTGTAGGCCGAGAGTTCTTCTACTACCAGGAACCGGACTACCATGTGTCGTCCTTTCCCCTTTTTCACCCAGGCGGATGGGTAAATCCACTCGTCCCACTGGGTGGACGACTCCTCCTCCAAACCCTACTAAAGGGTGGGATGCCGGATGTATGCAATCAGTCTGATATTTTAATTTTGACAGACATTTGCTACTGATAAGATCTGAGGAGCTTCCAGTATCTATAAGGATTCGGCCAACTCTCTGGTTGGCCACTTTACACTCAATAACGATAGGGTCGTCATGCGGCCCCTTACCCCTCCTAGATCTTCTTCAGTGATGACAATCTCAGGAAATGAATATTTGGAGGGCCCTTCTTGGTGAACGGAATTTACATCTAGCCGCCTGATATTGTCTTTGTTGCCCCTAATAGTGGGGCCGCCTCCTGAGAAGCCGCCTGCAATGGTGTAGACGACTGCATCATCTGTATCAGAGCTGTCGGCCTGTTGACTCTTTTTGGCCGACTGCTTTTTCGAGGAAGTGTTCCCCGTAGATTTCTTGACATAAGTGTCAAGATCGCCCTGCTCAGCCAGGCGGTCCAGATACCGCATGAGACTGATGCATTCGTTGGTGTGATGACCAACATCTTCATGATAATCACAGAACTTTTCTTGGTTCCGGTTGCTTGCAGAACCCTTCATGGGGACCGGCTTCTCAATTGGATCCGTCCCTTGATTTCCTTTAGGATAGCCAAGGTATCCTTGTTAAACGCATACTTTGGGGAGTATGGTTTGAATTCTTTTTTCTTCTTCTGGGCCGGCTGTTTAGAGGAATCAGCCGCCCAGACCACTTTTCTTTTCTTCTCATCTTTGTTCGACAACTGTTTCTGTCGCCCTTCTTTTTTGTCGAACCTTTTCCCGTCCGACTGTTTTGTACTACAAAGATCAGTCGCCTGTATATAGGCTTCCGCTTCAATCAAGGCCTCTTGAAGAGTCGCCACCCTCTTTCGGACCAAATCAAATTTGAATGTCGATCCGTCTTTGAGGCTCTGAAAAAGTCAGTATAGGCTACCTCATCCGGTAACCCTTGAATCTGTATTCTCATCAGGTTAAACCGCCTGATGTAAGAACGAAGCCCCTCCTTCTCGCCCTGCTGAATCGTTCCTAAATCAAGGGTCGTCTTTTTCGCAGGTATGTTCATGGCAAAGTTGGAGGTGAATAAGTAAGCAAGCGTCCTGAAGTTATTCACACAACCAGTCGGCAGGTTGCCGAACCATTGTTGTGCGATTCCTTTGAGAGTCGCTGGGAAACACTTGCACCAAGTGGGATCATCCAACCCTTGAAGGTACATCAGGTTGGTGAATGCCAT